>NC_139410.1:15333626-15741126 GCF_905368555.1 Meleagris gallopavo
GCCTTGGGCCCCCACTTTTGTGCCACCCGGGGCTTGTGGGGCTGGGGTACCTTATCCCGGAGGGGGTGGCCCCCCGGGGGGGCCCAGTTTAAAAATTTTTTGGGGGGCTAAGGGGGCCCATTTGGGGGGGGGAGCGGTTTTTTTGGGGGTTTTTTTTAAGAGTGGTCCCCATTTGGGGCCCGAGAACCCGGGGTTCCCCCGGTCTCTAAAAGGCCCATCCCTGCAAGGTGGGGGAAAAAAAAACAACCCAAATTTTTTTTTTTGCCCCTTTCCCCCGGGTGCCACGGGGCCCCAAAAAGGGGGTTCGGGGGCCCCGGGGTTACCCATCCCCCCCCTTGGGGTTTTGGTAACCCGGGGGGGCCAGGAAAAACGGAGAAAAACTGGGGACGCGGGGCAGGTGGGGCTGCCAATCTTAGGTGGGGGTTTTGTGGGGGTCACTTTTTTTAAAATTGGGCCCTTTTTTTTTGGGCTGGGTCATTTTGGGGGGAAAAAGGGCAAAACCCCCCTGCGGTAAAAGGGGCAAAGGCAAAACCAAATTTTTTGGTTCTCGCCTTCCCATGGTGCCCGGGGGCCGTTTGAGCCTTTCCCGCGGGGGGCCGTGTTAATCCCCGGGGTTTTGGGGGTGTGGGGACCGGGTGCCGTAAGGAAACCAGGGAAAATGGGGGAGGGGCGGGGGAAGGGAGGGGCGGGGGGGCTTTGGGGGGCGGCTTTTTGGGTGTTTTCTTTTTTTGGGCCCCCCTTTGGGTTGAACGGTTGTTTTTTTTGGTTTAAAGGGGTTTAAAACTCCCCCCCAAAGGAGGAGGGAAAAAAAAAGAAGCAACCCCCCTTTCTTGTTTTTCCCCCCTGAAGGCCGCTCAGGGTTGCTCGTCCCCAGGGTTCTTCTGCTGGGCTGCAGTTCACCCTCCCCCCTGCCATTGGTAGGGTTTTGGGGCCCGCACCCGTGTTGACCCGGAATTAAAACCCGGGAGAAAGCTGGGGAGCGGGGCAAGGGAGGGACCCCGGGCCTGAGACTCGGGCAGGTTTGTGTGGGTGACTTATCTTTTTTTAGGTGGTCCCATTCTGTGGGTAGAACGGGTTTTTTCCCGGGGGACAGGGGTTCAACAACCACCTGCAAGTAGAGAGGAAGAAAAAAAAGCAACCGCAACCTTTTTTTTGGGCCCCCTTTTTGGGCCCTGCACTGGGGGCTCCCCCAGGTTTCTCTCGTGGGGGCCCCGTGCACCATCCCCCTGCCATTGGTAGGTTTTTGGGGGCCCCTTTGGGGGACCACGTAAGTTAAAACCCGGTGAAATGCGGGGAGGCGGGGGAAAAAGGGGGCCCAGAGTTGTAGGGCTCGGAGAGGTTTGTGTGGGGGTGACTTATTTTTTTAAAGGTTTTTTTCCCCCATTCTTGGGTTTAAATTTTTTCCTTGGCGACAAGGTTCAACATCCACCTCAAGGGGGAGGAAAAACAAAAAAGCACCCCAACCTTTTTTGGTTCTTGCCCTTCCCGCATGGCCCTCCCTGGGTTGCTCGTCAGCCCCGGGTTCCTTCTGTGGGGCTGCCAGGCACCACCCCCACTGCCCTTGGTAGGGGGGGCGCCCTGTTTTAAAAATTAAACCAGGGAAAGCTGGGGAGGCGCGGGGGGTAGGGGCCGGTTTTTTGGCTGGGGTCTTTTTGGGGGTGCCTTTTTTGGGAAAAAGTGTTCCTCCTTTTGGGGTTTTCCCCCCTGCCCAAAAAAGGGCCCAAAAACACCGCAATGGGGGGCCCGCAACCTTCCCTTTTTCTCCCCCCGCATGGCCCTGCTGGGGTTTTTCCCCCCCTTTTCCTTGTGGGGTGCCAGGCACCCCCCCCCAGGAGGTTTGGGAGACGTGGTGGGCCCCGTTTAAATTCCAGGTAAAAAATGGGGAGGGTGGGGCATATTTTAGGTTGTAAACAGGGTTTTGGGGGGTATTTCTTTTTTGAAGGGTTCCAATTCGTAGGGGAGAAAAAACCCCCTTTTTTCCCTTTTTCCCCCTGCAGGGGGGTGGGGAAACCAAACCGCCCCTTTTCTTGGTTTTGCCCTTCCCTCCCGCCCTGGTTGTGGCCCCAGGGTTTTCGGGGGGCCCCAGGGAACCCCCTATTTTTTGGGGGGGGGGGGCCCCTTTAAACCGGAGTGTGGGGAGCCTAAGGTGGGGGGGCCAATTGTGCCGGGAGGTTTTTTCTTTTCTTTTTAAGGTTTTCCCCATTTGGGGGGAGAAAGGGCCCTTTTTTGGGCGGGTTCCATCCCCCGCAATGGGGGAAAACAAAAAAAAAACCCGCCTTTTCTTTTTCCTGCCCTTTGGGGGGTGCCATGGGTTGCCCCTAGGCCCCGGTTTTGTGGGGGGGCGGCCCCCCCTTTCCTTGGGTTTTGGTAGCACCTGTGTGGCCCCAATTAAAAAATGAATGGGGGGCCCGGGGCGGTGGGGTTTCCCGGGCGTAGGGCCCACACTTTTTGGGGGGGGAAAAATTTTTTTAAAAGGCCCCTTCTTGGGTTTCCGGGTTTTTTTTGGGTGTCAGGGGGCTCAACCAACCCCCGGGGGGAAAAAAAAACCCCCCAATTTTTTGGTTTCCCCCGCTGGCCCTTTTTCCCAGAGCGGGGGCCGCTTGGGGCTGCCAGGTCCCTAACGCCCGGTTGGGGGGAAACTTTGAAGTTTAAAAAAAAAGGGGGGCCTGGGGAAGAGGACTCCACCTGAGGATGGGGACGGGGGGTTTTTTTTGGGTTTTCCCTTTGGGGGCGGGTTTTTTCCGGGGTTTTTAGGGGTTTTCCCCCCCCCCGAAGGAGGGGGGAAGAAAAAAAAACCCAAATTTGTTTTTTCCTTTTTCCCGAGGCCGGGGGGCTGCAGCCGGGGGGGGCCTTTTGTGGGGCTCCTTTTTTCCCCCCATTTGGGGGTCGGTTTTTTCCCGGGTTTTAAAAAAGGTAAAAGGGGGGGGGTGGGGAAAAAAGAGCCCAATTGTGGGGGTCGGGCTCGGGGGGCCCCTTTCTTTTTTGAAAAGGGGTTTTTTCCTCCTTCTGGGGGGGGTGTTTCCCCCCTTTTAGAAAAGGGGTTAAAAACCCTGAATAGAGAGGGAAAAAAAAACCCCCGAAATTTTCGGCCTGCCCCCCCCCCGGCCCGCCTGGGGGTTTTTCCCCGAGGTTGCCCCTATTTTTTAAAAGTCCCCTCCCCCCTTCCATTTTGTTGGTGAGAGCCCCCACTAAAGTTTTAAAAAGGAAAAAGGGGGCCCGCGGGGGGGTAAACTCCAGGCCTGGGGTTTTGGGAAACGGTTTTTTTGGGTGGGTTAATTTTTTAATTTCCCCCATTTGGGGGTTTAACTTTGTTTCCTTGTTCTAACAGGTAAAACTGAGCGGGAAAAAGGGAGAAACGAAAAACCCCCAACTTTTTGGTTTTTCCTTTTTGAGGTGTCCTTTCTGGGGGAAAAGGTTTTTTGGGGGTGAGGGTTTCCCCCCCCCAGGTAGGGGGCCAGACCCGGGCCCTGGTTTTCCTAAAATTTTTGGGGGGGGCCCCGGGGGGAAGGGGCCCGCGGGCCAGGCACCTTTTCGCATTTTTTTGGTGTGTCCCCTTCTTTTGGGGGTAACTACCCTTTTGGTGAGGGTTTCCCAAAACCCCAAAAAAAGGGGGGGAAGAAACGGCCCAATTTGTTTTTTTGTTCCTCATGGGGCTTGGGTTGTTTCCCCGGGTTGTTTGGGGGGCTCATTTACCACCCATGAGGGGGGGGGGCCCCTTGTTTTCCTGGTTCCCCGGGGGGGGGCTGGGGCAAAAGGGGTGCGGGTCCTGTAATCACTTTGTGTGGGGCGACTTTCTTTTTTTAAGTTCCTAAAAGGGGGGGGAAAGGGCCCCGGGGGGTACAGGGGGTCTAACTCCCATCTGGGGGGGGGAAGAAAAAAAACCCCCCCGCTTTGGGTTTTTGCCCCCCCTTTTGCCCCGAGGTTCCTTTTCCCCCGGGTTTTTTGGGGGCCCAGGCACCCCCTGCCTTTATGTGGGCCCCCTGTTTGTACCAGAGTTCGGTGTGCTGGGAAAGGCCCCGGGGGGGTAGGGGTGCCAGATCTTGGACCCGGAAAACTTGTGTGGGGGCCTTTTTTAAAGGTTTTTGCCCCATTTTGTGGGCCCGGGCGGTTTTTTTTTTCTTTTTAAAAATTTTCCCCTGAAAAGGAGAAGGGCGGCAAGCAACCTTTCCCCCTTTTGGCACCCCCCGGCCCCCCCCCCGGTTTCCCTTGCTGGGGTGCTGTCACCACCCCCCTTTTTGGGTGCCAGCCCCTTTCCAAAATTAAAAAGGGGAAAACTGGGGGGGCCCCCAAGGTAGGGAGCTGCCAGGGAGGCCGGGCAGGGCTTTTTGGGGGGGACATTTTTTGGGGGGCTATTTTTAGAAGGTTTTTCCCTTGGTTCTGACGGGTTCCCCCCTGAAGGAAGGGGAAAAAAAAAGGGGGGGGGGGGGGGGGGGGGGGGGGGGGGGGGGGGGGGGGGGGGGGGGGGGGGGGGGGGGGGGGGGGGGGGGGGGGGGGGGGGGGGGGGGGGGGGGGGGGGGGGGGGGGGGGGGGGGGGGGGGGGGGGGGGGGGGGGGGGGGGGGGGGGGGGGGGGGGGGGGGGGGGGGGGGGGGGGGGGGGGGGGGGGGGGGGGGGGGGGGGGGGGGGGGGGGGGGGGGGGGGGGGGGGGGGGGGGGGGGGGGGGGGGGGGGGGGGGGGGGGGGGGGGGGGGGGGGGGGGGGGGGGGGGGGGGGGGGGGGGGGGGGGGGGGGGGGGGGGGGGGGGGGGGGGGGGGGGGGGGGGGGGGGGGGGGGGGGGGGGGGGGGGGGGGGGGGGGGGGGGGGGGGGGGGGGGGGGGGGGGGGGGGGGGGGGGGGGGGGGGGGGGGGGGGGGGGGGGGGGGGGGGGGGGGGGGGGGGGGGGGGGGGGGGGGGGGGGGGGGGGGGGGGGGGGGGGGGGGGGGGGGGGGGGGGGGGGGGGGGGGGGGGGGGGGGGGGGGGGGGGGGGGGGGGGGGGGGGGGGGGGGGGGGGGGGGGGGGGGGGGGGGGGGGGGGGGGGGGGGGGGGGGGGGGGGGGGGGGGGGGGGGGGGGGGGGGGGGGGGGGGGGGGGGGGGGGGGGGGGGGGGGGGGGGGGGGGGGGGGGGGGGGGGGGGGGGGGGGGGGGGGGGGGGGGGGGGGGGGGGGGGGGGGGGGGGGGGGGGGGGGGGGGGGGGGGGGGGGGGGGGGGGGGGGGGGGGGGGGGGGGGGGGGGGGGGGGGGGGGGGGGGGGGGGGGGGGGGGGGGGGGGGGGGGGGGGGGGGGGGGGGGGGGGGGGGGGGGGGGGGGGGGGGGGGGGGGGGGGGGGGGGGGGGGGGGGGGGGGGGGGGGGGGGGGGGGGGGGGGGGGGGGGGGGGGGGGGGGGGGGGGGGGGGGGGGGGGGGGGGGGGGGGGGGGGGGGGGGGGGGGGGGGGGGGGGGGGGGGGGGGGGGGGGGGGGGGGGGGGGGGGGGGGGGGGGGGGGGGGGGGGGGGGGGGGGGGGGGGGGGGGGGGGGGGGGGGGGGGGGGGGGGGGGGGGGGGGGGGGGGGGGGGGGGGGGGGGGGGGGGGGGGGGGGGGGGGGGGGGGGGGGGGGGGGGGGGGGGGGGGGGGGGGGGGGGGGGGGGGGGGGGGGGGGGGGGGGGGGGGGGGGGGGGGGGGGGGGGGGGGGGGGGGGGGGGGGGGGGGGGGGGGGGGGGGGGGGGGGGGGGGGGGGGGGGGGGGGGGGGGGGGGGGGGGGGGGGGGGGGGGGGGGGGGGGGGGGGGGGGGGGGGGGGGGGGGGGGGGGGGGGGGGGGGGGGGGGGGGGGGGGGGGGGGGGGGGGGGGGGGGGGGGGGGGGGGGGGGGGGGGGGGGGGGGGGGGGGGGGGGGGGGGGGGGGGGGGGGGGGGGGGGGGGGGGGGGGGGGGGGGGGGGGGGGGGGGGGGGGGGGGGGGGGGGGGGGGGGGGGGGGGGGGGGGGGGGGGGGGGGGGGGGGGGGGGGGGGGGGGGGGGGGGGGGGGGGGGGGGGGGGGGGGGGGGGGGGGGGGGGGGGGGGGGGGGGGGGGGGGGGGGGGGGGGGGGGGGGGGGGGGGGGGGGGGGGGGGGGGGGGGGGGGGGGGGGGGGGGGGGGGGGGGGGGGGGGGGGGGGGGGGGGGGGGGGGGGGGGGGGGGGGGGGGGGGGGGGGGGGGGGGGGGGGGGGGGGGGGGGGGGGGGGGGGGGGGGGGGGGGGGGGGGGGGGGGGGGGGGGGGGGGGGGGGGGGGGGGGGGGGGGGGGGGGGGGGGGGGGGGGGGGGGGGGGGGGGGGGGGGGGGGGGGGGGGGGGGGGGGGGGGGGGGGGGGGGGGGGGGGGGGGGGGGGGGGGGGGGGGGGGGGGGGGGGGGGGGGGGGGGGGGGGGGGGGGGGGGGGGGGGGGGGGGGGGGGGGGGGGGGGGGGGGGGGGGGGGGGGGGGGGGGGGGGGGGGGGGGGGGGGGGGGGGGGGGGGGGGGGGGGGGGGGGGGGGGGGGGGGGGGGGGGGGGGGGGGGGGGGGGGGGGGGGGGGGGGGGGGGGGCCCCCCCCCCCCCCCCCCCCCCCCCCCCCCCCCCCCCCCCCCCCCCCCCCCCCCCCCCCCCCCCCCCCCCCCCCCCCCCCCCCCCCCCCCCCCCCCCCCCCCCCCCCCCCCCCCCCCCCCCCCCCCCCCCCCCCCCCCCCCCCCCCCCCCCCCCCCCCCCCCCCCCCCCCCCCCCCCCCCCCCCCCCCCCCCCCCCCCCCCCCCCCCCCCCCCCCCCCCCCCCCCCCCCCCCCCCCCCCCCCCCCCCCCCCCCCCCCCCCCCCCCCCCCCCCCCCCCCCCCCCCCCCCCCCCCCCCCCCCCCCCCCCCCCCCCCCCCCCCCCCCCCCCCCCCCCCCCCCCCCCCCCCCCCCCCCCCCCCCCCCCCCCCCCCCCCCCCCCCCCCCCCCCCCCCCCCCCCCCCCCCCCCCCCCCCCCCCCCCCCCCCCCCCCCCCCCCCCCCCCCCCCCCCCCCCCCCCCCCCCCCCCCCCCCCCCCCCCCCCCCCCCCCCCCCCCCCCCCCCCCCCCCCCCCCCCCCCCCCCCCCCCCCCCCCCCCCCCCCCCCCCCCCCCCCCCCCCCCCCCCCCCCCCCCCCCCCCCCCCCCCCCCCCCCCCCCCCCCCCCCCCCCCCCCCCCCCCCCCCCCCCCCCCCCCCCCCCCCCCCCCCCCCCCCCCCCCCCCCCCCCCCCCCCCCCCCCCCCCCCCCCCCCCCCCCCCCCCCCCCCCCCCCCCCCCCCCCCCCCCCCCCCCCCCCCCCCCCCCCCCCCCCCCCCCCCCCCCCCCCCCCCCCCCCCCCCCCCCCCCCCCCCCCCCCCCCCCCCCCCCCCCCCCCCCCCCCCCCCCCCCCCCCCCCCCCCCCCCCCCCCCCCCCCCCCCCCCCCCCCCCCCCCCCCCCCCCCCCCCCCCCCCCCCCCCCCCCCCCCCCCCCCCCCCCCCCCCCCCCCCCCCCCCCCCCCCCCCCCCCCCCCCCCCCCCCCCCCCCCCCCCCCCCCCCCCCCCCCCCCCCCCCCCCCCCCCCCCCCCCCCCCCCCCCCCCCCCCCCCCCCCCCCCCCCCCCCCCCCCCCCCCCCCCCCCCCCCCCCCCCCCCCCCCCCCCCCCCCCCCCCCCCCCCCCCCCCCCCCCCCCCCCCCCCCCCCCCCCCCCCCCCCCCCCCCCCCCCCCCCCCCCCCCCCCCCCCCCCCCCCCCCCCCCCCCCCCCCCCCCCCCCCCCCCCCCCCCCCCCCCCCCCCCCCCCCCCCCCCCCCCCCCCCCCCCCCCCCCCCCCCCCCCCCCCCCCCCCCCCCCCCCCCCCCCCCCCCCCCCCCCCCCCCCCCCCCCCCCCCCCCCCCCCCCCCCCCCCCCCCCCCCCCCCCCCCCCCCCCCCCCCCCCCCCCCCCCCCCCCCCCCCCCCCCCCCCCCCCCCCCCCCCCCCCCCCCCCCCCCCCCCCCCCCCCCCCCCCCCCCCCCCCCCCCCCCCCCCCCCCCCCCCCCCCCCCCCCCCCCCCCCCCCCCCCCCCCCCCCCCCCCCCCCCCCCCCCCCCCCCCCCCCCCCCCCCCCCCCCCCCCCCCCCCCCCCCCCCCCCCCCCCCCCCCCCCCCCCCCCCCCCCCCCCCCCCCCCCCCCCCCCCCCCCCCCCCCCCCCCCCCCCCCCCCCCCCCCCCCCCCCCCCCCCCCCCCCCCCCCCCCCCCCCCCCCCCCCCCCCCCCCCCCCCCCCCCCCCCCCCCCCCCCCCCCCCCCCCCCCCCCCCCCCCCCCCCCCCCCCCCCCCCCCCCCCCCCCCCCCCCCCCCCCCCCCCCCCCCCCCCCCCCCCCCCCCCCCCCCCCCCCCCCCCCCCCCCCCCCCCCCCCCCCCCCCCCCCCCCCCCCCCCCCCCCCCCCCCCCCCCCCCCCCCCCCCCCCCCCCCCCCCCCCCCCCCCCCCCCCCCCCCCCCCCCCCCCCCCCCCTCACACCCTGCAAGGTAGAGAGGAAGAAACAAAGAAGCACCCGCAACCTTCCTTTCTGGTTCTCTGCCCTTCCCTGCATGGCCCTGCTCACTCGGTTACTCGTCAGCCAGCCAGGTTGCTCTCCGCTGGGGCTGCCAGTGTCACCATCCCCACTGCCATTGGTAGGTGTGGTGCCAGCACCTGCTGTGTGACCACGTAAGTTAAACCAGGTAGAAATGCTGGGGCGGCGCTGGGGCAAGGTAGGGAGCTGCCAGAGTCCTGTAGGACTCGGACCAGGTCTTGTGTGGGCCTGACTTATCCTTTTTGAAGAGTGTGTCCTCCATTCTTAGGGTTCCCAACTGTTGTTTCCCTTGGTCTGGTACAGACAGTGTCCAACATCCACCTGCAAGGTAGAGAGGAAGAAACAAAGAAGCAACCGCAACCTTTGCTTCGGTTCTCTGCCCTTCCCTGCATGGCCCTGCTCACTGGGTTGCTCGTCAGCCAGCCAGGTTGCTCTCTGCTGGGGCTGCCAGTGTCACCATCCCCACTGCCATTGGTAGGTGTGGTGCCAGCACCTGCTGTGTGTCCACCTGACCCTAAACCAGGTAGAAATGCTGGGGAGGCGCTGGGGCAAGGTAGGGAGCAGTCAGAGTCCTGTAGGACTCGGAGCAGGTCTTGTGTGTGGCTGACTTATCTTTTTTGAAGAGTGTGTCCTCCATTCTGTGGGTGAGAACGTGTTTCCCTGTCTGCTACAGAGGGTCTCAACACATCCACCTGCAAGGTAGAGAGGAAGAAACAAAGAAGCAACCGCAACCTTTGCTGTTCTCTGCCCTTCCCTGCATGGCCCTGCTCACTGGGTTGCTCGTCAGCCAGCCAGGTTGCTCTCTGCTGGCGCTGCCAGTGTCACCATCCCCACTGCCATTGGTAGGTGTGGTGCCAGCACCTGCTGTGTGACCACGTAAGTTAAACCAGGTAGAAATGCTGGGGAGGCGCAGAGCCAAGTTTGGGAGCTGGCTGATTACTTTGAGGCCTCATTCGTGTAAACGTTCGTGTGACAGTCTTGTTGCTCACCCAGTCTCTCTGCTGGGCGCCATGTCCCCCATGCTGTAGTGGTGCCACACCTGCTGTCGACACTATTAACGCCCTGCAAGGTAGAGAGGAAGAAACAAAGAAGCAACCGCAACCTTTGCTTCGGTTCTCTGCCCTTCCCTGCATGGCCCTGCTCACTGGGTTGCTCGTCAGCCAGCCAGGTTGCTCTCTGCTGGGGCTGCCAGTGTCACCATCCCCACTGCCATTGGTAGGTGTGGTGCCAGCACCTGCTGTGTGACCACGTAAGTTAAACCAGGTAGAAATCCCCCCCCCCCCCCCCCCCCCCCCCGCAAGGTAGAGAGGAAGAAACAAAGAAGCAACCGCAACCTTTGCTTCGGTTCTCTGCCCTTCCCTGCATGGCCCTGCTCACTGGGTTGCTCGTCAGCCAGCCAGGTTGCTCTCTGCTGGGGCTGCCAGTGTCACCATCCCCACTGCCATTGGTAGGTGTGGTGCCAGCACCTGCTGTGTGACCACGTAACGTTAAACCAGGTAGAAATGCTGGGGAGGCGCTGGGGCAAGGTAGGGAGCTGCCAGAGTCCTGTAGGACTCGGAGCAGGTCTTGTGTGGGGCTGACTTATCTTTTTTGAAGAGTGTGTCCTCCATTCTGTAGGGTTAGAACGGTTGTTTCCCTTGGTCTGGTACAGAGGGTCTCAACACATCCACCTGCAAGGTAGAGAGGAAGAAACAAAGAAGCAACCGCAACCTTTGCTTCGGTTCTCTGCCCTTCCCTGCATGGCCCTGCTCACTGGGTTGCTCGTCAGCCAGCCAGGTTGCTCTCTGCTGGGGCTGCCAGTGTCACCATCCCCACTGCCATTGGTAGGTGTGGTGCCAGCACCTGCTGTGTGACCACGTGAAGTTAAACCAGGTAGAAATGCTGGGGAGGCGCTGGGGCAAGGTAGGGAGCTGCCAGAGTCCTGTAGGACTCGGAGCAGGTCTTGTGTGGGGCTGACTTATCTTTTTTGAAGAGTGTGTCCCCCATTCTGTAGGGCTGAGAACTGTTGTTTCCCTTGGTCTGGTACAGAGGTCTCAACACATCCACCTGCAAGGTAGAGAGGAAGAAACAAAGAAGCAACCGCAACCATTGCTTCGGTTCTCTGCCCTTCCCTGCATGGCCCTGCTCACTGGGTTGCTCGTCAGCCAGCCAGGTTGCTCTCTGCTGGGGCTGCCAGTGTCACCATCCCCACTGCCATTGGTAGGTGTGGTGCCAGCACCTGCTGTGTGACCACGTAACGTTAAACCAGGTAGAAATGCTGGGGAGGCGCTGGGGCAAGGTAGGGAGCTGCCAGAGTCCTGTAGGACTCGGAGCAGGTCTTGTGTGGGGCTGACTTATCTTTTTTGAAGAGTGTGTCCTCCATTCTGTGGCTGAGAACGGTTGTTTCCCTTGGTCTGCTACAGAGGGTCTCAACACATCCACCTGCAAGGTAGAGAGGAAGAAACAAAGAAGCAACCGCAACCTTTGCTTCTGTTCTCTGCCCTTCCCTGCATGGCCCTGCTCACTGGGTTGCTCGTCAGCCAGCCAGGTTGCTCTCTGCTGGGGCTGCCAGTGTCACCATCCCCACTGCCATTGGTAGGTGTGGTGCCAGCACCTGCTGTGTGACCACGTGAAGTTAAACCAGGTAGAAATGCTGGGGAGGCGCTGGGGCAAGGTAGGGAGCTGCCAGAGTCCTGTAGGACTCGGAGCAGGTCTTGTGTGGGGCTGACTTATCTTTTTTGAAGAGTGTGTCCTCCATTCTGTGGGCCTGAGAACGGTTGTTTCCCTGGGTCTGCTACAGAGGGTCTCAACACATCCACCTGCAAGGTAGAGAGGAAGAAACAAAGAAGCAACCGCAACCTTTGCTTCGGTTCTCTGCCCTTCCCTGCATGGCCCTGCTCACTGGGTTGCTCGTCAGCCAGCCAGGTTGCTCTCTGCTGGGGCTGCCAGTGTCACCATCCCCACTGCCATTGGTAGGTGTGGTGCCAGCACCTGCTGTGTGACCACGTAAGTTAAACCAGGTAGAAATGCTGGGGAGGCGCTGGGGCAAGGTAGGGAGCTGCCAGAGTCCTGTAGGACTCGGAGCAGGTCTTGTGTGGGGCTGACTTATCTTTTTTGAAGAGTGTGTCCTCCATTCTGTAGGGTTCAGAACTGTTGTTTCCCTTGGTCTGGTACAGACAGTGTCTCAACATCCACCTGCAAGGTAGAGAGGAAGAAACAAAGAAGCAACCGCAACCTTTGCTTCGGTTCTCTGCCCTTCCCTGCATGGCCCTGCTCACTGGGTTGCTCGTCAGCCAGCCAGGTTGCTCTCTGCTGGGGCTGCCAGTGTCACCATCCCCACTGCCATTGGTAGGTGTGGTGCCAGCACCTGCTGTGTGACCACGTAACGTTAAACCAGGTAGAAATGCTGGGGAGGCGCTGGGGCAAGGTAGGGAGCTGCCAGAGTCCTGTAGGACTCGGAGCAGGTCTTGTGTGGGGCTGACTTATCTTTTTTGAAGAGTGTGTCCTCCATTCTGTGGGCTGAGAACGGTTGTTTCCCTGGGTCTGCTACAGAGGGTCTCAACACATCCACCTGCAAGGTAGAGAGGAAGAAACAAAGAAGCAACCGCAACCTTTGCTTCTGTTTTCTGCCCTTCCCTGCATGGCCCTGCTCACTGGGTTGCTCGTCAGCCAGCCAGGTTGCTCTCTGCTGGGGCTGCCAGTGTCACCATCCCCACTGCCATTGGTAGGTGTGGTGCCAGCACCTGCTGTGTGACCACGTGAAGTTAAACCAGGTAGAAATGCTGGGGAGGCGCTGGGGCAAGGTAGGGAGCTGCCAGAGTCCTGTAGGACTCGGAGCAGGTCTTGTGTGGGGCTGACTTATCTTTTTTGAAGAGTGTGTCCTCCATTCTGTAGGGTTCAGAACTGTTGTTTCCCTGGGTCTGCTACAGAGGGTCTCAACACATCCACCTGCAAGGTAGAGAGGAAGAAACAAAGAAGCAACCGCAACCTTTGCTTCGGTTCTCTGCCCTTCCCTGCATGGCCCTGCTCACTGGGTTGCTCGTCAGCCAGCCAGGTTGCTCTCTGCTGGGGCTGCCAGTGTCACCATCCCCACTGCCATTGGTAGGTGTGGTGCCAGCACCTGCTGTGTGACCACGTGAAGTTAAACCAGGTAGAAATGCTGGGGAGGCGCTGGGGCAAGGTAGGGAGCTGCCAGAGTCCTGTAGGACTCGGAGCAGGTCTTGTGTGGGGCTGACTTATCTTTTTTGAAGAGTGTGTCCTCCATTCTGTAGGGTTCAGAACTGTTGTTTCCCTTGGTCTGCTACAGAGGGTCTCAACACATCCACCTGCAAGGTAGAGAGGAAGAAACAAAGAAGCAACCGAAACCTTTGCCCCCCCGCCCTTCCCTGCATGGCCCTGCTCACTGGGTTGCTCGTCAGCCAGCCAGGTTGCTCTCTGCTGGGGCTGCCAGTGTCACCATCCCCACTGCCATTGGTAGGTGTGGTGCCAGCACCTGCTGTGTGACCACGTAACGTTAAACCAGGTAGAAATGCTGGGGAGGCGCTGGGGCAAGGTAGGGAGCTGCCAGAGTCCTGTAGGACTCGGAGCAGGTCTTGTGTGGGGCTGACTTATCTTTTTTGAAGAGTGTGTCCTCCATTCTGTAGGGTTCAGAACTGTTGTTTCCCTTGGTCTGGTACAGACAGTGTCTCAACATCCACCTGCAAGGTAGAGAGGAAGAAACAAAGAAGCAACCGCAACCTTTGCTTCGGTTCTCTGCCCTTCCCTGCATGGCCCTGCTCACTGGGTTGCTCGTCAGCCAGCCAGGTTGCTCTCTGCTGGGGCTGCCAGTGTCACCATCCCCACTGCCATTGGTAGGTGTGGTGCCAGCACCTGCTGTGTGACCACGTGAAGTTAAACCAGGTAGAAATGCTGGGGAGGCGCTGGGGCAAGGTAGGGAGCTGCCAGAGTCCTGTAGGACTCGGAGCAGGTCTTGTGTGGGGCTGACTTATCTTTTTTGAATTCCGGGAAACTATTGATTATGTATTAGTTCGCCTTATATCTGTAGCACGGTTTTTTCAGACGGTGTGCAAGCTTGGAGGGGTTATTCCCCTTGCACCAGGCTTTTGCACAATTGCCGATAAAACATACCTTCTCTATATCCTTACAGGCTATAGGATTTGATTTTCCGTGTGCCAATTACTGGCATGCTTCCTATATCTGGTGGCTCTTTGTGTTTGGGGTACTGCCTTCCACCATCCATTTGAGAAGAGCTATCTAATGAAGAAATAATCAAATCAGTTCTTTACCTATTTTTTCCTTATGGCACTTTGGCTATCTCTGCTTGAACATCTCAACCCCTCTCCTTTCTCACATCTCCACCTTAGGCTAGACATATGGTGATGAGAGTCAAGAGGATAGCAGGGAGAGGGTGCTGTTTGTCCCTCACTACTCTGACTTCTTCAGGCCCCATCTGGAGTACTGCATGTCGATCTTGGGCCCGCAGCTCTGGAAAGAACTGGAGCTTTTGGAGAAGGTCCAGAGCTCTCTCTTTCTTTGAGGAACAAAAACAGATCCACAGAGCAGTGGTATATGAAGACAAAGCTAGGCTGAGTAGTGCATCTTCCCCATGATGTACAAGTGTTAGTCAAATGGAGAGATGACAGTGGAATAAGGAAACAATTAAACTTCAATAAAAGAAAATAAGAAATAACATTCCAGTCAGATCTAATCACATTTGTATAGCATAACTTTCAAATTGGAAGTCTATAAAAACCAACCACATCTCAGCCAGTTTGTCTGGCATCTGTCCTGTATAATAAGCCAGAGGTTCCCTGTGGCAGAACTCCAAGGCAGTTTGAAACCATGTCTGTAGTGGGGGTGGCACTGAGCCACATTTCCAAAGATGCAGGATCATTTTTCTGGTGGGAAAGGTCAGGCAGTACAGAGCCATGAGGGATTAGATTCCCTTTTTTGGCTTTTTCTCCATTCTTATTCCTTCAAATAGGCTTCTTTAAATAGTAATGTTAATTCACAAACAGAAAACTGGCATTATATTGATGAACCATTTAAAATGACAAGCAGCAGAAAATCTAGAACCCTCAACCTGTCTTATATCATTATAAAACAGCACAGAATTTGATAGATTGCTGGTTACCTTTCCCTTGTCCTTCCCCAATGGTTTAAAATTTTACCTAATACAGATTAAAATATATGTAATGGATGATATCATTCCTATCTTTTGTTTTTGATATGTGAAAGGCAAGCATGAATATAGCAGTTAACTTAACATTTATCTTCCATTTTAAATAATAACCTTATTCATAATCCATAAATGGACTCCATATGCTACCAGACAGTAATTCCTAACATTCATTATGGGAGCACATATGGGAGCTGTGCTCACTCAGGGTAAAATCCTGACTCTATTGATGTCAATGGCAAAATTCCCACTAATTTTGTAAGGGCCAAGATTTCACCCTTGATGTTGAGTCACTCTGATAATAAAAGAGCTAGTGTTGAGAAATAAAAATAGCATCCTGTCCTCTTGTTCTCTCTTTCTTTGCCTCACATAAGTTTGAGCAACAACTGGGTTATCACTGAATTAATGTAATCCAATATTTGAGTTTTCTAGCTTGCATTAAGTACTTTGCCTGGAGTGAGACAGATGCAGATTTACAGTCATAGTAGCTACATAGTTGTCTATAAATGTTAACAGTGACAACTATTTCAGAGAAGAGGAGATTACTGAGAAGTACAAGAACTGATGTGCACTGAAAAGGAAGGGTAGTATGGAGCTTTCCAGCAAGAAGTATGTCTCAGGGAAACCAAGTGTGTGGAATGTTTTGCCACAGTCTTTGGGTCATGTCTGAATTTGGCCCAACAGAAAAATTATTCCATATCCCCCTTATTGTGCGTAGAAAGTTTATAACAGGCAGACGTTACAATGATTGTAATTTGGTTGCACTCAGCAAGAACTAGAATAAAGCCCAAATTGCTGTTAATTACTGCATTGCTGTTACATTACTACAATGCGTCTTGCCCACAGGACAAAGGAAGTCCTTTCAGAGGAACTTTAGTGAAACTGGCTGGATCACTATTTTTACTCTTGAGTTAGATGAGCTTAACATTAACTATTCCAGACATGGATGGATGATTTTCAAGACTGATACTGATTCAAATTCAAGTATCTTGAAAATTCATGCTGTTAGATTCTCTGGAAACATTTCACATACTGAGTGCTTTAAATACAAGTGACCAAACTCTATGTTTTCTTTCCAGAGCTAGCAAATAATTGACATTCTGGTTCACAGAACAAATGAAACTATTTTATTGAATGTATACACACATTTAAAAGTGTTCAAAATTAAAAATAAATATCAGCTTGAAATCAAAAGTCAACATTTTTCAGTTAGAAAATATAAAATTCTTTTGAGGTTTCTGTTCTTTTTTCTTCTCTTTTTTGATCATAAGGATCATTCTGGTTCAAGTAAGACTCTCATCAAAGTGTAGTTTTGACAAATCAGGTTATGATTTGAATTTATGAAAATATACCACACAGTCTAATTACTTGATGAGAGCTGGTGTCCTTTTACTAGAGAAATTGCTCCTTAAGCTAATCAGCCAAATTCTTGGCTGCTGCAGATCTGAGCATCTCTACAAGGGTTTCTGGCAAGATCCCTGAAGTCAGCACCATCACATCACCGTCTGCTGAAGCTGACATTTTCCATGTGTAAGGACTACAAGATAAAGCCTCATTTAGTAGAGGGAAGCTTGTTATTAAAAAAATCACAGCAATAAATTATGTTAATAACTTTTTTAAGATTTTTGACTTTTTTGAGATTTTAATTTGTCTCTGCAAGACATCATTCTATTTTATTTTTTCTGCATTTTTATTTTTCAGCACTAGGACGTGACAGGTTATGAATTATGACCTATTCATTCATGCCCAGTTTCAACACAACTGGGTGTGAATTAATACTCCATAATTCATATAGCAGAGTATCTTATTACAATTATAAAATTTTATTAGTTTTTTTTAATATTTATATTGTTAATTAAATGATGATGAGTCTCATAAATTCTGAACAGTGAATTTTGTTGTATTAGGCACTATTCAGATTTCGTCTATTAGCTAGTTAGGTACACAGTCTTCTATTATTTAATACACCATGTAATAGTGTTGGGCTATGAGTTTTCATCATATGGATTCACTTTTACAGAAAATTTTCATTATCAATTTGTAAACATCAGAGTCAATATGGAAATGTTATTTCCTTTTACAGAGATAAATTTATTGAATGTAAGGTAGAGGTTTTTTAAAAGGCCAAAACAGATCACCTGAAACCTCAGGCGAGTGAACAGTGTTGTTTTTCTGAGGGCAAAAACGTCTCTCCTAAATATTTGTCTGCTAACTTTCCTAAAGAACTTTAGTCTTTAATGTTTCATATCTACCTGTGCATTTCACCTGTATATTTGCATAGAAAGCCTCATTCCAAGTCTCATTCCAGTTTTATGTAAGTATTTACGAGTACTTGAGGTAAAACACATACTTCAGTGTCCTACATTAGAGTAAGATCTATGTAATCTCAGCACATCAGAAGGCATTGAAGATCCGATGCATAGCGGGAATTGTAATTCAAATTCAAAACTGTAATTCAAAATGTGGATTACATTACATTGCTAGGATGAAGAAATCACAATTCTTTTTGTTATTCATGAAATCAAAGCCATGACATGTATGTAAACCTTACAGAAAGATGCAGCAGCCAGAGTGCATTAGATACAAAAGCAACTTGCTCAGTTAGAAAGCGGCAGGCTTTGCATTATATAAACAGTAGAAAATAGTTCTTTTTTAAAAAAAAACATTCTCGAACATATTTCTGATTGATTTGTACAAAAAATTCAATTTGAATTTAATTTTGGATGAACTCAGTGCCCACGCAGGTGAAATTACCTTGAGCCAGGTGAAGGCCTGAGGAGATACACCGATAACTCACCTACTCCCCAGCCTTTGACAATCTTTTGATTACAAGTGGAATAAGGACACGGTCCCAGGCAGAGTCACAGTATAAAGAACATAGAGCCGAGCGCTCTGAAGCAGTGGATTTTGTGTGGCAGCATCCACTTACTTGTCAGGTTCTGCTCTTCTGAGAGTGCAGCCATGGTTCATTAATAATGGAGGACTCACATAAATTCCATACAAAATTGATTTTTGAAAGCGCAAAAGAATCCGACATGAAGTCTTAAAATTACAAACAGACTTCTCAATGATATTTACTTTGCCTATAAGAACACACTGCCCCATAAACAATTTTACTGTATTTCTCCTTGTTAAACAACTATTTTTTTGAGTGTCTGTCCAGCCTTCTTGCTGTGACATGCCACTGTGAGCTGATACATATTTAAAACAATATGTGGACTCCCACATAGAATCACTCAGGTTGGAAAAGACCTTAAAGATCATCAGGTCCAACCACAATCTTGAGTTCCAGCCAAAGGTCTCTCTTCAGCCAGTCCAGCCTCCTTGCCAATCAGCTTGTCTTCCATGACTTGGGGATGGCCAGCTCCTGCACCTTTAAAATTGCTTCCTTAAAGTATTCCCAGCCTTCCTGGGCTCCCACGCTCTCCAAAGCTACCTCCCAAGGGACCTTCTCAACCATGGTCCTAAGTAGTCAAAGTCTGCCCCTGAAAGTCCAAGGTAGCAATTCTGCTGACTCCCCTCTGTGGTTCAACAAGAATCAAGAAATCTAGCATCTCATGATCTGTGCCCCAGATGGCCTCCAACCTTTACATCCCCCACAAGACTTTCTCTGTTAACAAACAGCAGGTCCAGGATTTTGCTTCCCCTTGTTGGCTCCTTTACCAGCTGTGTCAGGAAGTTATCTCCCACACACTCTAGGAACCTCTGGGACTGTTCCTTATCTGCTGTCTTATAAATCCAGCAGATGTCTGGGAAGTTGAAGTCCCCCACAAGAACAAGGGGGAGAGACCTTAAGAGCTCACACAACTGTGTGTGTCTTGTCCATCTCTTCATCCTGGTTGGGTGATCTGTAGGTGATTCCCACAATAATATCAGTCGTATTGGCCTTCACTTTTATTCTGACCCATAAGCTGTCAACCCTATCATCACCATCATTTATTTCCATACATTTCCTCTTCTACCAAGACACAAGACTGTGGGATCTTAGTAGCACATCCCTCTCCTACAAGCACTGGGAAATTACATACAACCTCCATTCTCGTGACCTCAGTTACACCCCCACCCTCCTTCATTCTTAGTTTAAATCTCTATCAATGAACCTTCCCAATTCCCATCTTAAGACCCCTTTCTACTGGTGGGAGAAGTTACTCCTATCGGTTGCCAGCAGGCCTGGTCTCATGCAAACAGAGCAGAGGTCAAAAAACCCAAACCCCTGCCAGGCACACCAGGCTCAGAGCCAGGTATTAATATGTTGGCCCATCATATTTAGTCCCTCATCATTCCCTATACCTGGAGGGATAGAGGAGAACACAACTTGTGCTCCCAAACCCTTTACCTGTCGCCAGAAGGCTCTGAAGTCCTTTTTTGTAGTTTTTAGGGAAGTTCTTCCTATTTCATCTCTGCCTACCTGAAACAACAATAGGGGATAGTAATCTGAGGGTCGAACTAGGGAAGGAGATTTCTTCCTTACATTTCTAACCCAGACTCCCAGAAGGCAACAGACCTCCCTGTATAGAGGGTCTGGTCTACATATTGGCCCTTCTGCTCCCTTCAGCAGAGAGTCATCAATGACAATGACCCATTGTTTTTTCTTCGCCAATGAGGTTTTAATGCTAAGTGAGGTCTGGTTAGACTTTGGTAACACCACCAACTGGAGAGAACCACCATCACCAGCATTGTCCAGTTGTCCCTGCAGAGCAATCTACCTGTTCTGCAGGGGCAGCTGGGAGGCAGGGGAATTTCTGGGAGAGTGTGCCTGCATCTCTGAGCAGGGGCCTTTTGCCACTGCCCCACACCCCCCAGTTCTTCACCATTGTTGCTAGGGGGAGGAGAGGACATGGGGGAACACTGTCAGCCTGCTGCTTCCCTTCTGTCACCTGTTTGCAAGGCAGCAGGGGTGACATGCTCCATGTGGAGCCTCAGCTGGCTGCCAAGATCTCAGGGCCGATAGGGTTTGGCACCAATCAATCTCCTTCTCACATCCCTTTATGCTCTTCGGTCTCTCCACCTCCTCCTTCAGGTCAACCACAAGCCTGAGTAAGTCATTTAGCTGGTTGCATCTTAACAAGTGCTGTCTCCCTCACCTAGCACTGCAAAGGCCTGGCTCTGGTATTCATTACAGCCAGAGACCTGCACACTAGCATCTTCCTTCGGGACCTCAGTCCGGGTCTCCACGTTCTTCTTGGCCGCAACTTTCCTTTTGTGTGAACATGGGACCTCTGGGTCTCCACGTTTTTCCTGGCAGTAGCCTTCCGCCAGGATGCAGCCATGGCAAACCAGCAGACTCACCAGCACTATTCGGGTAGCCTTAATGGGGTGTGACCGATCAGCCCTGCCCTGCTGCCGGTAGTGCTGCCACCGCCCTCCCCCGTTACCAGCCCATTAACGGGTGCCCCCGCACTTATCGCTCTCTTCCCAGCGATAACAATCCTCCTCACTGCGCAGACCCGGGAATGGGCGGCTTACGGTTTCTGCACGTTTGAACAGCCCACGTGATTCACACACCCTGACTCCTCCGCTCCTCCTGCTGGGGGAGGAGGAGCGCCGTTGCCCTCCCGAAGGCATTGTCTAGGCAGGGGGCTGTGGATGCGGAACCGTTCCCCAGGCAACGCCCACGGCACGTCAGCCGCTCTCGAGAGAGCTGCTGGGCTGCTCCGTTATCTCGGGGGCTCCCTGGATGAGGGAACCGACAGCCCCGAAGCAGCGAACCTCAGCGATCAATTTTGTTTCCTATTTCAAATTGCAAGCGGCAATATCATTTTCATCACATAGGTGAATGATGTTAATGGCTCATTATCTAGTGAAAGAATGTTAACTGTGGAATTTCAAACATACCGTTTGGAAAAGAGTGAACATGCTTCTGTAGCAGAAGAGAAATGTTCTTGTCCTTTTCTTTAAGCTTTGGGGAAAAAAAAAAAAAAGAAAAAAAAAAAGAAGAAAAAAAAAAGACTGTCGAGTACAGATCAAAGATTCCTGGAGTTGAGGCCCAGGACAGGGAAATGGGAGAGCTTCATTTTCATTGTTTGGAGCCCACAGATTTGTCTGTGACTTGAATTATTTTACTAAATGCTTGATTTAACCTCCCATTCACTGAAAAAAAAACTTGATAAAAATAATTGCGAGTGTAACTTTACATTCAACCCTTAATCATGCCTCTCATCAACAATATGCATGTACAAACAGTTTTAAAGCAGTTTTAAAAGACTGAAGATATTTCTTATTGCCAGAATAGGCCTGATAATGAGTCTCAGGAAAACAAATTTGATGTTTGCAGAGATCTCACAAGTATTCTGCAAATGCACATCTTTTTGTTTTCGCTGTGGATGACTGAAGCATTTTAGGTAACTGAAGTCAGAGTGTATGGCTTCCTTGCTTAATGCAGCACTTCCAGTACCAATGTACTGACAAATAGCATATCTTTTGTTGTGTAGCCGTTCACTCCCCAGCAGCTGGACTGTAGCTTTTGACTTTGTTATTCTGACAAACCTGTCAGGATTATGAAGTTCCAGAACCACTCCATGTTAAAAGATCAAAGAGATGGCTCTACCAATTAAACCTAGGGGTTTTATAGGAATATGAAAGAAGTTTTAACAGCCCTATCCAACATTTGCTACTACTTTTATGACTTGAAAGTTAGAGGCTCCAAGAAACTAGCAGTTATTTTCTAAGGTGTTTCCAACAGAAGTGTTGAAATTTAGTAACTTGGAAAAGTAGGAGAACTGCAGAAAAAGCTAGCTGACTTTATATGTTACTTAACTACGGGTTCTTGATCAACTGAAGCAAGCTGTTTCTGCTTCTGGATTTATAGTAGAATTTGAATTTTGCATGGATTTCTGATTGCTCTTCAGTCATGAGCACTTTAACACTTCACCTGGAAGGAATTCAGGATTACACTGTTCTAAAACTTCCCTTAAAAGTCCTGCTCTAGGTATAAGCACAAAACCCAACAACTCTCACCTCCTCAGTAATCTTTCATAACAATCAAAATATACTTCTAAAACCAGTGACTTCTAGCCAGAAGAGCACCACGTATCTTCCAGCCAGTGTTTACTAAAGGAATCTTACTAGCAGCTTTTGTAACTTTTACTACAATCATTTAGGAACTTGCGTATAAACGCTTGGATAATAGTTGAGCAATCTTCCATGCTCTTTGATTGCTCCAATAGCTGATCAGACTTTCCAAGCACACATGTACGTTCAAACTTTGCTACCAGCAATAAGGAAAGCCTGTTTTTTCCCCTTTGGATTTACTGCTGAGGTATGGAGTGATGGAGTGTTGCTGAGGAGTAGCAATTGCTTTTAAACAGGAGGTTGGATGATTAGGTATGAACTAACTAGTTAGTAACAAGTTTAGAGACGTTATGAGAGAAAGCATATCTAGCAGAATAGTTTGCTGAGAGGCATTCCTCCAGGGAGAATAATGTTATCAGATAGATGTGAGATGTGTGAGGGGAATAGGGCACAGAGAAAGAAATATGTTATCAGAGCTGCTGACTGGAAGTCAAAGCTACTAGGGAGCTGAGTAGTAGAAGTCAATAACTACCAGATGTCCCATAAACTAATATATATTTCATGGAGATTACTAAAATATGGAGCCACTGTTCTGATAAACAATGGCTACACTGGAACTGAAGAGGAAAACACACCAGTAAAGGAAGACCTTTTTTCTGAAATGATCTTTCTTAACATGTGACCTGTGCTGCAGTATAATCCTTTCCCTGATAGGCTGGCCAGAACACTGAGCTTTGGTTCTGCTGCTTCATCATCACCATTTAGCACTAGATAACGATGAAATAAATGTGAGAATGCTACAACATGGGAATAAATGCCATTACACACCGCTAACAAAATGAGCAGGGCTAGACAATCAGTGGTTATGGCTCAGCATTTTCTGGATAGCTATCCCATGCAGATTTGTTTCTTGAATTTCTGCAGTACAGCAGGATTTGTTTGTGAGACATAAAGCTTAGCATTCAACGGATATTGGTTCTTCTGTTCAAAGGAAGTTCTCTGAAAATGAATTTTAGTAGTTATAGTGCTGCTTCACTTAAATAAATAACTACCCAAGACATCTTGAAGTGAAGAATGATGCTTTGGCTTCCTGTAGTAGGAAATAAGTTAGATGGAAAGGAGGCTGCATCTCCACTGACCAGTGCATCTCACTGACCAGTATGTGAGTAGATGATACAAAATGTATTGCAGCCACAGGTTACTTCTGCATAAGCAATTTCTGCCCAGCATATAATATTGTGGCAAATTCTCCAATATTCTTGGGTTATTAGACTTGTCTATATATGAAAATTTATCTGTCTGCTTTGTAGTATATGCACTTTGTTGCATGACGTCAAATCAAACAAAATTCACCTTGGGTTGGGAAGATGACACTTAGCTCTAAGACATATTGGAAATGCAAGCCGTATTCTTCAAATTTTTATTTTTTAACTTTTCAGGATTTCAGCACTGTTAAACCCTGAGGTACTGGGACATATACATACAGCCCAAGGTAAGCAGCTCTATTTTTTTTCTTTTTTTTCTTTTGGACCAGTTTTGAATACATCTTGCACACCTTAAGCAGAGACATTACAAAAATTAACGCTTATTTTTATAAGCACTGTTAACAATTCAAGTGACAGCTGAACGCTGATCACAGCAGAAATGTAAGGAAGTTGAAAGCACTTGCTATGCATATTTGGAATGAGAATGTTACGTATTTTTCCCCTTTCTTCTGAACATCATTTGCACTGTAATGCTGTGACGCAGACTATTGCCCGCTAACAGGGGTGGAAGCTAAATGGCCAGTTGCAAAATTTGGGATGATAATGTGCCACATTGAAAGACAGCATACTGTACAGTTTACCATGACAGCGAAGAGGCAAGCAGAGGTTGTTGTGGAGATTCTCTGTGAAGAGCTAATGTCATGTTTCTCTAAGTAACCATGTCTGTAGGAATGTGTTTTGGGAAGAGCTGGACAGAAAGTTTTCTCTCAATAACTTATTTTTGGAAAAATGTGCTTCCTATTAAAAAAGTATTTTGTAATGTTGTTAGAGCTGGGTTATTTTTCCCCCATAAGAATCCATTAGGAAAATCTGATGTCTTTTAGAAACATGCTAAACTATGGCTTCCCACTAAATATATTTTTCAGCACATTAGGAGGCAAAAATTTTTCAATAAAAAACTTTAAAATATTCCAGGGTTTTATGGAATAAAGATCTGTTTTTGACTCTTAGGAACTAAAGAACCTTTAGATTCAAATATCCATGGTGGATGTTATTGATGTAGAATATATATTGATTTTTTAAATTTGCTTACTGTATTTTCAACAAGCTTCAGCACAAAGAGAATTGCTTGGAAAATGAATGTTCACAGATATCTGTGAAGGCTTCTGTGAGCCTGGTCAAAGATCATTTAGTACCTGCACATGCCTAGGAATGCAGAGCTTCATTGGCAAACGAAGCCCTGGTTCTTATATACTGGTCTCTGCTTCAGAAGGGAAAAATTACGATACACTAGTCAACTACAGGCTAGCTCAACAGGCTTTGTCAAGTGGAAAAATGATTCTTTCTTATGTCTTGTATCAATTTTTCTTTTGTACCAAGTAATAACATTATAAAAGCATTCATCTTCCTGTCCAATATATCCAAAACTTTGACTATATAATCAACTGCAACAGGATGTTTTTAATCTTTTTTATTTAATATTTTCCAATGTGTTCACATCCTGCATTTTCATGTGGTGTGGACAGCTCGTGATACTTGATGCTTTTCTGAAATTGTGAGATCTCTAGGTTCTGCAGCTGCTTCTGTCTTTATTATATCTATGCATTTAGATATATATATTTTTTGCTATAGAGCAAATATTAAAAATACAAACACTGCAAGGTTAAAAAATCAGTACATTTACCACAGTAGTTTAAAGTTTTGGGGTTTTCTGGCCAAGAATTTCTGAATCCTTTGCTTAAAACAACTCACTTTTAGTATGTATGCTGAATTCAGATACTTTTAATTACTACTCCAAAACCAAATTTCGTGTTTATAAAATTTAATGTCAATAAAGTGACAGTTTTTTTTAAACATGCCAATATTGTAATGCAGTTCTAACAGGGCCAAACATCAATTACAGGGTTAAAACTCTGCTAAGTTGCAGAAATTCCATTTATAACAGTTGGAAAATTTATGTTATATAAGAACCCATGACGTAGTGCTTTTGTGAGTTCATCAGGTAATTTTAAAACAGTGACAATCCACTTTAGTGACTGTGATGCGTGACAGTCTTCAAGACAAGAGGTCTGATCCTTTAAAACATTTTTCCTGATTATATTTCAACGTATCAGAGAGAGCAATTAACATTTCACACTTCTCCCCATTCCTTTGCTTGTATAATCTGTTCTGGAAAGTATTAAGCTGCATTGGGCTGTAACTCAGAAGACTTCAGTTCCATCTGAGTGTCTCCCAGTCTTTTTGACTGGTGCAAGTCACCCTCCTATGCCCAGTTTCTTACCTGTAAATTGATTATGGCAACTATTTGCTCCAATTGCCCAGGTAACCATGAACTTTGGGAATACAAGCTGTGTGTAAACGGTAGCCAGTACAATGGTAGATGCCTTTAAAATCTCCCGTATCCAGAATTATATAACAATAACGTAAAGCAATTGTAAAAACAGTGGATACTTTTCTGTCTACTGTAAACATTCTCACAAGAACTGTGTGGAAAACAGAAGGGGAAAATAAAGACACGTTGTGGAGTTCCACTAGGAAAGCTTGAAAAAACAGTTTGGACTTGAGACTTACGATAACCTATTTCCCTGTCATCAAAGGCAGTGCCTGTTTTTGAGGAAAAGCAGTAATAAATGCCACAAAATATTTTAAAGGGAGCACTATATGAATCTACTGTGTTGTGTGGATACTGTTTGTTTCTGGACTAGGAACCGGAGTCTGAAACTTGGCAGGAATAAGATGGCCTGTGACTAGCTTCATGCACGTCTTGGCTTCCTACTCTAAAGGAAATCATTTGATAAAGCTGAGCAGATCTGTTTTACTTTGTGTGATATTTGATGAACGAGAAAATCTCTAATGTTTGGCTAACCTTTCAAAAACTTTATTGTGCTTTCACTGTTTAGGGAAATTTTTAAGTTAGCATTAGCGTGAAAAACTACAGATGTTAGTTCTTTCTCTTTTGTCTAAGATCAGATTTATCTAGCTAACCAACATTAAAAATGTGTAAATTTCTGGCAAACACAATGAATCTTGAATATATTAAGGAAACAAACAGATGAACCATCTGGAAACAAGACATAGATCTGAAATAACTATGCCAGTGGCACAATCCAAACATAATCCCTGGCATAATTTACACAGAGCAACCATATCAAGAGCCAGAAACTATTCTTTCAGAAGGCTGAGTTCAATAATGACTGCACATTACCATTCCACTTGCTGGGTAAATATTGACAAAAGAGTGGCACATGCTGTAGAATTGTATCTACATCCTCCATTCCCTCTAGGGAAGTGTCTGTATTCTGAATTTTCTCTACTTTTTTTTTTTCTTTTTGTCTTTCTCACCTCCTTCACATCTCAAATTATTTTATTAGGTGTAGCCCTGCAACTGCAGGAATTGCTTTGTTAACTTTGATTTTTTTTTTTTTTAAATAACTGATACATTATACACAATATAATTCATAACTGATTATGCACACAAATGCTTAATATTATGTAAAATGTGACAGTTTGGTAAGTGGAGAAAATTTGCACATCTCCATTAAGTAGACCTTAATTTTACCGAACACTATTAGAGATTCACACCCAATTTATCAGTATTCTCTTTTAGCTATCACGTGAAGAGATTTCAGGTCAAACAAGATGGTCGCATAATCCCCATGCAAACTGCTTGTCAGAAAAAGTGCTAGGTTTTACTGTTACGTAAGTAATGAGTTTCAGCTGGGGGCATTCTCCCATGGCAGTGAATTGTTTTGGTAGCTCTCACTTTCATTGGCAGTGATCATGGAGCAACACAAATTAGGTCCTGTATTCTTTACGTCTCTACTTTGCTTGCAAAGGAGAGACTCCTCAACAAACAAAACATGTTGAAAAGTGTTCGCAAGGTGTTTTGAATGGTGAATATATTGCAAAGCTGGATAGGATCTAGGTTGCATTATATCTTAAAAAGTGACTGATTTAAGCCCCTACCTAATGTATTTTGTAAGTTAGCATTAATTTGACTTGCTGAGTGGGTGGAATTTATGTATGTAATGCATTGCACTAGGCAAATATAAACATCCTCCTTCAGTAATAAAGGCGAAGGCAGGCTCCATACTGGCAAGACAAGTATTATCTTCAAAGATTAACTTAATTAATATCCATCTGATTCCTGTGGCAGAATGATGCAAATGACCACTGCCAGGAAATACAGTTCTGGCATTTGATTTCAAGCCGATTTTTATTGTTTTTATTTTTAATCTCTGCTCAGCATTTGTCTCATCTATTTCAACGTCATCCCATTTTCCCCCTATCTCTCCTTCCCCCTTTTCTGTTACTCTTAACATCTTAGTTTTCTATTTCCTCAGGTATTTCAAATTATCTTGGTTCAAAAGGTTTTATCACCTTTCCTTTCACTTTTGTTCTTGCTTCCATAACATGCAACAACAAACATTAAAATGCTTTCACTAGCACTTACCAGTATGTCAGACAAACATAATCACAGCAAGTATAGGCTTTGCTCTGGAAAGCTCCTACTTTAATTAGATTTCCAGAACAAATTTTAGAAACATTTAGGACATGAAGAAAAGGAAGAGAATTTCCACACTGGTAACAGATTTGGAAATAGAACTTATTTATGTGTTTCAACTTATTGTGATACTTACTTATTCTACTGATACTTCCTTTGCTTCTCCTCTTTCCATAAAAAATTTGGCTTTATTTTGCCTTGGAGGAAAAGATGCCATGTTTATTGTAAAAACTCTTCTACACAAACAAGGGCCTGACTTACTGAAATGAAGCTCCATTGCTCTCAGAACTGAGCCTATACCAAAGACCTAGTTGGGACTGTACCCAAATTATAAATTATATTTGTTATTGATATAGCATATTTTGTAGCCTGATCATGCCTCTTCAGTATGAGTTTAAGAAGACTGTTTGGTAATCAGCATAAAATGAAGTCAGTTTCAGTCTGTGCAAATGGGTTGGATGATGATTTAAACAGGTAGATGAGATTTCCCTTCATTTGTGTGGAAGCTCTGTGTGTGTATCTAAAGATAAAACGTGTGTCGAGTATTCTTTTTTTTTAATTTCCCCTCTTTTTTTTTTTTTTTTTTTCACTTTCAGGATTATCTTTTTAGGGGCTGGAAAGTGTTTACTCTTTCCAGAATCTATGGAAATAATGATCTGTGAGTGTATCTTTGCCTGTGAGGTCAGCCAAAGGATTTTTGCCATTTCTGGAATAGATTCTTAAAAGCTCTAAGTATTCCAGATCCAATCAAATTCAAGAGAACTTATATGTTACAAGTATAACCCAGAGCTCTGTGAATCAAAACAATGCATTCCCTCACTAATAATGGAAAAATCTGGGGTTTTGGCAGATGAAATCTGTTTGCCTGAAGTTTTGACCCTGAACACTATAAGCCTAAACAATTACATCTATTCAAGTGAGCTAAACAAATGTACGGAGGCAAATGAAGTTCCACAAATGCTTAAGATCTTTCTGGCTAACTTTTTGAAAGATATGCTCCAGTTCAACCACAAATTACTTGGCTAGACACTGAAATTGCTGGGTGAAATTCTATGGTCTGTATTTTACAGCATTTCAAACTAGATGATCACAGTAGTCACTTCTGACCTTGAAATATGTGGGTTGGCTGTTAACCCAAGTTAGCAATGCCAGTGTGAGGAATATAGGAATGTAGGATTTTTTTTAGCATATTAAAACCTGTTAGGTTTTTAATTTTAATTTTAATGAATGCCCCATTTAAAATAAACAAGTTGTCTGGAAGTGCTAACAAACTACTGACAGTACTTAATCAATTCCCAATTCAGTGATAAGGACAAAAAAAAAAAAAAAAAAGCAACAAACTGCTTAGTGGGGAGGTTTTTCTGTCTTCCTTTTCTGACTTGATATTTTCTCAAAGTCTTCCTATTGCTGAACATTTATGGACTCCTTATATTATAGAACCTGCTTGACCATAGATGTAGTATTCACTTTTGTGGGGCTTGTTGTAAAAAATGTTACAAAATAGTATGTTTGAAATTAAACACAGGGAATATCCCTATGATTTTCCATCTTTAATTTATTACTTTTTGTAGTTATAGAAGGAGAAACTGAGCTCTCTTTTCCATTAAACCAATTCTCTAATATTATTCCAAAGGAGAAGTTTTATATAACTTTTGTCAAGAGAACTTGGATAAGAGAACTTATCCTGGACTGCTTACTTGGGTAGGCATCCACATAATTCTCCCCTTTTCCTGAGGTGTAAAACATGCTTTTTAATTTATATTTTTGATGCACTGGCATTTTGAAGCACATTTAAGTATCTGCTACATCAGTTTTTTTATTCCCTCATACTGTAATAAGCATTTAATTGCAAAGGAATTTGCCACTTTTAAACTTTCAGCACAAATTCAACATACAGTTGTATAAAGAGTCCAACATGGACAACTAGGCATCTAGGGCCTCAGGTGAGTCGGTTGGGGCTGTTCAGCCTGGAGAAGAGAAGGCTGCAGAGAAACCTGAAAGCGTCCTTTCAATATCTAACGGGGGGCTATAAGAAGTGGACAGAGTCTTTGGCAGAGTCTGTTGTGATAATCCATTTAGATTGGATGTAAGAAAGAAGCTCTTACAGTAAAGGTGGTGAGGCACTGCTCAGGTTGCCCAGGGAGGGGGTAGATGTCCCATCCTTGGATACACTCGAGGTCAGGCTGGATGGGACTCTGAGCAACCTAATCTAGCTGTAGGTGTTCCTGTTCATTGCAGGGGTTTGGACTAGATGACTTTTAAAAGTCCCTTCCAACTCAAATAATTCTATGATATTTCTTAATAGTTGTGTACTTAAACTCCATTATACTCTTCTCATTAGCTTCTTCTAAACTGAATTTTAGTGATGTATTTCTAGGGTAACTTCTGATTCTGTTGGTGAGGGAGGACTTAATGGTTTTGAGGGTGTTGCCTTTTTGTTACCTCAAGCAAAAGTATAAAGAATGTTATTTACATCTTTGTTTATTTCTTAGGCTTTTAACTGCTTTTTCTCTAAGCTGCAGGTCAGAGGTGGGAAGAATAGAAACAGTGTTGCTTAGGCTGGGAGGCTATATTCCATCCCTGTTACACTAGTTTGAAATATCTTCTTTCCTGTAAAACAGGAGAGAATTGGCTGCTCTGCTTAACTGTTTGTTCAGGTGGAAAGTGTACTTTTCCTGAAATGTGAATTTTTAGGGTTTCCTTCTTTCTAATATGAATTCAGAATTCATTTTCAGTGCATAACCATTTGTTTCTAGTTGGTGAACGAGGCTGAATGCCAAGAATATAAAACTACAGTACATTTTATATTTAAGTGATATCACTTTGTGCACCCAGGGTAGTTTCTGGTGCTGGTGTCAGTGGGTATTTTGCAATGTCATCTCACAATGAAATTCAAAAACATTGAAAAGGAATCTGTCTCAAGCATTTCTGACAGCTTGTATCTTCCATTTGGATGATTGGCTTACTTAAAGTCTTGCTGTGAGTTGTATTTCTGCAACATGAAAGATTTACTATTTTTTCACATTTTACAATTTTTATCAAGTAGTTTTGGTGAAGTGAAAGTACTGCTGATTGTACAGTGAAATGCAGAAAGATAAAAAGTACGAAGTGTTACATGTTTACCTGCAGATTGTGGTGAAAAATGATAGACATGGAGATCTTATGGTCTCCCTGTTGTTTCACCATAGCTCATCCCAATCAGGAATATTATGTCTTAGATTACAAGAGGGCTCTCTAAATCAAGACACTGAGTCAGGAACATAAACCATGTACTTATCAATCGTATATGCAGAGAACTGCTTTAAAAATCTGTCCCTGCATTCACAGTAGTCAGTTTCTTCCTTGATTGCTTCAAGTCCAACTCAAGATGCCAAAAGGACTGTGCTTCAGTGGAACAATGACCTAAGCAGCCTGGATATACTGGCATTAACCAAGAAGCGTTCTGCTTCTACTTAATGCATTTTGTTTCCATCATGTAATGACCAATGTATTTGATCACTGAAGAAGTTTTTAGCTGCCACAGTCAGCTAAAAAAAAAAAAAAAGATCCAAACTATACGAGAGTTACCATTTTTAAAAATCAAACCCAAAGTTTTGGTTTGTACTGCTTTCGAAACAGCAGAACAGTCATTACACTATGCTTTCTGCAGTATGATGATGAGCAAATAATTTCTGCATTTTATTAACTGTTTTTTTTTTAATGTTCTTAGACACTTTCATACAACTCATACGACTGCTTTCCACCAACTAGGAACTTGAATGACTTCAGTGCGTCGGAAAGTTCCCATTATCCTAGAACAAGTCAAGACTAGAAAGGCAGTTGTGACTTCTTTTTTTCTTCTCTCTGATAAACAAAAATAGAAGATTCCCTAAAAGCTTTTAGATTACTAAAACAGGTCTTCTGCTGACAAGGTAACTACATGTGTTCTGCTGTCTTTCAGCTTGCTTTTTCCAGTCCAGTATTTTCCTCTTCTGGACTGTATGTCAGCCAACCAGTGTCATCCAGGCCCCAGTCTTGGCTAGACATCGAAACAGACAGGAAGCAACATAGCCTGGATCTAATGAAAAAAAGATGGGGAAACTGCCATGAGTATCCTGATGACATCCCAGACTGATCTTTTTGGCCTCTTCTGGAGAGACAAAGGTATCGAATAAGATTAGAGAAAAACTGATCATCTTACTATCAACCCAGATGATCTGTTCATTTTCTCTTCACACCCCCCTAGTTTTTTTCATTTAAGACTTACTGAGTTTGGAAGTTATACCCTTTCTTTTTGGAAGTGAGAAAAATAATTTTCTTAGCTCTTGATGAATTTGTCTATTTTACTGATCATTCCAGATGGTTGGATCCTGTTTTCCCAATGATGTACTAGCAGATGAATGTAATTAACTGGATTATCTCTGAGTAGGAGTTATATAAAACTATTCAGAAATAGAAGACTCAATGAGGGTATTTCCTCCTTTGATATGTCTGACTCCTATTGATTTGAATGAAAATGTATGTACATCTGAGGTACAGTTTACATGGAGAATCTCTGGTTTGATCTACTAAATTAGATGAAAGATCAGGAGACAAACTTTGCTTCTGATAAAGATCTCATTTTGCAAATAGTTTGAAGTACCTCAAGTTTTTCAAAATGCATCATGTTAACAGATACTGCTCATTCTGCAAATAAATAATTTATCCAGTAAATAGTAACTGATTTATCTAATATACAATTAGATAAGTCAAAGAAAGAAAATTCTTAATTATTCTTTTGTTTTATTTCCCCTTATCAAGGATAAAAGGAAATTATTTGTGGTCTACTATATGTGACGACTTTACAGTTATAATTAGTCTATTCAGTTTGCAACCCTTGCAAAAATACAGAAACATTCTCAAAGTAACAGAATTCTCTTGGCGTTCTCTTTACTATTATTTCTCATGAGTTCTCAATCTCAACATTTTTGCCGATTAACGCACAAAACTCGTGCCTCATCTGCTTTCAGCAAGGAAGGTAGGGTAAATGCTCCTAGATCTTTCTTAAAATAAGGGGGCCCTGGTGCAGGGTTTGTGTGAAAAAGCTTTATAGCGGCTCTTGATGCCGTTCCAGAACATCCACCCTTTACAGAGAGCTCTGTTTCACTGCTGACAAAAGTGGGTGAGGAGTCCATCATGCAGCTGTGCCTCAGCTGCTGCACTCCTTATTGCTCATCGCAAGGAATTGCCCTGTTCTGTTTGTTCCTTCTCTGCTGTCTACTCTCTCCTATAGGAATCACCTTATCTGCTGGACCAATGAGACCATTAATGGAAACTCTCTAGTATGCCATCAGAGCCCCACTTCTTGATCAATAGTTATTTACTTCTGAGAGGTCAGAGCTTGGCTAATATAGCTGAATAATTTTATTGATAGATAACATAACAATGAAAAATAAACTTTGAAATAGAAGATGAATGAATTCAGCACTTTCTTCAGGGATGAATATTATTACTTGAAAATTTTAATAGCTGGTGGAATGCTGAAAGGGCAGACAACAAAAGCATTGAATAATTGTCCTAGGACTATAATCAGACTTCCATTATTGACCTCTGCTAATATTCTACTGTAACTGTCTGCTAAATTGGTTCCTTGGGGCTTGAAATATACAGCGATGTTATGAGTTCCTATTGTAAATTGCCACACAGAAAAGTAGCAAGTCTCTGAAATAGTGCTGGCCCTCGTCTGATCAATACTCAATTCTAAGCAGTGCAAGAGGCAACTGTTGCCATAGAAACATTGATGTCACCGAGGTTGAACAGTGGCTCTTACAACAAATCATTTCCTTTGAGCAGTTGTAATTGACTATATGTACAGTTTGCTGTCACCTGAGACTATTTACATCAAGCCAGTAACAGAGCTGCATTAGTTATTCTGGAAGTAAGAGGGTTAGCTCTTCTTTTTGTGACCTTACAAATACCTAGGAGGATATTGCCATAGCAACTGGCAATATAACAGGATGAACATTAAGGTAGCTACATAATGCAGTGGCATTCTTTTGGAGCATCGGAGGTAGTTCTAATAAACTTTATCTAGCTGCTGCATAATATAAACATGGCATTAAATATATCTCTGTCACAAGTTTTGTCTTCCAGAACTGTTACCTTTGGCATAGGTAAAATCAAATCTTCAAAACTTGCCACGGAACTTAAAAGCTACCTGTTTTGTACTGAGATGTTACCAAAAATTCTTTTCAGGAGAGTGAATTTAGAGTGGAGAGCCTTTTTCTACTTTCAGATGTAGCGCTGATCTGCAGGCAGCACTGGCTTCAGAATTTGTCTCAATTGGTAAGGCACATTTTTTCATTTAGCAGGGGATTATTTATATGTATTTTTTTTTAAATAAAGTCATTCAAGTGGTTAAATACATTCTGATATTCTGTCCTTTCCTGTATGGAGGTTTAGAGTAGGCACTGCATTAGTTCCTGTAGTGCTGCCCGCATTGCAACTGCCTTTGTTCTGTGAATGATTCTGCAGGAGCCGATGGAACATCCCTGTGCCCTGCAGTGCCTGATAGTTCCACACAAGGCTGAGATCAGGTTGTAAAGCACCCACGGTTTCCAGCAGCACCCGAGCTGTTCAAAGGAAAACCACAGTAATACCTAACTCTCTAAAGCTCTCTAAATGCAAATTGCTGGCCTTGCCATGAAAATATATATTATAGTACTTTTTAAAAGAGTGGTATCTGATGTGATACCATAATTACCCAAACCTGTTGTGTTGTGTGGAGGTAACATAAATTTAGTGACCTGTCTCTCAGTCGCATGGACTAACATTCTCTGATCTGTCAATAATAAAAATGTTGTGAGTGTACAAGCTACTTATTTTCATACTTAAATAGCAAGCATCCATATGCATATATTTGCAATTACATACACTGTCTTTGTGTTTTTTATTGTAAAATATAAAATTAATATGATTGCTTATTCTAACGATACGATATTTCTGTAGGCTTAAAAGCCTCATGTAAGTAGGGAAGAAATGATTGAAATATGCAGGTTTTTAAAATACAGTGCCAGTGAAATCTCACAGCATCTCACACCTCTCTCTTCTTTCACAAAAGGTTATGTGTATGTGTTTATGATCCTGTTTATGATAATATGTGGCTGACGTATGGAAATTCATAGCCACAAGAGATTGAGTTCTTCAAGACCTTTCTAAAAAAACGACAGCAACAGAGCTGTTTTAAAAGTAACGTTTGTATGGCTAGGACATATTAGAAAAAGGTTATTTTCATATTCTTGGACATACCTGTCTGATAGGAAGGAAGAAACTCCCTTTATTCTATCTTGGAAACTTTTCAGGGTTTCTTGTATCTTTTTCTGAAATGTCTATTACTACTTACAGCTACAGACAAAGTCCAGGGGAATTACTGCACCAGTACAGCAGTTTGTATACAAGAATGGTTTGAAAAGTTACTGCACCATGAGCGTTGCCTGTGTCTTCAGGTGATATTTTCTGCTGTTTAAAGATATGCTTTCTGGGAATGTATTTTTGAAATGCAACATAAAATCACAGCTGTGTAATATACAGTATATAACAGTAACTGAAAACAAAGTATGTGCTGACATTTTGATTTAGGTACAATAAAATTAATTTACAGTGAAGAACCAAGAAAGCCACATTCTTTCCTTCAGTTTCAAACACAGACTTCCTCCCTCCCTCTCCTTCCTTTTATATATTTTTTTTTTCCTAAGGAAGGCCACGTAACTGTTCTGGAGCGAAGAGAGCAATCTTCAATGTTATATCATTTTTGTGAGACTGTCACACAGATGACTGGGAAAGAACATAGTACTGTTGATACATTTAAAAAGTTCTCCACTAGAACCCAAATGAAAACAGACTTTTTTGTATTCAGAGACTGTGCAGATGAAGTTTTGTCTGTGATTCAGTTCTCATTTTGTTTCTGGGTGGCCATGTCAGCTGTTGCTTGTTGTCTAGTTCTTGTTTTGGAATGAGCAGTGTTCTGCTTTGCTCCCACTGGAAATGTTGGTGTTAGCTGACCCAGATGAGGCGGATCTATCTGAATCAAACAACTGGGGTAAATTCTGAATTGCTTTGAGGCGAACTTGAATAAAAATTTTAATTGAGCAGATTGAGATAACTTATATTTAGACCTTCTAATTCTGTGTAAATATTAGAATTCTGAAAAACAAGGTCAAAGCATGAACTGTAAACAGTGTGGTATTAACATCAGACACAAAGGAACTCAGAGAACTATTTCTGTAAATAACAGGCATACTTCATGAGAATGTCACTATTTTGGTAACTGTGAAATGTCAGCCCTTTGCAACATAGTGGTGAGGATGAGTAATAAACATGGAGTGCTGAGCGGTAGGCAAAGTGGTGTATAGAAACAGCAGCACCACTAGTAAAAAGGATTGAAATTCTTCTCTGCCATTACAGATGTCCTCCTGTACCCTTCATGATTCACTGGTAGAGAAATGCAGACACAGTACTGATAGCCTCTCTGCTGAACTGCAGGGTTTGGGACAGGAAGAAGTATTTTATACATTAGATGTGCTAATGCAGGCCAGGACTGTAAACTGTGAGATCAGTATAGCCAAGGGACAGCTCTTGGAGCTGATGAGCTCTACAAATGTGTGTGTGAAACTCTCAAAAGAAAGTTTTAGGTTGCTGGTAGTCTTTGGCCAGCACTGTATATAAACTTTCCATGACCCACAGACAGCTTTGCTTGCGGAGAGCACTGAAGAGGTTGAAAATGAGGGTAGCATTCTCAGGAGATGGAGGTTTAGAGGAGAAGAGCAAAAGTCAGAGTTGGGTCTTACAGTCTAATGACTTCCCACAGCTCAGTTAAAGTGAACTCAGACCTAACTTTGTTCAGCAGAGAGACCTCCATTTTGGAACAGTTCTGCTCCTTATCTGAAAGAAGAAATACTGGAAAAGGAGCAGGAGAATGAAAAACAAAGCAAAGCAAAAAAAATGTGTTCTTCCTCTCCTTGTTGTTGCCTTTTTTCTGGATGCATCTCACTGCAGCAACTGTTTCTTACTGGCTACTCTGTCACTACTGCAGATGGGACACAGTAGACCAAGTGTTCTGTCTTTGAGAATCTTCAACAATGTAAAAGTCTTATGGAAAGGAATAAAATGTGAACTCAGCAGGAAATCAGTAAGAAATTATTTCTTGGCTCTCGATACTTTTAAGGTTTGGAATTTTAAAAGCTGCTGCTCCCTCTCCTCTTTTCTCTTTCCTTCCCTTGTGTAACTTCTCTGAATTCAGCGTCAATTCTCTTGATCGACTTTGCTATTAAGTAGATGCAGAATCAGCTCTATTGTCCTTAATGGAATTTTCCAGTTTTGGCACCTTGTCCTTCCCAGTGTTACTGTTACCTTTTAATTTGGATCTGTTTGTTCAAAATGCATCCAGATACATTTATATTCTTTATTAGGACACAAGCCACTACAGGCTTTATCCAAGGAGGGGGAAAAAAAAGACTGGTTAGAAGAGACAGATCAACTCCTTTTATGGATCTCTTGTAAATGCTTGTATCCTAGAGAAGCAATCAGCATTGCATTTCTTCCCTACTGTTGGTCAGAAATATGCAGATTACTTAATTGTCATGATTATTTTTTTTTCAGAAGGTTTTGCCTATGCTGTTAAAAGGTGGCCCAAAACATCATTGTTTTTTAGAAATCTGGATAAAGTTCTGCAATATATTTTTCATGTTTACTGTTTTTTACCCCTTAGAAGGCTAAAGACAATGAGTTACATCCAACCGATAATTAGCTTTGGTGCAGTGTTTTATGCAAGAGTCTTCTTGAATAGCTTCAGCAATATAAATAGGCGTGATCTCCAGATCATGAAACTGTGATAGCAGTAAGGCATTTGTCTAAAAAGCTGTTAATTGACATGGTTCATTTTGCCTTTACGGGGTAGGGTTTTTTGGCCAGTAGCAAGTAGTGTTGTGCTCTACTTGTGTTTGCCTAGAAATAAACAGAGAAAGCAGAAATAGATGCAGGTGTATCTTTTCCTGTCATGTTTATGTCTGACTTGCCCAGGATCTTCAGTGTGTTTAGATACTATACCAGTGTTTCAGTGGTTGACTGTGACCTCAAAATCTCCTAGCTAGCATTCCTGTGTCTTCCTTTTCCTTCCTCACTGCACAGAGCTTTGCTAGAGGCAGCGCTCCCAGCTGTGATCACCTGAGTTGTCATACTATGTAATCCTACCACTAGGAAACCACCTTTCCTCCTTCCACTTGTTATGTGATAAATTCCCTTTCCTGGGGCTCCAGTTGAAATATAATGAGACTGAAAAGTGAAAGAGTTACTCTTATGACAGTACCCTAAACTTGAAAGAAAACAAAGGGATGAGAGTGCAAAATAATTTTTCAGAAGGGAAATAGCGCTGTAAATTATTGGAAGAGCTGTGTGACAGCTCTTTGTATGGGTTAGTGGTAGAAATCTCTTGATAAATTGGAGTTTCTTGTTTCGAGACCAGAAAAAAAAGATAGAAATTTCTTCAGATTTAGAAAGAAGCCACTCTTAGGAATAATTTTTCCATTAATAATAATAATTTGGGATTAGAAGGTATAATAGACACATGCTAAGAAGTGCAGATCTGCAGTGGTGTGCAAGATTGGCTGTCACTGGTGGATAGGGGTCCACGGCCATCATTGGCATCAGCATATATATGCATGTGAGAACTGAGGGAATGAATGAAAGGGAGCAGAGGGCTTCTATTCTGTCTGAGAAAGCTCTTCTCAGCACAGCAATCTGTTTTAATACCATCTTAAGAATTCTTGGTGTGTGCTAAGGCATCTGGCACACTTTTCCATGACTGAATCTTTCACTGCTGAAATCCTGACCTTGCAGTCAAGGCTGCAGCACATCTTTCCCCGTGTCCCTACTTATAGCATCTGTTTCAGGGCTGCAGTCTTCTGGAAGAGTTGTGTTCAATCTAATCCTGACCATACAGTGCACACTGGTGGAAGAGCAATTTTTTTGGCCTGAATATTGCTGAGGTAAGATTTTTTCAGAATTCTTGGGTCTGTGCCATCTGCATGGTCTGTGCCTTTAAAGAGAAGTAAAGTCATGTGTGTCTTTTGTGTGAGGATCCTGAGTGCTGACTTCTCTAGATGTGCTCACCCATTCTTATGAGGGAAATAGTGAGTATATTATCTATCCCTGCTATGCTGAGACCAGAAGGAGAGGTGCACACAGAGTGGAGGTGATGTCTCGAGCTTCACAGCCTCAGAGCGGTATTTTTGTCCACTCTGCTTCCTATTGCTGCCATTGGGCATTACTTGGCACCTATGTCCGAGAGAGCCCCTCATGCTGTACTATTTCTTGAGCTCTCCCATCACACTCCCTGGGCAGAAACAGAGCGTGTGGATGTTCATTCAAGGTCTTTTACAAAAGGAAGATTTGATAGCTATGATGAATGAGTGGTCCTCATATTGGCTGGCTGATTGAGTGGTCATTTTGGGGGCTTTGATGTAGATTTGGCCTGTACTAAACTCAGACAGAAAGAGAGTGGCTAAGCACCTAACGTAGCCTATTTTTTGTTTGTTTGTTTGTTTGTTTTCTGAGTTCCTTATCACAAAATTGTTTTTTTCTCTTTTTGAAAGCCTTTGTCAATGCCATTTCTCTTCTCTAGTGCTTTTTACCCAATGGATTTCCTTGCCATTTTAGTTTTGGGTAGCTTTCAGTCTTTCCTGATGATGATAAATAGAAATACTTTTGTATAAAGCTGTATTAAGAATTTTTATTGATGCTGGCCAGTTAATGACTTAACCTTCTCTAATTCTCCAATATAAATTGTTGTTTGGCAATGGATTACAAATTAAACTTTATATTCAAATTCCTTCTATGCAGTTAACATTATTAATATTTGTAATTCTTTTCTGTTTTAAAAATGTAAATCTCAGACTGTGTTATCCATTTGCCAGAGCAATATAACAAACCTTAAGACTATGCTTAAGAGAAGCTTTCCTTTTCTCCCCCCCAAAAAAGGAAATGCTGACCTCAGAACAGCGTAAGTTACGGATTTCTTTTCACGGCAATATATGATTGACTTTACCCAGGTTGCAGGAAAAAAATTAAACAGAAATAACAACAACAACAAAACGCACTCCATTCGTCCTTCATGAAGCCAAGTATGCTTTTCTGAGAGTACTATACATTGCATCCACATTGGTATCAGTGCAAGATTATCAGTAGATAATAATATTAAAGTTCATCATGATTAATGTAATTAATAATCATACAGAAAGCAATAAAGATTAGTCTGTGTTACTGGAAATGCTTTCAGATGCCATTATGGTCTCTGCCATTGTGTATCTCATATTTAAGACTGCTCTTTCCTTTAGCTAGAAGCTTCCTTCCCTTGCAAAAAGTAGAGATGGGCTGGACAGTTCATCTGACATAAAGTACCTCTGTGCCGGAATACTTAGCAGAGGAAGGAACTTGTTCACTTAAGAAGGTGGTGGGACATGCTGCCTCCTTTCCTGGCCAAGCTTATGCTGTTGTTAAATACACGATAATTTAAATTATTAATAGCAAATGATACTTAGCACTTACAAATGCAATTTATTACCAAGAGGTGGAGTTAGCCTTTTTATTTGCAGAGTGCAATCACCTTTTGAACTTGATTTTTTATAAGAATGTCTGACTTGTTACTGTAGTGTAAAAATTACCTCCAAAAGCCTAAAACATTGTGGTCAGAACAGGTTTCATGTTTGTCATCTAATCAGAGAATGTAAAGAGTGGCACAGTGGATGTTACAGGAAAAAAAATTATACTTTGCTACTGCCACTGTCAGAAAGGAACTTATGAGAATAGACATGTAAGGATCTGTATTAGAAGGCTGAGTTGGACTGCGTTAAGATCAGGTTTCCTTGTCCGTGGTTTATTATAGAGATATTTTGAGTTTAGAGAATTGGATGTGAACTGTTTCAAACGTGTCTGACTCTAGTTAAGAGAATTATAGTCTTAAGTTAGTGGTGGAATGAGAAAGTCTGTCTTAAGGAGAGTAGTGGGGAAGTAGTATCAGAAAAATCTACTAACAAGGTGAAGGAAGCTCTGTGACTGTATTGAAGCAATTGCTCAGCTAGCCTACTGAGAACATGATAGCCTTTTATCTTCAGTACATTAACTTACTTGAGTAAGTACATTGAGTACATTTACTCCCTTTCACCAGTTCAAGATGTAACTCAAACAAATCTGTTTAATCATTCAAGCTCTTCAAAAAAATGCATGGGCTTTGAGGGAAAGAGTTACAAATTTCTGACTAATTTGGATGGCCATGCATTCCAGGTATTAAAATATGGTACTGTCAATCTGTTTTGGTGCTATGAACTGCTTTAGAACAGCCACAATACTAGGTTAGTTTCTGATGCTTTGAGAAAATTATGTGCTAGGGAGTATGTTTGAGACAGCCATCACAGGCTGAGTAATAAATGATATTCATTAGATGCAGGTATATTTCTACGAAACTAAACTATGTGCCTTCTGAAACTACCATGACATATGATTCTTTACAGTGGAGAGCTTGACTGATGTAGAAAAAGCTTAACACATATCTAATTACAGAGCAGACTTCCCCTTTCTGAGATTCAGAGGCATTAATTAAAGAAATTTATTACAACCTGCTCCATTATCTCCAGTCACCTTTACACAGATGAAGACTAAATTCTCTCACTTTCTAGCAGAGTTATGCACACAGAACCATAGCAGTTCGGCAGAGACTTTCTACATTATGTAAGGAAAACAGGATTTATGATATACAGTCCACTTGGTAGACCTAGTTTTAAAGTCATACAGTTTTTCTCTATCTGTTCTCTGTTTCTGGCAGGTATTTAGACTATGAATCCATGGGTTAACGCCTCTTCTGGAAAAAAGTATTGGCTCCTGATCAAATGTCCTGGCAGAGACATTCAGAGCAGGTGCTATACTTGTGCAACTGGCACTGGTACCAGGCTCAGGTTGAATGCTTTACAACACATTGAGTGCATGGCACAGGTGTTGGAGGCTGGTGCCTTTGAACTCTGTTGTGTCACTCCAATCTGCCTTGCATCACTGTGGCCCATTAGAGTGATTGCTTTGTCCTCTGGATGAGCAGGGATGCCAGTTTCCAGATGTGGAGGCTAGTTTCATGGTTTTGTATGAACTGACAGTAGCTCCAGAGCATAAACAAGTGTAATTCTTGGGAAAATAACTATGCTGAACACCTCCCAGATTGCAACACATTAATTCTGTGTGGGAAAAGAGCAAGGGGATGCTGTAGAGCTAAGAACCTTAGAATGTGAATACAGTCAAGAAGGAAGACATTTGTGACTGATATAATTCCTTTTAAAATTGTTTTCATTTATATGTCAAATATCAGAAAATCTCTTGCTGTCATTGTGGAAGGAGGCAAGGCAAATGCTCTAAAAGTTAGCACACGGACAACAGTATAACAACAACACCAAGTGACAGCCTGATGCACAGAGGAAAAAAATATCAGAGAGACTTCATAGATGGAGCCCAGTCTTTCTGTGTAATTAGAGTTAGGTCCAGTTAGGTTGACTCCCACAGGGTGTTTCTGAACAAGCTATTTATGACTGATCATAGAGATGAGTCAGAGATTTTTTTACAGGAAGCTAGAAGAGAGGTCTCTTGCTGAGGCCATCTGGAAATCTTTCAATTCTAGTCAAAAGAGTCTTGGCTACCTTACCCTCACAAAGACATGGAGTACCAACAGAAGCAGTATTCTATCTGGGCACTGCCAATTAAGTAGGAAGTAGGCAGTGCCCTTGTAGAAATAGCTGTGTCTGTAAATATAATATAAAAACTAAGAAACCTGAGGCTTTCAGCTCTTGAAATTCAGACTTTGGTTACCAACTATGGGCTGTCTGTCCATGGATTGGGTGAACTATCAAAAACAGACATCTGTTGTACATTGTTTTCCAAGCTCAGCAGAGGAAGGCTGAGGATCTGCCAGGAGATGAATGTCTGTCAGATGCCATTTTCCTGTGCTGCTTTGTTGCTTGCTTTAGGTGTTGAGTGTTTTAGCACAAGCACAGAAATGTGCTTCGTGCCAATACAGCAAGCATGAGGGCACTTGTGTCAGGTTGTCTCAGTAACAGGAAACATCAGTTTTTCCATTTCACTTTCTCAGCATTGCTGATGCCCCAAAACTACTTGGTATAGTATCCTCTGAGGATAAGGCCATCTCCCTTCTCTTTGCTTAGGCAGGGTATCCAGAAACAGTTACTCAGTTTCTTGACATATATGCACTCCTGTCTGGGCAGGAGGACAGGCAAAGGAAGCTGGCTTTCTCTCAGGTGGGCTCCTTAACTGCCTCCTTGAAATAATTGCTCTGGAGGATCATAGCTTCTTTGCTTCCCTGCAAGATCCTGTGGCTATTATCCTCCTCCCCCAAGTCTTTGGATTCACTGATGTAGGCCTCCTTCTACACTTTAACTATCATCTAGTTGTAATGCTGGTTCTGCCTGCAACTCTACTGAGACCCTGGGTAGAGCAGATCTTAGCAATTGTGGCTGCGTGACAGTTTTTTGAAAGCACGAATCCATGTATTAGTTGCTAAATGGAAATATCATTTTTTCATCTCTGACTCAGATGGCAACTGAAGATAGACTTCCCGCTGGTAGTACACTGCAAGCAACTTATAGAGGCCTCAATCCTAATACAACCATCTGTATTGTCTCAGCTGTAATGCCTTTGAAATGGCAATGGAGGCTGGACCTAGTGCTTTGCAGAGCATGAGGACACAGTGGGACAATTACATCACAAAATTTTCTGGGATAGGCGCTAGGGTTGAATTCTGAATCATCCATACTTTGTGAGTGGGCGTCTTGCAGTATGAGTACAAACTGACCTCTTCAGTCAGTCTCAGAGGATAAATGAGAAACATGAACAGTATTTGTCCCTCAGTGAAAGGGAATTTCTGGCTGATTCCTTCTTTTACAAAATTTGCTGTGATAAAGAACACTTTGGCTATAGTCATTTCAGATGCTCTGTCTACAGGAGAGTGTTTCTCTTCCAGCTTATTAGTGTTACTGCAATCTTGCTGGATTAGCTCTTTCCTAGTTCATCTAATGAATTTTCAGCTTTCCAAACCCATTCATATATTACACAGTGAAGGACAAGAAGAATATTTTTTTTTAATTGCAGGAGAAGTAAATAATTCTGAGCAGTGTTGAGCCTGCTGCCTAGTCCTATGCTTTACAGATACTTGTTCATTGATCTGTCTGGTGGAAAGTAACTTCTGGATTTCTTGTCTCAACATCCTGTTGATTCTGGGAGTAGGGACTATTTCCCTTTCTTCTCTCTATCACTGTACATTTTTTAGATTTCTGTTTTTGAAAGAAAGCCAAATAGCAGACGAAATAGGTCAAAGACTGTAGGAGAGGAGGAACGTGGATGGAAACTTAAAACAGACGAAGAGCCAAGGTAGAGAGGCCTCAAGAAAGGAAAATGCATTTTGCAGTTTATTTTCTGTTATGGTGTGTTTAAGATAGGTGACTGATGGCATAATTAATGACTAGGCAGGATTACTTTGTTTAGGTGATGGTATTTTCTAAAATTGTGTGGTGATATACTGGAGAGTGAATGTGAAGCACATGAAACTGGACAATTGTATTAACCTTAGGCAAGTTTCTTTTCTTTTCAGAGCCTTTCTCCTGTTTTAAAACACAGTGTTGTCTTCTTGCTTTGTGTTCAGTAGGGCAATAATTTTACCATTCTTTATAACTGAGAGGATAAGTAGGATACCCAAGAGCTTTGTCTAATCATTTAGCTAATGATCCTGCTCTGTAATATCAGTTCAGGTGTTTAATTCAGTTTAGATTGCTACTGTGATAGCCTTTTCTGGCTGTTGGTTTTGATAGGGCTTACTTTTACACTCCGCATCCCCTGAAGAAGGTCATAGCTAAACCCTGTATTTCCTGGCAGCTTTTTATTTCAGATTGTTCCTTACTGCTGGGCATTCAAACCAAACATTGATTTTTAGTTTATATTAATGTATCTTTAATTTTGCCACAAGTCTTACATATGTGTTTTGTAGCTAAAAAAAGTAATGTGTATGTTTGTGTGTGTGTAGTTTATAGTATAACAGGGTATCCAATTATCTTACTTTTGTGGAGGGAGGAAGCGTGCTTCACACAGTAATCACACGGGCATGTATAATCATTTTGTTCTGCAGGCAGAAAGCCCCCATACCTTCACAGCCTGAAGTGCTTCAAAAATACAGCTCCATAAAATGCTGGAGAGCTTATAGGTTAGAATTATTAGAACATGAGAAGCCTGTGGGCAGAGGCAGGAACTGCAATGTACTGTTATTTCCCTAAACTTGAGATAGAGAATCTCATGTCTTTGATGCTAAAATATCTTTTGTATTTGAATATTTGGGACCAGACTCCTGGCCAGAAATTTGAAGTATTTTCTCTGATGTGCCACACTTTACATGTCTTGATGCTTCATTCTGAAGTATTTGAAACTTCCTCTTCCACATTGCCTGCTGTATTTTTCTCCAGTATGTAAACAGATTAGTTTCTGGCTAATTAACTGCCAGTTTTCTACTTGGAGTAATTCTGGGGAAGGGTGTTGTGATATCCTCATACATTATGTTCTTTTGAAACTTTTTAACAAACAAACAAAACCAAAATAGCTAGACAAGCATGAATGGAAGGCTCCCCAGGTCCCCATTTCACCTCTTATTGAAAAGTCATAAAAAATGTGGCTAGTCAGCAAATCCAAAATCTAGCACCTGTTAGCCACATAAAAGCTGCACAGTATGTATATTACTTAACGCGTCTGCACTACCACTTGCCTAAGTTTCTTTCCTTAAAGTGTTTTGGGATATATATTTTTATCTGAGATGAAAGGTTGCTGTAATAGATAAAATCTTCTAATATGATTGGCATAAATTTCTTAAAGCCTGAAATTATGTAAGCGTTGGATTTTTTTTCCTTGAGAATTTTTATTTATTTCTAGTTTCAATGAGCCAAATTACATTTCTGGTCTTAAAATATGTTTCACCTCTTAGCTTATTTCTTCATTGGTTTTGAGTAGGTTGTGGCTTATTGAAGTGAAATAAGCTTTCCTTCTGAGATAATAAGAAAAGACAATTTCCCTGGGCAGGCCAGTATTTTTAAATTTCCCTTTGTTAATGCACACAGGACATTCCTGTGACATGAATTCATTTTAAAATTGTTTCTCTTCCTTTGAAACAGAGTTGGCATGTAAAATCACTTTTCCTTTTTCCAAAAATTATCGTCCTCTGAAGTGTCTGGAATTCTGAAACCAAAGTCAAAATTCTTTCTTGCCTAGTTTCAACCTACTGGCATTTTTGGTTATTCATTCTCACATACATTGGAAAGGATCTGAAGCAGAAACGCTGAGTCATGGCTTGTAGCAGTAATTGAGCACCTGGTGGGAAGGCAGGGCCAACCCAGGGGAGCTCAGCTGCATGCAACGCCCCTGAATGAGTGGAAGAGTGCAACCAGGGTCTGCCCTTTCCCAGACCTCGTTTGAGGGTTGGTGGAAGAAGCAAAAGTATCTTGGTGGAGATCCATGTGTGTGTGGCCTTTTAAAGGTAAGCAAATTTTCTTCCTGTTTCTGTATTTGTGATTGCTGCATTCAGCCTTTGCATTTGCTGCAACCTGAGGCTTGGCCACCCTCTCTTATTGCTGTACTTTCCATCACATTACAGCACTGCAGGCTCCTATATGGTTCTTCACAGTCTGTGAGCTAAGAATGAATTTTCTACAGTGGTGGTCTGGAATGGTGTGAAAATACATACTGTGCCTCCAAATCTGTCCTCTAGAAGACAACAGGAAAGAAATGAAGTTCAACCTGAGTTATTTTTTAGAGAACACAGTACTTGGCATTCCCAACTAGATCTTCTATTTTATTTTTCATTCAGTGAAAGTTACTGATCATAAAGTAGAATGTTTACTTGCAAGATTCAATCACAAAGGAAGGGTGTTTGGAGGCTTATAGAACTCTAAGAGACCTGGATTTTACTTCTGCTATGGATTTATTATGTGTGCTAGAGCAAGTTGCTTATTCTCTGTGTAGCTAATTCTCATACTGCAGAAAAGCAGAAATAATACTTGTTTTCTCTTTGTTTTCACTTGCAATGATCGCATTCCTTACCTTGGAGGTATAATCTCCAGCCATAATCTTATCCATAGCTTGATGTTCTACTGTCAAAAACTGAAAAATAACAGAGGCCTATCTTGGAGATTCTGAGTGTTCTCTAACATTTTCAATTCCATATCACTTCTGTGGAAATAAAGTGTTATCTCACAAGTTGAAGACACAATTGATAAAATTTCTATGGAGATCCACAGAAATGTCACTACTGGTGCAGTAATTATGATCTGGTGATTCTTAGAAACTTCAAATTGTGCTGACTCTTCCTCTTTTCTTCCTGGAGCTAAATTATGTTGAACATCCATAAATCCTTTCCTGAAGTCTATTTTGCATGTAAGGACTTAATAAGTGATTATTGCAGAGCTGTTTGTCAAGAAAGGAAGCAGCAGGTGATGTGTGTAGTAGTAAGCAGGTTCATATGACAACCCTGGCATTAAATATGCGCTTGATGATTCAGCACCATGAAACAAATTCCAGTTATTTATAGGTAATGGGCAATTACAGAGATATGCCTAGGTCAGTAACTTCCAGTAGTAGTGTAAACTGGTAACTTCATCACTGGCACTACTCAATTTAGACAAAAATGAACTCAATTTAATTTTCATCCTAGTGTGGTTTACAGCAAATCCTTTTAAAAGCTGCATTTCAACTGGCAGTCACTAGTCAATGCCTATTGTCACTATATTTTCATGAGAAAAGCTCTTGAGCTACTTTTCTTAGTCTCTTTGTATAGGAGCTGGATAGTAACCTGCTATGAAACTGGTGCTCTTGTAGAAAAGATATTTGAGCTAAAGAGAAGGGCAAAGCAAGGTCATGGGCATTATGTCTCTAAAGTGAGCTCTAAGAAATGAGTCAGACTTACAGATGGAATGATAGTTTGCTTTGTCATGAGAACACACATCTTCAAAAGGTTCCTGCTTTGGAAAAATAAAGTAAAAACCATAAGGAACCACTTAAGGAGGCTGCATAAATAATTTGCCATTTGTGAGCAATATATGCAAAACGATAGGACTGCAAGGACTGTATTTGATGGAAAAGCTCCTAACCACTTAAACTGCCATCCTGGTGTTTATTACCTGAATCACCTCCGGGAGTCTGATAAACACCTGTGATCTGCTGGTAATTCAGGAAAGGAAGCAGCACTCTGCATGACCTGCTTTTTTTTTTTTTTTTTTTTTTTTTCCTTTGAGCAGTCACACTGTAATAAACAATGTACAGTGATTTTTATTTTTTTTTTTAACATGCAGAGAATATTTAGACAAGTTAAGGCTACTGCTCTTGGTTTAATGCTTAACAAATCTAACAGGAGGAAGTATGAGGTTTAGCACCTCAGTATGGCATACACTGAGATGGAAGAACAAAAGACAATAGGAGTGGAAGGCAATGCATTTGTTTGGTTTAAGAATGACAGTAAATGGTAAATATCTTGAAGAGATGAGAGGAAAAAACACGGTGTCTTTTAAACCATGCATTTTTAAAGTTACTACATGACCAGTAAAGTAGTAATTTCCTGAAAAGCAATATTTAAATATATCCATCATCGTTTAGATCTTGGACACATACTTAAATATTATTGATTATTTGCAATTGTGTGCATCCATGTGTAGGTATATTAAACAAAAAAGTAATGGTAGCATGCCAGTGATTGGGATAAAGTGCAAAAATGGAACTGGGGTCTCTAATTACTAGAATTTTTTTTTAATTAAGAAAGTCACAAGCACATTACAGACATGCGGTTTATAGCATTGCAATCTTACAGGCTTGCTCTCATGAATATGGTAATTTTTTATTTTATGCCCTCTTGAGATGTCTTGTTAAAAACATTTTATTGGTGATCCTAAAATTCAGTAAATTTGAAGCCCTTGGCACCCTGAAGATAGTTAAAGTTCTTCAAAAAATGTCAGCAATAAATATTTGGCAAATATAAAGAATATGCACACTTTTCCCAAGTGGGTGATGTATTTTTTTTTTTCCTGGTTCTTATCATCAAGTGATGACACTGCAGTTCAGAATGAGTGCATATTGATATTTTCTTCCAGAAACTGCATGTGTTGCTTAGAGAGTGCTTCTCCCACAGCGTTATTTCTGTGCAGACACCTGGAAGTGGTTACATACTTGCTCTGGCTTGCAGATGAGTTTTGGACAGTCAGGTGTATGGATGAGCAAGTGGTATTTATTTGGAGCAATTAAAATTCTAACGTTCTCCTCTCTTGACATGCAATTACTAGGGCTCTGCTGTTCCCACTAATTGCTCTTGCTGGGGACATTGGTGAGGAGCCAATGATTTTGATGGGTAGTGGATTATCATTTTTACTCTGCTACCTGAGAAAAAAATCATTTGCAAAATCCCATGTGTAATTAGCAAGACTCATGATTAATTGTCCTGCAAAATTAGCTTCACTGTTGCTTTTATTTTACTGCTTCAAATATTAATTAATGTTAACTCCTTTCCTTCAGTTCTAGCTTTTGAATATTCAACGTGGCTTTGAAAAATTAGTCAGGGCTTCTACTTGCATTAACATGCGGGAGCTTTGATTTCTGAGTAAGTATTCTGATTTAAAAGATCACACTTGGGTCATAAATAATTTTTATAGGAGGACAAACAAAGCATCAAAGCATCATGGGAAGGCATTCATGCACTAACTGAAAGTAAATTGTTTCAGTAATGATTCATTCCCCCAGTGCTTTTGGGGAAACATCAGCAAATATGCAAAACACTGCATTGTGTGGGGCAAAACAATTATTTAATGACAGCAATCAACGCGTGTATTTTGAAGTAAGTAGCACAATGAAAGAAGTAAAAATAATGGTGGACTGGTACCAAATCATCCCCTTTGTACTTTGTGCAGTTGTAGTACCTACTCTTTCTGTATTTCATTGATTTGCAGGTTCTTATGTTAAGTGCTTTTGGGGAGCTTAAATACAAAATCTTTCAGATTTCACAAGCTTTCATCCTCAGGGCCACATGATAGTTAGAAACTTAGATTTTGTACAATTAGTGATATAAATAAACATTATTTAGAAACAGAAGAAGATACTGATTCAACTTCATAGCTTGATGTTGTTTGATATAGGCACTCTTTCAGTACTTTCAAATGTTCTCGGGGTTAGGCTAGCATCATGAATATCCCTGAGGATGCATCTTCCCTCCTTAGTCACAGTATCTCCTCCTTGTTCTTGCTTGTGAGCTTGTTCTTCGTTCTTTCATTTTGATCCTTAGTTTTGTGCTTTTCTGGTCCTCATCTTAGTTTCCTATGAAAATGTTCTGCAATCTCTAGCTTGTTTTGATGGTGCCATCAAATGAAGTTTCCTTTTCAGTGATTTACAGTGTTTTACAATGATTCTGCTGTTTAGGAGTGCTGCCTAAAAAAGTGAGCTTTCTCTAAATAACAGGGATCTCTTTATCTAAAGAGGCAGCATGGGTACATGGGTTAGCATCATAGTTTCATGACTCTATTTCCAGCCTGGTAATAGATGCAAAAAATTATCTTGTCACAGCGTGTAGGTTTTGCTGGAAAACCAAAGTAAAATAAATCAGTTAATATTCAAACTTAAAATAGAGTAAGTAGGACCGTACTAATACATCTTCAATATGTGAAAGAACTTGCAAATCCCATCTGTCAATAGGCTACCATGCTGAAGTTTCTAGGCTATGTGTGATGCTGCAGTCTTCATCTTCCAGTTATTTGTATGTGCAGCTGTACAGGATCAAGTGTCTTCAAGTTTACAGACACTGGTCATGATCCAGACTTCTCTATTAGTAGGCAAAACTTTTGAGACTGTAACTGATTTTGCAAGGATCTGTGTAGTTGCAGCTGCTATGGGAAATCTAATGGCCTGCACAATCTGGCTTTAAACTGTAAAAGGGAAAAGGTTCAACCCTCCCTATATTACTTTCTTGTATTTAACCTTTTTGATCCATGTTTGCAAAGAGCAACCACTTCATGGAGTGAAGATTTGTTTTAGCTATTATTCTATTGTTTGGAGGTCATATTCCATCCTTAGTTAATTTTTTTTCCCCTGACATTAAAATGTAGCTTTAATAGCTTTGGAATTGGCTGTGCTATACTGTCTATATGCACATTCCTTTTTGAGAAGGATGAGGCTAAGCCTAGGAGGGTATGAAGAGTTCCAGGGAGCGCTTTGCTCTCTCTGAGCAGCCTGCTGTGCTACGAATGTATTGAGAAGCCTGTGGGAAGATTTGTTTCTCCATTTCTCTCAAATCAATCTCTCTCTGTAACCTATGGATGGAAAATCATGGTCTTAGCTTACTCTTCTGAGCCAATACCCCTTTCTCTTATTTTGCTGATTAGTATTCTGTTAGGTACTAGCAAGAAATGTAAGTTTTGTAAGCTTATAACAAATAACTCAAATGACTGTTTAATGTGTGAAGAAGGGCGGGGGGGAAAGACTCATTTTTCAAAAATTTCTCTAGATCCTATGAATCAAATATGACCAATAAAGAGTTGGTCTCTCTTTAAGGAGGGTGAAATGCTGTGAAGATTAGCTACAGCACTGTCTGCTGCTGAGATGGTATTCACTGAATGATGAATATTAGTTTAAATTGATTCTACGTAGGGGCCATGTTGATAGTGTATTTACTGCTGTGTTTCAGTTGTGTAGGCCAATCACTAGAGTGGAGAGAGTGAGGAAGAAAATAAAGGCAACATTATCTGAAATGTAGGAAACAATACTTTATAAATAGTATATTTCTACTGTTGATGCTTCTAAATAAAATTAGGGTGAAGTTTAAAGTTCAGTCACTTGGTGTACTTATACTAGCATATTATTATAATACTAGCTATATTATATGCTAGCGTATTATTAATCTATTTAGTTGCATCTAGAAACGTCCTTCATATTTGTGGTTGCTGAAGTAAATAGAAATCAATGAAAGTAGCAAAAGTGCTGAAGTAATTTCAATAAGTGAAGTGTTCATTAATTTAAATTTCATGCTTGACATTGTTATGGACTAATCATAGAAAATAAGACATTGACTTCTAAGTATGTTCCAGGACTAGGAGGAATCCTACAACCTTGTTCTCAAAGTGGCATTGACATTAGAAGAAAAGACCTCTGACTACAGCACTTTAGGCAGATGTCAATGATGTGGTAAACTTTTTCAAAAGCTTGAAGTCCATTCATATGGATGACATAAGCTTGGAGGGTTAGCAAGCAAACAATATTGAGACACTGGGACTGCACATCAAAAAGCTCTGCCTGCCATTTTCAAGCATCTGAAAATGTGTGAAGCCTGTTCACAATTTAATGGCAGATATACAGAGAGCTGGGGGTGGTTACACAGGAAATTAGAAAAGCCTCATCTCATCAGAGTGAAATAAATATGCCATCATATGTGAAAAATAATTGGAGGGGTGTGTCTCAGTTCTGTTGATGTCGAGCAAGTGTCCATAAATTAGAATAAGCATTCATAATTGATATTAGTGATAAGAAAATATTTTACATTGCACTGAAGAGAGAAACTTGTTTCTCTTCCTTTTGCAGACTTTTTTCATTTAAGAGAGGACTAGAAAATGCCATTTCCCTCAGCTATATTTTTTTACAATGTAGATTCAGTTGCCTACTTATTTTTTTTTCAGGTTGCATAATATAGGATGCAATGGAGATAGCTTGGAGGGAAGACAACATTACAGTTGCAAAAATCAGATTTAATTGTAGGTAATGGGAGACAGCAAGGCCACAGTGTTGGTAAATTCTGACTGATAAGTGCAAGGATGCTTATTTCTGTTTGTTGTTTAATCTGTCCCTTAGTCATGGAGAACTCCCATTAACAGAGAATAAACAGGAGCTCTCACCCCCTTGAAAGCATCCTGTGTGTTGTCTAGAATATTTAAGAGAATTCAACACCCCAGCAAAAATGCTGTATGGGTCATGGCATACAGATCCCTTACTGTTACACTTTTTTAAAGAGTAAAATTGACTAATGCTCTTTAGACTTACTCTGAATGCAGATTGTTTAGCAGAAGATGTTAATAGCTTCAGTGAAAATCTGATCCAGTTCATGAATCTGATAGTATTTAGTGACAATACTGATCTAGTACAGGAACCATGATCAGGAGTATTGATCTTGTGATATGTACAGTGTCTTTTGTTACCAATTTCTTCCAGTATTAAGCAAGAAATTGTAGTAGCGGTAAGAACTACCTCAGCTTGAGAACATGGTGTGCCTCTGAATGCACTGCTAGGCTATTTTAAGCCTAGTATTTACACAATTCTTTAATACCTGATGCTGTATTTTGTAGCAGAGAACTATAAAAACTGTACATGGTGTTTGAGTACCTCACCATGTTACAGCTGTTTATGGTTTTGTTTTTTTATTTTTATTTTTTGCTGGATTCCAGTGTAAATCAATGTTACTGCTGATTTTTTTTTGTTTGTTTGTTTGATCATCTTGGGCTGACCTTTTCAGGAAATAAATAAAAAAAAATACTGTAGTAACAACTTTGACTTCAGATTTGTGTGTTTTGAACTTAAATTTGTGGATAAAGCTGATAGAGTGATTGAGACAATGTTTGTCTTTGTCTTCACAAAGAAGAACTTGGAGTTAGTACTTAGAAACTCTTTCCATTATACAAACCTGTACTGTTCCATTCTGATAAAAAATAGTAAAATGGCTTTCTCTTGGGAAGATTCAGACAAGATTTATGATGTAAAATTACATTCAGAAAGCAAACTGTTATTCAGGGCCCTTCTATTGAATTGAATGGTTGAGAAGATGAAACACCAAGGGGCTTACATCAACACAAGTTGTTTTATCCTTCGTTTTTGGTCAAAAAGTAGGGACTCGAATCTCCTGGAGCTTTAATTTAGCCTGATGTGCCTTTAAGGAATTAATTTCAGTGTTGTGATTAAAAATTACTGTAGCTCTTCATCAAAAATAGATGTGCTTTTTTGCCCATGAAGTACTTTTCATGCCTCTTTTTACTTCAGAATCTTCCATCTTGTAGTAGGAAGAAAAGCAGCTGTATTAGGAAGCCCAGAAACGTAGCATTGGCTGTTTAACTATGGCAAAGATGCTTGTTTAGTATAAGCTTTTCATCAGATAACATGTCTCTGGGGTTTAAAAAAAAAAAAAATCCTGTTCTATCATCTTGATTGAACTTGCGGACTGTATGTTTTCAGAGATTTGTCTGTCTGTAGTTATATATGAAACATCATCTGTGGAGATGCCGACTGACCATGGTTACACAACTATATGAATGTGATGCTTTTGTCCTGTGCTTTCCAAATAAATTTTCTGATCTGTGACTGCACTGGGCTGGATGAGGAAAAAAGAACTAGGTTCCTCAAGCCCTGGCATTACATTATCCCTTGTAAGTCTGGAATGAAAAGGGATGTTGTAGAATGGAGTAGGAATAGGAAAGCCCTTGGAGGAGGGAAGGTAATCTGAAATACCTGCAAGTGAGTTTAAGTAAACAGGGTGGAATGTGGAGACAAGCGGGAAATGAGTATGGTCTGACTCTGCTTTGTGATATGGGACAGTTGCTTCATTTTATGGCTTTGTTGACAATCCTCTCCTTTCTTTTTTGATGTGAATGATATCGGTGCTATCAGATGGAAGAACAGTTCATTAGCGGGTAGCATTGTACCATTTACAGTATGGTACCCAGAATAGCATGTTATACTTACCTGCTTTCTGAAATGTATTTTACTTTGAGGAACTTATGCAATAATATATTTATCTGGGGTTACTGTGTAGCCACAGTAACTGAAACTTGGATGCCATTTTACGTACTAGTCAATGAAGAAAGTGAACTAGCATGTTTTGAATTTACTTGTTCATTTGTTTTTCCCTTACTTGCTCAATTTTCTAGAAAGGAAAGAATATCTGTATTCAGGCAATAGACACAGCTCCAATTGAAACAGAAAAGTAAGAATCATGCCACTGCATGATGCACTACTTGATCCTAATAAGTGAACTAAAATCCTCATAAGTATTTTCTCCCTTGTAAATCTGTCTAGGGTTCTAATGGTGAAGCAGCTAAAAGCAATATGATTTTCAGTGCGTGCAGATTTGCTAAGGTACTGGTGGAGCTAAGGATGATGAAAAAGAGGATGATGAAGCTCTGTGATGTAAAGCAGGTAGAAATCCAGTCTGGGAATTGAATGTAGAATGTTTAAAGGGAAACATAGGTATTCTTTTAATTGTGGGAAATGTTAAGAATTCCTAAATCAGAAATGTGAATTCTATTTAACAATATTGCATTGCTTTGTCTACTATGATTTGTAGATATTTCACTGTATGAAATGGGACATATATTTGCTGACATGCAAAAACTAAACTGATACATTTGCAATCACTTATTGGCATGCTGCTAAATATAATGGCATAGACTTTAAGAAAGAAAATGCCTGGAGTTAACGGAACAAGATTGTTTTAGTATTCAGATGACTGATTGCATTTCCTTGTAAAATTTAATTAAATTAAGAGAAATACATATTGATGCTTCCTCAGGAGAAAATACTAGCATTTTAACAGAAACCAAAGCAGCTAGAAAGCCAGACTTGAGAAGTTGTATAGAGAAGAGATGACTGATATGTCATGTATGTAGGAATTCAATGTAGTACCACTGGAGCTTCTGGTTTATCTGTAGCCTTCCAGTATCTAAAGGGGAGCTACAAGAATGAAGGGGGTGAACTCTTTAGCAGGGTCTGTGTTGAATGAACAGGGGAAATGGTCTCAATCTCAAAGAGGATAGATTTAGATTGGATATAAGGAAAAAGCCTCTTACAGTGAGCGTGGTGAGGCACTGGAACACATCGCCTAGAGATGTGGTGCATGCCCAATTCCTGCAGACTTGCAGGGCAAGGCTGGATAAGGCCCTGGGCAACCTGATCTAGCTACGGTGTCCCTGTTCGTTGCAGGGGAGTTGGACTAGATGGCCTTTAAAGATCCCTTCTAACTCAAACAATTGTGAATCTATAATATTTGATCACGTTCAGATGTAGTTTCCAGCAGTTTTTCTTTTTACTTGATTTACACTTTGTGTAAAGATGTGCATGGTATTTAGGCCAGCAGTAAGTCATGTAACCAATGGCATTGAGTCCCAAGCTATTTTACTGTTCTTGCTTAGCTTCTTCCTTGGCTGATTGGGAGACTTGAAAGGTTGCTGAACCCCTTAGGAAAGCAGATGATGTGTAGATAGCAGATTCACTTGCCAAATAGATATCTGAGAAAATTATTTTAAGAAGAATTGCAGCGTGTGCCTAGCAGTGTTGTTTATTATTTGAACTGGAGATCTGAAAATAATACTGCTTAGGTACTTAGTACAGGCTTATAGTTTTAATCGCCTTAAAAAGCTGATTCCCAGACCTATTACCTTATTACTGTTTGGCTCATCCTCCTGTTAGTGACTCTGCAAAGTAGTTAATAATAGTTTATAAATTTATCATTATTACTGTCACTAGTAGTGTGCTATTATTTATATTTTTGCAATGACTTATCTTGTTTCCATTCCGTACAACTAAGATGGAAGATACTTTGTTTTCTGTTCAATTTTATTTTCTATTCTATTATCCAAGTAGTTTTTAACTTCAAAATTATAGGTGATTTTGACGCATAGGTAACATCCTGCTACTTGTGTGATCTCACTGTGTAAGTAGCTCCTGAGCACTCCATGTGAAGAATCTACACTTAAAGTCTACCCAACACTGACGTTCGAGGCCATAATGTACATTGAAGTGCATTTCTGCCTAGTTCTTCCAGAGGTTGCCATGAATTATTGCTCTGGAAGATGTTTGGATGCCCGTGGAAAGAAGAAACTATAATTATACAGTCTATATTCATATTCTTTGTATTTACTTCTACAGTGTCACAGTACTTGCAGGTCCTGATGTACAGTTTTTTGTTATATGTCCAGAGCTATCACATTTATTTTTTTTTTAGTGTTCTATTTAAAAACTAGAGCCTAGCAATCTGTTGATTGCACAGGCTCAGTTTATAGTGGGAGTGGTTTCTGAGCATTCAGTTCAGCTCAGTAATATAGGTTATGCTGATGGGTTCATATGGCTTGGTACCTGACAGAAAAAAAGCTGTCAAAGTATACTATTTTGGTGATAGATTTTGGGTGAACAATACTGATCATGCAGTGCGTTCACTGGAGTCAGTGAAAATCCTGTAGGAAGGGGATTGTACAGTCAGGTTTTGTATGAGAACCATGAAATTAGTAGGATAATAGAACAATAATAGTATGCTATTGTATAAAATGAAGTAGTTCTTAAAACGTAAACCTTTTTATATGACTTCTGTCAAATCTATTTTGTGCAACAACCTGTGATCGAAATATTGTGCTAAGCAGGCTTTGCATGCTTTTTGTCAGTACTTTGATTTCATGGGCTCTAGTTAGATGTTTTGCTGAAGATGCCTTAAGTCTTCCAACAGAACATATGGCAGCATCAAATTGGGCTAGTAGGAACCAAAGTTGAGGCAAACCAAAGGACAGAGGTCCTTTTTATGCAATAAATATCAGATCTCTGGAAATAGTTGCCAGCACATGTTGTGCATTTACAGTTTACTGTGGCTAACAGAGAGGGTGTGGAGGTTCATGGAGGAGAGATGTATTAATGGCTAGTAAGTACATAAGAACCACCTCTGCTTCAGAATGTCTCCAAGTTGAAAATAGCAAGAAGCAGGAGAATATAAGGGCGAACTCTCTTGTCCATTTTCTTATTCCATAGGCATCTGCCCTGGAGACAGTGAAATACTAGCTGGACCTACTCAAGTGAAGCAGTACGGTTGTTTTGAAACACACTGGAGCTCTAATAATTAAATCTTTAAATAGCAGCATGCTAATAGGTTTTCTGGTCTGCAAAGTGAGAATAAAATCCATGTCCTCTGTTGTAAGCTGGATTTGGTATATTTAAGTTGTTTTCTTACTGCTTTTTACAACACGATAAACTTACGAACGGAAATTCTTTACAGCCATAAATACCATGCATGCTGTCATGCCTAGAAGTACAAATAAAGGCAATGGGATGTTAAAAACAGTTAAAATGCATTCCTTCTCTACTTATTTCTCTCAGATGAAGCTCTCTGCTATCAGTTTAGGTGGATGGTGTTTGATCTCTACTTGTACATATAAATGAAATAGAGCTCCCATCACTTAGTCACAATACACTGATTGACAAATTTGTCTACAGCAGCTGACCTGAAAAGTGAAGGCTTAACCTTACATGGAAGCCTCTGAAGTTCCATGCATCTGCTTTATCTCTGTAAACATTCCCCAGTCTTTCTTCATCTTATTTCTTGTAGACAAAGTTCCTTGGGCAACATGGTTGCAGATCAATTCTCTGAATTTTATATTCCTTTACACTTTTCTTAATTTTGTTGGTTTTTATCCATGATGACTCTAGATAAAAGGGATAAAGTTACTGTGCTTGGGTTTATGCTGCTCTTTTCTCAAGTCTAACACACTCTGCTTTTTTAAAAATGAATGAAAAAATAATATATTTTAGGATGTGTTCTATGTTTACATTTTTATCACACTACAGTATTTACACTGTTAAATTTTTTTTAAGGTTTTCCCATCACAAATCAGAGTAACACAGGTATTAAACTGTCCTACTTGGTAGTGCCTGATTTAAATATGAAGTTATAAGAAAAATACTTAGAAATTATATGTATGCACTCTTACTGGTCCTGAAATCCACACAGAGGTACAATCATTTTCAAGGTGTGAATTCAAAGGCTAAAAACCAATAATAGAAATTCTACTGACTTTCTTGCATATAAGATTAGCAGGTTGGCATCTCTGGTGGCATTATAGTGAACAGGAGGTGAACAAGAAAAAAAAAAAACTTATGGCACCAGTCTTAAACTTGTAGCCTTAAGTATTCACTAGTAGAGATTTCTACTTGCGCTTTCTAAAGGTCCCCCTTGTATATAGAAAAGTATTGAAACTGTATGTTTTAAGACTGTGGACATTATAGACAATACAGAGATGATTCTTTCATAAACTGGGACCATTTACTGAATACATGCTAGGAGAACATTGATATTTTACATCTAGAAGTATTTACCCAAGTATTTTCTGTTCGCCTGGGCCAAAGTGAGGGGAATAGTGTGATGTGCTGTTGTCCTTAAGTTCTACTGTGTAATTTGCATTCTTAGAAGTAGGACATTCTCAATTCCACAATTAAATTGATGTCAGTGCCTTTCTTACATTTATTCAAGAGAATTTTTCTTCTGTTTTGTCACTGTTACTCATTTCCATTTTAACAAAGATAGAAAGGAAGATCTGGTAAACGACAGGAGTGAGCCTTATGTCTGTGCCTGGGAAGAGCATGTTTCAGATCCTACTGAAAGCTATGCTGAAGTGCATGCAGGATAAGGAAGTGATCCTTGTCAGCCAGCATGGCTTCAACAAGGGCAGATTGTGCTTGACCAATCTGGTAAACTTCTGTGATGAACTGATAGCTTGACTGGACAAAGGAAGAACAACTGATGTCATCTATCTGGACTGCAAGGCCGATGACATGGTCCCACATCATATTCTTATCCCTAAATTGGCAAGATATTTATTTGGAGCATGAAATATTCAGTGAATAAAAAACTGATTAGGTGGTCAGAGCCACAGCGTTGTGATCAATCGCTGTATGTCCAGGTGAATGCTGGTAATGTGTAGTGTCCCTTAGGGTTCCATCTTGGGTCCAATTTGGATCAACATCATTATTAATGAGCTGGATAGTGGGATTGAGTGGGATGTTTAATATTCCTTCCAGCCAAAGCCATTCTATGATTCTGCGACTCTATATTGTAGGTAGTTCTTGATCCTTGGTAGCACTTTACTTTTTGTTTGTGGGGAATACTTTAAATTATTCCAAGCTAAGAAACTGAAGAAACTTTGCTGATTTTAGTTGGGTTTTTCACCAGTTTTTCATTTCTGTGGAAGGTGGGAGATAAATTCCTTTAGAAAGGAGCAGTCCTGTTCTTCCTTATGTATGCTTATGACTATTTTGCATGTTTATTAGCGTGATTTCTGTGTCTATATTGTAAGTAGAAAAGAATGTCTGTACTATATTAAATCAAAGCTCTATTTTGTCCATTATCTTGTCTGTTCCTGAAGAATGCCAGACAGACAAATCAAGCATTCAGTGATACTTCCTAGAGTTTCTTGCAGGATAGGGTTGATGTCTTCCACGAGTGTAACTGATTCTTTCTGAATATATGCAGACATTCTGCAACAATGAGATCAACAGAAACCATTTCGCGTATGATCTGAACATACTGGTTTTACTAAGAAATGACTTAACTACTGTAGAAGGGCTAGAGTTTTTTTTTGGGGGGGGGGGGGGAAGAGGGGAGAATAAAAAACAGTTCTAAATTGTGATCCCACTTAGTTCTGATTTCAGGACTCTGAACTGAAGATTCAAAGTCCCTGAAGAAGTTAGAATTGATGATGAACCTGTATCACAGGGGCTCAGGTCCTCCTGTTTGCTTTTCAATTTGACAAGTCACTTCAATGACTTTCAGCAAGGTAAACTAAAAGGAGGATCCTATTAGAAATCCTGTCTCTCCCTGCTTTGCAGGCACAAGCTCTTGCCTGAGAAACGAATTTTAGCAACTTTGTCTAGAGAGGATCAGACACCTTCTGCCGTTGTTCCCAGGCATTGTTAATTGTTGTTAATTTCCAACACCTCATTAATTATTTGCTATTAAAAATGTGAGCGAGGCAAATGCCCTTCACTCATGGATAGTCACAAGAATAGACAATTAATAACTACAGAAAATGTTTTACTTTTGAAGTTGGAAGAGCTTGCATGAAAGTCACTTTGTTTGCCAGAAAAGCCTGCTGCAAATCAGGGTGTCATTTAATAAGGGTTTAGATGTGAGTGATGTCTTCATGTGCAAAAGAAACAAAACATAGGGAACAGTGGTAAAACTATTGATGTAATGGCTAGAACTATCCCTATTCTCTCTGTACCACTTCTCATTTATCGTATGGAAAAAAAAAAAAACCACAATAATTTTGGTTCAGTGAATTATGATAATACTTCTAATTTGTACAAAGTTTTCAATACTATGGCAAACACATAGTAAACTTTATTCTGCAGTATAAAAAGCCGTAAATTATGCCAGTGTTTTTAATGCTGAAGACTGAAGTCTCAGTCAGGACTGAGACTACACAATATTAGTAAATGCAAGTGTTAAAATGGAGCCTCCTATCATGGAATTCCCAGCATAGGAGGATCAAGAGAGCACAAACATTCCTCAGAATTCTGGATGTGTTTCCTAACATAATGCATAGGGAGTTGACCTGCATCATAGGAGCTGGAGAAGGGTGCTCATTATTATTTTTTTTTTTCTAATAGTAGCATAGCAGAAAAGGAATTTCCTCTGCTCCTTCCCAGGCATGTGTTTTCAAAGGTGAGCCTATTGGAATCATTTCCACAACAGCCAAGCTTGGCTTTCTTAGACAAAATTTTGCTTAAATCTGGAGGTTGTGTCCAATAATTTTTTTAGCTGTTGGCCCAGACTTGTGAATCTACTTTACTGTGTCTATATAGCTGTTGTCAGAAGTCCATCAGATGTTTATTCTGTGACTTGCTTGTATGTCTGTTGGCATCTGATACTCAGGTGAGATGGCAAGATTTAAGGCTGCTGTTTATCTTATTTCTCTGTCCTGGAAAATGTGCCATCAGGTTTATATTAAATTATTCCAATTTTGCAGTCTGTCTTTCTCTTTTTACTTCTGTCGGGTTTGCTTTTATTCAGAACATTTGGTTAATCACTGTATAGATGTTTGGTAATGATAACTTTGTTGTTGGCTGAAAGTCAGTATTAGATTATAGCCTGAAAACCAGCACTGGATTATAGGCTGGCCACCTCTTGTGGCTCTGGCTGCAGGGACTGAGTAGCTGCCAGAGAGGGGCAGTAACTTCTTCCACTGCCGCAGCCAAGTCAAGCAGTGCTGTGACCCAAAGCCTTCATTTGCCGTTGTTCACAGTCTAGTGTATTCACTTAAATACTTTTCTAAAAACTTAATTTATATTAATAGGTGAGGCCAGGAATTCCAGCAGCTGGGAAGTTTACACACCACCCCTCTGTGCCTCTGTTATGGGCTCCACGTGTTCTTCAGGGAGTGGGTGGGTTGAAGTTTCAATAGTTTCTACAGAGTAGTAATTTCTTTAGCTGCTGCAGCTTATTCCAGAAGGAGCTGTGAAGCCAAGCCAACAGGTCATCTGGGCAAAGACTGAAGAACCCTGTCTCTTCAGGCAAGCTGCTTATAGAATAGAGTTCCATACGCTATCCACTGCACAGGAAATCTGAAGCAGAGCCAGGAAATGTATCAATGTGTTCAGAGCCATGTTACACCTTCTTAATACCAGAATCGTCTTCCAAGGCCAGACTTGAATTAAATGTGTTGAGACAGAATTTAAAATTCTGACATCCAGCTTACAAACTGGTCAGCGTAGGGGTGTGCGGCCTGCTCCGAAACTGTTATTGCACTCTTCTCATGCTGAAGAAGCGCCTGTTCTTCTGTCTGACTAAAGAATGGAGGTTCATGATGTTGTAACTCAGTTCATTAGGATAGTACTTTTGTCTTACTTTCCTTGCTCTTTGTTGTGAAATAACGAAGAAAATAACACAGTAATTAAATCTGCTGTTTTCTAAAACCTGCTACGTGTGTTATTTATATAAACAGATCTTAAGCCTCAGAAGGGCCATGAGATTATCTATTTATTTCTATAGGACGTGGAATTTCAGTTCTCCTGGCATTGCCTCACACCTCTTACTGGACCAGAGGATCTTCTTGATAGGCCTTCTACTTTGTTTTGGAGAAGTAGAAGGCAGGGCATCCAGCATTGTCCTGATTATTTTGTTCCGTATAGCTGATAAGTCTCAACAATTGACCATCTGGTCAAAAATAAGTGCTTTATGGGGGGGGAAAAGAAATAACACTGTGATTTGGCAAGCACTTAAGCATTATCCTGAAGAACATGCAATTCCTATTGCACACTCGGAGAGAGCTGTATTAAAACTATATCCTGTAGTTTTGCCTCTAAAGTTTCCCTATAGAATAGAGGAACCTTCCCAGGAAGTGTTTTCATCAGATACCAGATGTGTATTTGTTTCAGAAGAGCTGAGTATAATGGAATACCTGACTTAAGATTTCACAAGATAAGAAGTGCCTGGTTGGTGCTAAAGCTTTTGTTTTTAATTTGCTCTTTATGATGGGAGCTACTGTCACTGGGATTCTGAGCTGTGATCAGGAGCAGAGCCATGACAGATAAGGCAAATGCACTCTACCCTGGAAAGTGACAAACTAGCATAGCTGAGCAGTCACTAATACTGGAGACAGATCTCTTTCAGGCACTAGTTCAAGCTGAATTTATTCCCAGTCACCTCCAAGGAAGACAAGCTAAAAATGGAATGCCCTACAGTGATATGTGACTTTTAAAAGTTTATAATCTATGTGCCTACAGTTTACCAGAAGGAGGAAACAAGAGAAGGGGAAACAACATAACTTTCCTCTGCACGTGCGCATGGCAACATGTACGCATGTTAATACAGATATAAGAATTTATTTATAAACATAAGAAATTACTTATTTAGTATACAGTGAATTTTAGATTTTTGTCAGGAGAAAAATAAGTCCCAATTAACTGAGTTTAATGAAGCAGAGAAGACCTGAACTCATTTCAGCTTTGTTTGCTTCACTCATATTGCAATGTAGCTTCTTTAGAAAGGAAACAATGGACTGTTTCTTTGTACATTATTTAGCACAATGGTTCTAAATACTCCAGTATTTTACTATGGTTTAATTAATGTAGTCCTGAAGTTTTTAGTTCTCCAAGCTGTTATAAATTGTACTATAAACTGCATTATCCATGGCTCCTGTTAAGTTGATGCAAACTTAAGCTTCAGGCTCAGGACTGCCTAATATTATGTTTATTTTGGCTTCCTGGACTTGGAACATACAGTTGATGTACTACTTTATCAGAAAGCAATAGAAGACCTTGTACTTCTATGTGGAAGAGAGACCAAGAATGAGAAACAGCAACTAGATGCTTAAATGGAAACATCTGCATATGCAATTACAATAGCTATGTCTCCAAATAGCATTCAGACAAATCTCCAACTGTAATGTAAATGGAATGAGAAGCTTGATTGGGATGGACCGAAAACTTGGTTCTTAATATTCTAAGAATATATATTTTATGTTGGAGTTTGTTTAGCTTTAATCCAACCAGAGAGGGTGAAATCTGTTTTTCAACTTATTAGTATAACACTTTATAACCTTTTGTTCTAAGCGATCCCCTTTTTCCATTCCAAAATGAAAGCAGAAATCTTACAAACAGTGTATTTATCTGTCTTCAGGGGCTGAGGGTTAATATCCAATAGCTCATAACATCTTTATTACTATGCATTTATAATGATTTACTGAAATGATTCTGTAGCTAAGTATCTAATGTCAAAGACTAGATTTGGCATGGTAGAAAATGTCTTATCCTTGGGTAGCTCTAGGGAAAATAAGGCCACAGCCACTGCTTTCCATGTAATTCTACAAACTGTAATAAGAATGGGGTAATTGCATTAATGTCAGTTAAGCTATTAATAATGCCCATCCTGTCACTACTAAATAAAGCAGTCACTCATACATATTATTGTCGCCTGTAAAGATTGTACATAAATGAGATCATAGCTTATTTATGATTTGAAATCTGACTGATAGCTAGTCTTGTATCTCTTGTACACTTCAAATCTGTTATTTTGGAGAGAAACAACCCATGATACTTGAAGAGGCCATGTCCTAAACTGTGATACAGATCACCCCAAAATGCCAGCGGGGCACTCTGTGTTACTTTGATTCATGCTAGAGGAAACTTTGTCATGATTGACAAGAAAGACCTTTACAACAATACTTGCAACATCTCTGTGCACCCAAGCAGGAATTTCAGCTCTGTTGATGACTTGAAGCTTCCTGTCTAATAGGCCATAATTTAATACTGTCCTGACTATCTCTTGCAGGCTATTGTATTTTGGTTGCATTTGTGAAACGAAGATTATTTTTTAGTGCCATGCTTTATCTCATGCAGGATTATCACTAGACAGATTAAAAATGGAAATCTGGGTTCATACATATGGGTTTGTAATTGCCATAAAACATACATCGATTTGTATTTAAACAGTTGCTGATGCAACAATTTCACAAAATGAAAGCTAGTTGGTGTGTTGTGTGCCACTTTGAAGATGGCGGTCAAATGTTCAACAGAATCAGTTGTAGAGTAGAGCCAATGATTGTTAGCAAGTTTTGAGGGTTACCAAAGGAGTCACTGAATTGGGCTGTTTTTCAGGGGAGAGAGGAGAGGCAAATGTGAGAACAACCTTTCAGTCAGAGCTCATGACAAATGACAGGCCAGTTTACACAGGAAGAGAGAGCGTGCCATGATCTTCCTACATATCAAGGAACATGATGCTGATATATGTGCACCAACATTGAGGGAGCAAATGGAAGCTAGAGGTGGGCTGGAACTGTTTGTGAAAATCTTGATATTCTAATGCTGATCAACCCCATACCATCTCCAGAGACCCCTGGTAGGGTTATAATAGGTGAAGTCATTTTTATAATAAAGTTGGCTGTCGCTCTAGGTCATAAATCACTGATGCTAGTGCTAAAAGTGATTATACATTTCTCTCTTACCTCATACTCTTTCTATTAATACCTTGTTTTGGATGAGAACTTTCACTGCATGAAGAGGCAGGGAGAGTGACAAATTCTTTCATCCCTATAGAGAAGAATGTATTTACATATGACTTATTAGGATTATTTTCTGAAGAGTTACGTTCTGGTTATGTTCTGCTTTCTTCTACCAAAGGAAAATTCCAATGAGTCTGTTAAACTTTGCATCTTACTTTAGCTGACTTTTTACTACAAGGTTGTGATGAGTCTGTGAGTGGTAGCCTTTGAGTGGATTGCCCGCTGCAGGTTTGTACTGGTGCAGCTGAAACTTCTGACTCAGCTTTTGTTTATTTTTTCCTTACTCATTTATTCCTTATTCCATTGAAGTGGAACTGTGTAATATATAACAAACTTCACTGGTGTCTCTGCAGTTATTAGCATTTTCAGAGCCAATCCATACACCGATATCTCTTGGCCTGTCTTTCTCACATTTGAGTCAAAACTTCATTGCATTTGTTAAGTAGGCATATTTGAAACAGCTGTTTAAACTATTTTCCCATTTTAGTTTTTTTCATAATTTCTTCCAATAAGTACAAGTCCAGTAAAAAAAAAAAAAAAAAAAAAGGCTTCTCTCTTTAAATAAGGGTCTAAGGCAGAATAAGAATGAATGTTGTCATATGAAGTGCATTTCAAATGTAATAAAGCAGAAAGGAGTTCCTGGCCCCTGTGTCAGTTGTAAGAGGGTGCATAGTGTGATCACTATAGCTCAGTGGCTGCAAAGCAGAAAATGAAGATTGTAAAAACGTCACATAAAGAAAAAATGCACAGTGGATTCGTTTTGCGATGCTCATAATTCAGTAATGCCTTTAAGTAGCTAGAAGAAATATAATAAATGTTTTTCCACAACATTGATCATACTGTATCAGAGGAAATATTAGTGTGCAGGGAGCCATGATTATGCTGGTAGTAATTCTCTGTGCAGAAAACTCCTAGAAGATGGGACCCTTTATAGGCTGAACTTTTATTGGCTGCAGTTATTTACCTTTAAGAATACTCCTAATACACTGTCCTATAGCTAAATATTTTTGTGAAAACTCAAACCAGCAACTGCCAGTAAATCAGAAACCTTGCTACCCTTTCATAGAATTTGTATTTATCCTATGGACATTCTGATATGTTCTGAGATACGGAAAAGATGACTTGTTGACCATGTAAAAATGGGAGAACGCTTGTAAAACAAATTTTTCTGCTGTATTCTAACATCTGATTTGGTCAAGGGGTTTTATTGTGCGTGATCCCATTAAACAATTACTTGTAAGTGTGAGGTATATTTAAGAAATCTAATACCATGTTAGATTATGCAATATAATAAAATACATAGTTATCTGAAGGTTATTAGCAAATATATACATGGACTGCTATGGGCTTCTTATTCGCTGTGCTGAAAATCCTACCAAAAGCTCACAAAACATAGCTGGCACATGCCTGGCCCTTGGAATATTCTGAGGAGAATGAGAGTATTGATTCCTAGTGCCAGTCTCTTGCTTCTTACAGTGGCTGGGCCGAGTAGTACTGGGAAAGGCCTCTGGGAGGGGAACCTGGCCCCTCAAAAACCATCACCTCAGGCTGATAGTGGATGAGGCTCCAACCAGCTCCAGCAATGGCACATGGAGTGCCTGAACTCAGGCAAGAGATGCAGAAAGCAGAGAGTGCCAAAAGTCCTTCATGGTGGCAGAGATGGTGGACCTTCCCATGCTCTGTAGGGGAAGAGGCTGAAATGTGATGCTGTGTGGACTTCTGGGATGTCAGCGAGCACATTACCAGATTCTGGTTTCTGGAACAACCTATTCGCTCTTAAGAAGGTGCTGAAATACTCATATTCATCTATCATTAGGCTCATCTTCAAAAGAATGGTTGAATATGGTTATAACATCACATAGACATAATTATTTATTTACCTCCCAAGTAGTGCTCTTGAGCCTAGCCAGCACACCCACAATAAGATTCACTGGACTAGAGCCTAAATAAGCAAGCTTTCTGTGCTGATCATCAGCTCAAGCTGTATGAAGCATCTGTTTTTTGGAAATAGGCTTTTGTTGTTCTTGACAGAGATTTCAGGCTAGAGTTCAATGTTATTTCCCTGAGCAGATGATCCCTCAGTCTTCGGTATTTGTTTTTGTTACTTGTTTTCTCTACAACACATTCTGATTTCTCTTACGCTTAAAATAAGTTTTTTTTTTTCTTGTTTTGAAGTTTAAAAAAAAAAAAAAAAAAAAGCCACCTGTCTTTGTCATGGGCTGGTAGCTTGGGTAGAGTCTAGAGGTCAGACCAGCATGACCTGTTCCTTGGCTGTATCAGTGTTCAGCATCATTATGTTGGGCCAAGTCATTTCAAATCTCTGAATTTGAGTCTATCCACCCTCAAAGTGATTGAAGTAATGGGTACATCTGCCCTGAGTTATGTGGTGTTTAAGTAGTCAAAGGCTTTTGGTAAGTGGTGTCAAAACAAGGAAATTTGAAAGACTGAGAACTGGCAAATGAACTGATTCTGTTGTGAATCATCATATGCCTTTTGTAATGCAATTAAAAATATTTAATACTCTTTATAAATGATTTACTGAAGGAAATCAGTTCTTTTTCCTGCATGGTCCTGTACAAAATACATGCATCTAAGTAGTAATGCCTTCCATGAAAACTAAAACCGATACAAAGAGCATAATAACACTATCTGATAGAGCACGTTCTTAGTTGTGAAACACGATTTGCTATGCATTTTCACCAATTATAAACATGAACCTTCATGGTAAAAATAAATGAATAAAATAAAATGTGCACTGGTGGAGGTGACCTGCTGTTTCACAGCTGCTATGATGGCATCATTGCTAGTAAAATCCATCTTTCATTGCTCTGTGCAACAGAAGACACCAAACCTGGACTACATGATGGGTGGATGGGTGTGGTGGGACAGTCTGGCCAAGACTGGTAGCATGCTCCATGGTTTTCAAACTGGAATGGAGCCTGATGTTATTGTGTTGTAAGAGTAATTGTTGTCGTCTTCTCTGGCCTGACTCTGGAAGTTTGAGCCTTTAGCTGAGTAAGCACGATGATGTAGTGGTCAGAATTGATGACTTACCTGCATTCCAGAAAATCCATCAGGATCACCTCTTTCCTCTCCTAAACAACAGTGCACATCACTTCACCAACTGAGAGCTGTATCTTAAACTTTTTCTTCAATGGGCAGTTTACATGTCATCACTCCAGCTCGTGGTGGAGACACCATGTCTCACCACCAGCAATGATGCAATAGAGGAAACTGTGCCCTTCAGCTTTATATTGGTTTAATAGGTCCTGACAAACTAGTGTACGGTTTTGGTTTTTTTTGTTGTTCCTGTGTAAGCATTTGTGGGAACCACCTGGCACAAACCTTGTGATGTTCCAGCATCACCGTAGTTTACCATGCATTGAAGCTGATATTTAGTTATGTATATAGTTCCATTGTCCTAATCTGCCAATTTGCATGGATGAGATGATTGAGACGCTCTTCATTTTGTGGTATGACAGCTGTGTATATCAGTCCAGAACATAGTTTGTCTTTCATATCACTCTCACTCTGCTGACATGCACAACCCACCACCTCACCGTTTGCATGTACACTGCTTGGTCTCCAGAAACATTCAGCAAGTGTTGAGGAATGTCAGCGTGTCAATGGGTGCAATTTCTTCCACATGGAGGAATTTAATGACGCATCTTCATCTGCATTTCCGTGTCAGACTCTGTTCTGTCATTCTGCACCTTTGCTGCCATCTGTCACACAGCATCAAAACAGAATATGGGTGGGAAGATTCAATCTCTATTGCTGTACCACAAGCATCTGCCACTAACATTGTGGGCCAACATAATAAAGTAGGAGGCATTACTTTCGGAGCAGGCTCCATATATTGGGTAGGAGAGTGTACGTCTGCATATAAGCAATGTATAGAGTTTTAAATGTGACAGTTGAGAGTTATCTCAGCACAAAATACAGCTATTGCGATCACTTGAAAAAAAAAGTCCATGCCGTGCAGGATGAAGAGGGTTGGGATTTGGGGTTTTAAGCCAACGGTCCTAAATTGCAGTTGATCCCAAGCCTAATCTCGGGAAATCCTGCTTCAGAGGAGCAAGACTTCATTTTGCAGCTAAGGGAGAACCTGGTAAAAGCTGTATGTGTTTCTGTTCCAGACCCTGTGCACGTGCCCCAACACAGACAAGAGCAGGCTGGGGCTTTGTTACAGTGAGAAAATTCTGTAACAACTCGAGATGCATGTAACTGTTGCTCTGCAGCTAGCATTTAATCCGAATGCAGCTTGCTATATTTTTTGAAAGAGTGCATTTATTTATTTTATTGTAAACAGTAATTTTGTTGTATTCCCCGGGGACGCATTTGTGTGAGTAGACTGAGCTGACACTGGATGGCACTGTTGCACGCATCTGGCAGTAAAAGTCGTACCTCTTAGAGCCCTCACTTTGAAAATGAGGTTTTGGGGCACTTGAGTGTACCTGTCGGTATGGGAGTACCTAACGTGCCAGCAGCACTGTAATGCTGCACGTACACCACTGGATGGGAGACATCAAAAGCTGTGTGTTAGCATGTGACTCTGATATTGTAGTGCCTTCCAGCTGCTGTCTTGCCACTTGTATGTTCCCTCAGGACAAAAAAAAATGTACACCTTTTTGATTTAATATAACTATTTTAAGTGAAATTATAATAATGAGAATGAATATTTGAGTTCCTCTCCATGCCCTTATTTGTACCCAAGAAGTCTGAGGAAGTTGGGTGTGGATTGATTCGTTGTTATAATAGCCTAGCTTAGAACCAACCAGACCAAAATAATTTCATTTTCTCTACAAATAAAAAAGGGGCTGCTAATTTGGAAAATAATTGGCTCTTTTGAAGATTTTTGCCTCTGTTGTTTTAAATAATTTATAACATTTTCCATTAAACTTGTTTGGTTATTTTATTTCTATTGGGTATTGTATTTGAAGGAAAAATAGAAAGTAGGAAGGTGGTCTCAGTTCTAGAAAACTTTTGAGGCATGTATTTGTCCTTCCTCATTCAGTCTTTAATCTCTGTATTCTTATGCTCCTATGAGAATGTGCATATGATACAAGAAACAAGTTTTCTTTTAATTGTATTAAGAAATGGCACATGGATAGGAGTTAAGCTGGACCTCTGTGTTCTTAATCCCCCTTTTTTTCCCTTTTTCTTGAATGTAAGAGTAAATAAACTGTAGAAGAGGCCTAAATTCTATCCTTGGGATTTCTTTCTGTTCATGTAAATGATCACAAAGTTATGTTGCCATCCATCTATGGGATGCTTTGATCCAAAATTTCAGTCATTGTTTCCACATTTAGGGGCTGGAATGAACATCAAAGAAATGGGTGTACTGAATTTACTGAATGCCAAAGCAGTACAATAACATGCAAAGGATATAAGCAAATCCCAAAGGTAAAATGTGTTGCCAAATCTTGCACATAATAGAAGCTCTAAAGTGACAGTCTGTCTTTGACAAATGCCCAATGATATCAATGCCAAGGGAAGGAACTAACATGCTGAAAAGTGAATGAAAGAGCAGGGAACAATTCACTGCATTTATACATTTCCTCGGTGTGTTTTCACACAACAAGAAAGCAGTTTAGGTAATCATTACTAAAGCTTTCTACTAATCTGAATCTTTCCTGGGCTTATAATGATTATTTAAAAATAAAGGATGGTTAGAAACAATTCACATACTGAAAGGAAAAAAAAAATACTAACCATGAAGTATGTAAAAAATAGTTTATCCTTTCTTCTTTTGACGAGTTTGTGTTTAATGCCCAGATGGTATTTGCAATATGCTGCTCTTTCCTGGTTGATGGATTCTTAAATGTTTCAAATAGTTGCAGAGGAAAGTTAAGGGTTCCATATGTATTCACCAGGTTTTCCATCGCTCTGGACTAACAGGGTAATTGAAATGGGTGCTATAATGTAAAAACAGAATCACTGCACAAAAACTATCAATTTAACTTGTAAAAATCTGAAACTTAGTCATTAAATTCATTTTACTTTCCTCTGTTTGAAAACAAAATCTAAGGCAAGCAGTGGCTGTCAAACCTTTAAAAAAGACCACCTTTCCCAGTATGCACAACACTTAGCAGAAGCTAACCTCAGGATATTTAGCAGATACTAGAGTGCTCTGGTGTACTGAGGCTTTTCCAGGCCCACATGTTAGCATTCTTCAGAGAGAGTTTTGATAAAGTCCTGCTGATGGGCAGTGCTCTCAGTGCAGCCTGCAGAATATTCAGGAGGCTGTGCTGTAATACAACTTAGAATTGGATGGTACAGGGGGCCTGTTATTCCCCTGTTAGTTTTCTGCCCTGTCTCTGGCAGCTGAGTAGTCACCTCAAGCTTCCAGCTGGTGAGGAAGATACCCATCTTGACTTGTCCCATTAGGTAGCCGAAAGCATGGCTGCCACATGCCATGGGCACTGCTCAGGTGGTGGGGATGTCACCGGCCAGCATTTTGACCAAGTGATGGCAACATGATGGCTGTGTGATAGAAAAGGCTATATGATCTTTGACAAAGAGAGTGTCAGACTTCTGTGGGGAAAAAACAGCTTATCCTAACCTGAGCTATGCTTCCTGTACCTCAGCCATAGAAGCCTGAGGAGTAGTTTAATAGGTCTAGGCAGTGCAACATTCCTTCAGCTCACTGACTGAGGAAAACGCTTCTGACTGGCATAGGGCTACATTGAGACTAGAGGGAGTGTTTCCATTGCCTAATTATGTGGATTTTCAGTTGCTGTTGGCTTTGGGGCAGCCCATTAACACCTCAAGGTGCACCATAACTTAGTTACTTGGACTCTTGAAGCATCCCCTGGAGGCACATGTATGCTTTAAATCTGCCTCTGTCTTGCTCTTCCTCCCCCTTTTCCCTTCCACCCTAAAACTACAGGTTTTCTACTATGCTTTCATGAAGTGTAGCAAATAATGTAATTCTTTATACATATAACATCCTGGTTTGTGCTAGCAATTAGGAAACTGAATGCTGTGCCCAGATGGGGACCTGATCCTGTATGCCTTGGCTCCAGTCCTGCATTAGATTTGTAGGGAGTGTGACCTACATTCTCTTCCAAAGAAGGCTGGGTAGGAAGGGACATCTGGTTTGGATTGTGGTTGCTAGTAAAATCTCTTATGAAGCAGGGAAGAGAGCTGCAAGTGGTCAGGCAGAGATGCATCTGTTATAGTAAGACAGGATACATGCAGTAACCACTGAAGAAAATAGATAAGGTAAACTAGCATAGGTATTGTCCAGCAGTAAAGGAGGAAATGTCTAGTCCAGTATGTTTTAACAGGCAAATACTGTCTGAGTCCATGGTAGTCACCTGCTAACATTGAGAATTTACTTGTACTGACCATTATGAAAGTAAGACACTCCATGATAAAGGAGGAAAAGACAAAAACTGTTAAGACCTGTGAGGTTCATGGACAGGCAGCCTTTTTCCCCAAAGAGGAAAAAAGCTGCTTGCAAGTGAATTCTAATCGTTTTCAATGTAGAGTTAACATCTCCTGGCAGTCCCTAAAGACATACTGCTTCCCAGAAATCTGGGTCAATGTGTTACTGAGGTATTTCTGCAAGTCATCTGCCTCATTGATCTCTATTGCATCATCCTCTTTCCTCACAAAGATGCTGCTGGAAGTAATGCTGAGCAGATCAAAAGATCTGCAGATAAGGGGTGCAAATATAGAGATTAAAAACTCAAGTGGGTCTATTGTGAAGCCTCCCATTTGACAGTCAAACCTAGAGTCTAAAGATGAATGTGTTGCTATAACTTTAATACTAATAGGATATTAGTTTACAATGACTATTAGTGATATTCTGAGTTGCTGGGCAAACACTGAGCCTAAAGAAAAAGAAGAAAAACATCTTTGAGTAGTCATTTGCTGGCCTGTATAGAGTAGCTCTAGCTTAAGAGTTAGGAAGTGAGCTGGCAAAACCCCATACACAAAAGTAAACACCATCAGCTTGCACAAGGATCAAAAAACTGCAAGTAATGGCCAAGCTGTTTATTCATAGTTTGCAGTGAAACAACACAGTAGGTCATTCATTAGTATATTAACATCCGTACTAATAGGAAAGATATAAAGACTAAATGTGAAAACCTGAAAATTTTAACAATTGATCGTGATTATAACAGAATTGGCATAACAGAGACTTGATGGGGGGAATTCATATGGCTGGAATATTAATGTGAAGGATACAGATTGTTCAGGAAGGACAAGCAGGGTAAAAGCAAGGAAGTATGTTATGTGTTCTGTTGTCTAAAATGGAAATCAAAGCATATGCATGATGATAAAGAAGAAACAGACATGGGCAATCTCCCAATTAGGGTCTGCTACAAAGCTTTAAACCTGGAAGATAAAGTGAAGAATGTTTCTTATGTGTAGCAGAATCTTCTAAGGTCCTGTACTCCATGGGATTTAGCTACCCATCTGTTGAGAAAGCAATAGTGTGGAACATTGGTCAGCAAATTTTTTGTTGATGCTAGTTAAAGTGAAAGTGAATCAATGTTCCAAATGAGTCCTTTTTTTTTTTTTTTTTTCTTCCTTCCTTCCTTTCGTTCTTTCTTTTCTTTTTTCTTTGCAGGCTGTTTTCCAATTTTTAACAGGATTCCTCAGATATTCACTTACTAGCTTTCCCTTAGCAAAAAAATAAACTTCAGGATCTTTTGTAGTCGTTGAGCAGGTCCCAAGCATCCTCTGTGATCCTATAATATCTGCGCTTTGCTCGAAGAAAGAACAGCAAAGATAGCAGGGAATTCACCTCCTCTAGCACTGTTGTACTGAATAATGAAAATATAGGGACTATTCTCAGTAAGGATCAAACTCATTTCAATCTGAATTCAGTTTAACTGTAGAATTCTTCAGTTTTGGCTTTGAGTTGAGGGCCAGACTTCTCTTACCTTTTACCTTCATCAGACCCATGACTGAACTAAACCTCTCAGCCAAAACTAGATGAGTCACAACTCATCTTTATTAATTGACTGGTTGTACTTTATTCCACATAACGTTATTTTTCTGCCGATCATTGCAAGCTGTCTTAATGAATCTGTGCTCTGTGATACTGGACGCACAGTGTGACCGTACCTTTTTAGAATCTTGACAGGTGCAATGGCTCAGGGAGACAAAGGATGGACTTTGTTGGCTGGCAGTTGATGTTGGGTGTCTGTAATGTCCTGTTCCGCTCAGTCAAGTAATGCTTTTTTTCTGACTTTTGTGGACATTGGAAGAACCTGAGCAAATGGTACTATCCCGTTGCAGAACATCAGGGGCAACTTCTCTTGAGTGATATGATTGTGATAGCTGTAATATTTTGAACCTTTTATTGGACTGAACTCTACTAAATGCATCAACTGTGATAGCTGGCTAGCGTAATTAACACCAGCTAAAAGAAGGGTAAAAGCTCAGCTTAGAATAAAATAAGGGCACTTTTTTTTTTTTTTTTTTTACACACTTTTTTATTGTCCCAGAATGAAGTGCATCATAGCCATCTCAGATTTGCCAGTAATTGTTTTGGAGGAAACAGGAAACATCAATGAGAAAAACTGTAAAACATCAAATCTAATCCTAGTTCCTTCAGAATGGGAGAAGGGGAGCAAAGGAATTCTGGTCAGCCGCGTGCATTTTTATCCAAAGATTTTTTCCACAATTCATAATGAATTTTTAAGAGCCAGATGAGAAAGAAGTAGCAGTCAATATGAATTTGTGAAATTAATCCACTTGGCAAATAGGATTTTTTCAAGAGCTTATCACGTCACATCTATTTCAGTTCCTCTTAAACAGAGTAACTGGCATAAATAAAGAGAAATGCTAGTAATAGATATTCTATCTGTCTGACACTTTGTTTGCATGACACAGTTTTGAACAGTCTTCTCAATACAGCTGAACTGTGTTGTGAAATCAACACGCCTGATCTGGCATACTATGTCAAATTTTGGGACATAGACACAAACAAATTAGAGAGTCTGAAGGGGAAAAACAGGTCACAACAGTATCACGTATCTGAAAAGTTAGAAGTGTATTGTATTTCTTTCTTTAGAATAAAGACTGATGGACTATGGGAGCAGCATTTGATTTTATTTACAACAGCCTTTCACAGGAATTATTCATTCCTTCTGGTGGATAGAACAAACTTGCTCTGGTAAATTCAGATCAGGCCTTAGGAAAAAGCTTTCTGACTCTAAGGGTAGGAAAACATTGCTTTTTTATTTATTTGTTTGTTTGTTTTTTTGTTGATAGGGTTGTTGAGCATTGATTACTGGAAGTGTTTAAGAATGGGTTTAAGAGGAACATCTGTCATAAGTTAAACCTGGTCAGAGAGGAGGGAAGGACCTCCCAGGGGTGTCTTATTTTCCATTGATTCTCAGAAAGACAAAGTCAAATGCATGTAAAGCTGTTGTTGCTGTGCCATACAAGGTACGAGATATATTTATAGCACAAAAGAGTATCCATGCTTTACCTTCCATGGGTAGTGGCATCCACTGAGTTGAAATTATATTGGTATAGAAGCTGAAGTTTCCAGCCAGAATCACTGATTTGCTTTGCTTCTACTCATGATAAACTAACATTAGTTTTTGTCACCTGTGCTGCAGTCAGATTTCTGTGGCATTCACACACCTCTGAAATGCAGATGAGTTGTAAACTTTTCTCTTCTTTTTTTACCAGGTTCTTTACTATCCTTGTATTTTCCTCATTTGTTTGTACTCAGCCTGCTGTAGCTGATAGTGAGTAATGATAGAATTTATCTTGGCAGAAAGTCTTGCCTGAATACATAATACTTTTGAATTGTGATTAGAGTTTCCAGAGTCCCAGGTAAATAGGAGCATTTGGCTTTTTTTCTCTTTTCAGAACTTGTTATTGAAGTACCTAAAATTTTCAAGAACGTTAAGACATACAAATGTATGTTAGTTGGTTGGATGTAAGATTTTTCTGGCATGAAAAGCCCAGTATTTATGAGTTAATTTAATCAGAAAAGAAAAATATTGAGTAGGTGACGAAGTAAAGATGATGACTGTATATTATGTTTTTGCCATGCAGCTGAACAAACACATTCAGTGACAGACTTTGGCATGAGCTGCAAGGATGTTCTTGACAATGGCATGAATAAATATTAGGTGCTGTACACAATTCACTGCATTCCAGGCCTTGAGCAAAACCAGGTGAGCTTTGCCTGGAAAATGTGGAAGAAACAATGAAAGCATGTTGGGAAAATGTAAACATGTAAAGTATTCTCCCCAGCTGCTTTGCTGTAACATTTTCATTTGCATCAGCAACAACTCTGTCATTTTTTTATCTGTTCTACTTTCATTGCACTTCTAGGAATCAATTAAAATCCCAGCTGCTTTAGAGTTCACGGCAGGCACTTCAACAATATTGCCTAAGTGAAGGACTTTATAACTGCTAAAAAAAAAACTGGTCAGGTTTCATTTCCATTGCAGCATCTGATCTACAAAAATATAAGGAAAAAAACTTTGAGATGTTTGGTAGTGAATACAGAAGCAGAGAGGATGTCTCCTAATAAACAAAAGTGACGGAGATGAAGGTTGATAGATGCATAATAAAAAAAAGGACAAAAAACAGATCTTCAGCCTAGAAGAGTTTGAGTAGCCTAAGATTTACGCCGTCTTGCTGTCTGCAATTATGATTTCATGTTTGAATGTGAGACGTTTGGATTTCTCTTCTAAGTTTGTTGAGACCGATTTACCACTTGCATGATACCTGTTCCTTAGCTGTTTTCTGTTATTATTAAACAAGTTGGACAGTAATTTTCTGTCTCAAAAGGCCTCCAGAAAGGCAAATCAGAAAGACATCCTGATCTGCTAGAAACTGAATGTGGAGAGTTTAGTTTGAGTGTTAGCTGAAATTACTTCATCAGGCCATTATTATACCTACTAGAACTGCTTCTAAATACCCAGATTATTTATGCCTCACCTATGGACATGTATTTAGTTATGCTTGGTAAGGTTTTTTTTTATTTTTTTTTTTCCCCCAGGAATTGGCAAGTATTTCAAGAATTCTAATGCAATTTTGTTGTATTAGAATACAATTTCAAGCTGAAAATTTGGGTCCCAGAATCTTAATCAGATATGATAATGCTTGCTTCATAGTGATGCTATTTACATTAACTGCATCTAGAGTTCTGACATTTACATTGTATCTCACTGGGTTCTTGGCAACAGAGGGAGCAGTCTGGGAACATCATGTTTATGGCATCTGCCATTGTCAGAAGACTGTGTTTGGTACACAGAAAAGATGTTGCTTTGAGATATTTTACATTTCACTTATCCTTTGTTTCATTCAGTAGTAGGTCTAATCATGCTTAATCTGAAAGAATCCCCCCCTAAGAGGGGACCTCCTTGCTAAAGCTGAGTTTTGTTTTGTTTTGTTTTGTTTTGTTTGACTAGCACATCCTAAGACTTCAGAAAATTTATATACAGATTTGTTCAACTTGTACTTGCATAAGCTCTAGGTTTTTGTTGTCTAAATCTTCTCCTTTAGACCCCATGCAGTCTCTGCTGTTAGACTAATTAGATTGGATATTAGGCATACATTAAAGTGTGTGTTTATTTTTCAGACTGGGTGTATAAATACTTATTAGACAGATTACTGGAACAAAGTCTTCCTTGTTTCTGATCTCTTTAAATAAATCATTCATACTGATTTTCACCCAGCCTTCAAAACACTGTCCTTGATTGTTCTATTTTGTTCTCTGCTTCAACAGTACCTCAAGTGCAGGGGGAACTCATACGCTGAGGGGAATGCAGGACACATAACTGTATGAGTTTCTCCATATTTTTGAACAAGATATGAAAACCTTGATACCAGCTCCTCAGTTCCATTAGTTGTGTGTGAAGAACTTGTAGGTTTACTATTGTGAATCAGCTCCAAAAAAACCTCACTGGAATGTCTCCAATGAATCCTGGAGCACAGGCCGCTATTCTGTTTTACAAATGGTAAATACAATAAGACAAAATTTCATTTTAGAAAAGAATTCAAGATATTACTAGCAGATGAACTAGTTCCAAATATTGACTATTGACTTGCAGAACTTTGCCTTAATTGCAGGACTTAAAAGAATTCAGAGAGGCAAATTCCGAACTAATGAAGCTGAGGCTCAGCATAAGAACATTTCAGGGTGGTAGTCTGTTCTCAGTGCAAAGCTAATATCACCTTTCATTGATTTTAATGATAGCTACATTGGAAAAATAAAGGGGGAGCTGACTGAGTGAATAGGAGCAACTCTGAATCTTGGCTTAAACGCCAGGTATGTGAGCACTTTGGTTAGGTGAGAGATACAAATATCCTCAAGATAACGAAGGTGGCAAGTGACAGTTTCTTTTTTTTTTTTTTTTTTTAATTTAATCACATCATCCACTTGTTCAAGGAGGCATTGCATAAGCACCAATAATCATCTGGTTTTGTTTCTTAAACACTTAAATCCAGGAGCATGGATCTTTTGTGGTGTTACCTTTTTCTTTCTGATTACACTAGATTCAATTGTTTTTTTTTCAGTGGAGGAATAACTTATTTATTCATCAAGTATCAAAGTACAGTTTCAGAAAGCTCTTAAATACAAATATTCAAACATTTTTAGATACTGTATCTGCTGGTGCATAACTTTACTGTGGAAGGCATTTTTTTTCCTTTTTTTTTTTTTTTAATATTGTGAATGTTAATTCTAGATTTCATGGCAACATTACGGTGAATACTTGTAATGAAACTTTCTTCTTTATTCATTCTGCTGCTGACTGGGATGTAAGTCTGATTACACTGCCAATGTAAAGAAAAGTTCTTGACTCTGTATACTTCCTCTTAATTTCTTCAGAATTAAAGTACTAAAATTAATAAGATAGCCTGGATAGCTGCTGATCCTATATTCAGATCCTTGCTCTTCCAGCTTGCTCATTTTTGTGATGAAGGGTTTAGCTGAGTAAATTATTGCTCTGAGTTAATAAAGTGATCATACTGTATAGTTAATTAGGGCTTATATTTACACAACTCCTGTAGAAATGATTGTTTTGTAGATGTTGCTCAAGTTTTATATACATAAGCAACAATAATGACTTCAATTTTTGGTTAGATAGTAGTATGCACAATAGTACTAGGAGGATTGTTTCTTTGTCTCTTGTATGCTTCAATATATGTACAGGCAAATACAACCTCATTGCTGTCAGCTGTATAAATGGAGATGGAATGTTGGAAATACATAATTTCTGATTACATTATTATTTTAATTCTTCTTTTTAGTAAAAAAAAAAAAAAATGTGTTAGCCTTAGTATTAAATAGATTAAAATATTTTTTTATTTCCAAGACAGAAGATTTACAAAATCTATGGATACCCAAATTTTTTAAGTTACCACAGTGCTGCAGGCTCCCAAACCAGTGAACAAAGCTTTTCAGTTCTCTAAGCTACTGTACAGTTTCTTGGCAACTGATGGTAAGCAGGCATTGCTTGTTAGGAAGTCTTTCTTCCTTTTTCTTATTTTGGATGTAATCTGGAATGAAAATTAATGCTGTCATCATACAGACTCCAAAAATAACAACTATTAATAAAGTAATATTTACAGTAAAACTTGGGATATGCTATTAGATTAAGTTTTTAGGCTTAGCCAGATTGGAACAAATGGTGGAACATAAGCTTTCCAACTCCGAGCAACCATGGCAAAAAAAAACCCAAAAACAACTACTTTAGGTTTTGCCTCTCTCCTGCCCATTTGATCAAGTTCTTTGTAAGAGTGATTGTCTGGAATATTATCCTATAATGTCTGACTGTCTGAATATTATCAATTTTCCCTTTGGCAGTAGCAATTCTATATATTCCTAAATGTCAGGCAGTTTTAGCTACCATTCTGGTCATGGTGAAAATTTCAGCCACACTGAGTGTCTGAACACCACTTGTTCAAAAACTTCACGAGAATTTAATGATTTTTGTTCCTATTAAAAGAAGTTGATGCAGGAATTGATGAAAAGTTGTTTTCCATGATCTAAAGATATTTTCTCCATTTTCTGAAGTAATTAAAATATTCAACAAATAGATGTCCAATTCTTTTTTGCCCTCTTGGATTCAAACACTCCTATGGAGTTTTCTACAAGAAAACTAGATATTTAAAAATATGTGGAAATACAGATGTAAACTTCAATAAATGAGGCCTAAACAGACAAGTAATTGTTGATGAATGGCATTATGTAGAAATGCTGAATATATTGCCATTTGTTCATCCAAACTCTGGGAATATGGTTTGAGTAAATCATGAATTTACTGTGGTATAAAGGGTGTCAGCATTTGAAATGTATTTTCATAATGATAATCTTAAAGTTAGGGAAGATTGAGGAAGCAGCAGAAAATAATTTGTAGGCCAGAGTTATCTAGGAACCTTTCTTTTCTGCAAGATTTTCTCATTAAACTGTTCTCATTCTTTCTTAAGGAATAGATTGTGTTCTCATCTTAATGTACAATGTAATTCAAATTTTCTGCAAGAAAATGGTATTAGGTAGATGCAAGTTGTAATTCTATCAAGCAACAATAAGGTTGGACAGAAAATTAGCCTTCAGACAAAAAAAATACAAAATTATGCTTTTATAATGTTTCAAGAATGTACTGTGGGCTCAGATAGTGACTTGCAGTTCTCAAAGCAAATAAATGAACCAGAAGCATGCAGGATTCTGCAGGGAAGTAATATTAAAAATAGGAATTACTTGAATTATTGTTCACGCAGTTCCTTTGTTTAACAAAATCATTTCAAGCATTGGTAGACTTGAACTCTGTCTTTCTTTGTGGATAATGACAAACTGGACTTTAACCTTACCTCCCAAGCTCTATATTATTTCTTCTTTAACTAGCTAAATAAATATCTGGCACAGTTTAACTGTGCAGTTTCACAGTTTTCTTTCTCTGCAGCAATATTTAAAGAGTTTCTGTCCTCAGCTGGTTTTTCCTGATAGCACCAGCCCCTCCAGTTGTTCAAAGTGTTACCTTGCTCTTGTCTGCTTCTTTTCTCAGCACTATTTAAAATGAGGCCCAGGTCCTTGGTCCAATTCCTATGTGTCCCTACCAACAATTGTGTCAGCACAACTGAAAGGATAAGGCAGGAATGAGGGTTGTGTGCAGAAGACGGAACTCCTTCCAGTGGAATTCATTTGAGATTATAGCTGTAATCCTGAAAATCATTTGAGGTTATAGCTGTATAGCCATCTGAAGCAGAAAAAACACTTGTCTAGAGAAAACTAGTTTAAAAAGATTTAAAAAAAAAAAAAAAAGAGAGATTCTAGATTTAATTCACTAAAAGCATAAGAAGATACAAACAGCTCACATCAGTGCACCTGCTCCCCACTTTTTGGCACAACATAAAAGATTAAATGTTTCCTTCTTAATGTATATTATCTGGTGTCTGGTTGTGACCCACATGCAAGCAGACATCTGTGCAAGTCTCCTTTTCCCCTCCCGTTTCTGGTGCTTGGCATGGGAACTAAGCAGCATGGCCTGGAAGCAGGGGCTGGACGTGGCTGCTTAGCATGGAAGATGCTGCTGAGTCTCATCCTGTCAGCAGCAAGAAAGGGAAAGAGGCTGTTGCAAAGAAGGACTTGGTTGTGGTTTTGATTTAAGATGTGTAGCTGGGTAATTAAACTGAGAAAAATAAATTGATTGGGGGAAATGCAGATGTGACAACTTCTGTCAGCTTCAGTTCTATCTGCGTAACTTTTTGAAATACTATTTTTAAGTAGTGATGTAATGCCTAACTCCTCTTCCTATTGTAGTCAATATAATGCTAGTAGTCATTCAGAAACTCAAAGATCACACTCTAGATTTCCCATATAACTTCGGAACTGGAAATACTTAGATTGTAATCATTATCTGTGGGTTCATCTGACAACCTGATAGGATTTTTTCACTGAATGGCTTGTTGAGTTTTTGTAATTTGCAATTTAATTTTTTTGTTGCTTCGTTTTAGTTCTGTGTAACTATTTAATGCTCTATTCATTTCTTTCTAAGTCTCAAAAGTGAGAATTTGATTTAGCTGGTTTTCAAGGAGTTTTTCAGTTCATTTGCTGTTGTTCTGAAGCATGTATCATGTTCCACTTAGTTATTTTTGTTAGAACACAAAAAATATTTGGTGGGAATTACTTTTGGTAGCTGCTTATATCTGTTCCATCAGCTGCAAGTGTGAGTGCTGTTGTCACATTGTCTGGACGGGGCTTTTTTGGTGCCAGTAGGTTTGTCCTTAAATTTTTGCATGAGGTTACCTGACTAGCAAGAAACAGAATTCAGATCTTTAACTCTTTCAGGTACTGTATTTATTTTACAGTTAATTTGTTTAACAAGTCATAGAATTGTCTAGATCCTGCAAAGATGTTCCCATGAGCATGATGTGCAGGCAGCACACCTCTCTGGCTGCTCTCTCACTCCAAAATAGTGGAACCCTGGGCCTTGCTCAGCTTTCCTCTCCTACCTGTTGGTCCCTCTGAATCTCCCAGCAATACCTTTACAATCCTATACTTTGTCAAAATGTGCCAGGAGCACTGGGTAACCCCAGCAACATGGTTCTTTCTGGTACAGAACAAGTGAGGGAATACTCCCGAGAACTGCTGAGCTGGTGGGAACTGTGACAGGCTGGAAGAGCTTGGTGATGGGAAGCAGCTTTGATGGGGAAAATCACTGGTGAGGCAACAGCTGCTTCAGGGTATGTGAGCTAACCCTGGGCATGCTGTGCAGGGTGGAGCTGCAGATTTTTTGTCCTCAGAGATTCCTTTCCATGTGGGATAAGCAGGCAGGCGGCCTCATACACATCACATGAAAGCTATTGGTGGCTTCCCAAAATTAGCTCTCCTCACAGATGCTTTCCACAGTGCAACTGTATTGTTTCTGCTGCCCTCAGGCCTTAGTGGGGAATTGTCTAGTTTTTCCTATCTTAAACAGCCCTATATTGCTTCTGAAGTTTCCTCAAAGGTTCTGCTGGTTTCTTTCATCTTGTTTACACTACCTACCTAAGCAGTTTCTGCAGCACTGCACTATGCTATGTGAAGTCCCTTAGTTTCATTTCAGTTATGTTTGTTTATTGTTGTGTTATTTATTTTTCCTAGAAGTATGCGTATTTTCAATAATACACTAGATTTTCTATCAGTTCTTTGGACAAAGCACCCCATTTGATTAGCTCTTGGTCTTCGTTTATTCATCAGCCACTTGTTTTTTCCAGTTTCTAAACTTTATAATAGACTTTATAATTCCTAGGTAGAGGGAAAAGGTAGAAAGTAGCTGATAAATGCTTGTTATTGTGCTTAATTTTTATGTCATAATAGACAGAAATAATTTTCTCTAGGTGCACTGCTATTATTATTAAGCTACTTAAAAAACAGAATCTGTTCCAAGTTTGAGATGATACCTTCTTTTGAGTAATCATTTTATGTGCTTATATATGTATGAACTGCAGGTGGCTATTCAATAAATCCATTTTTCTTGTCATTAATATTAGAAGATCTCCAACTTCCACTTGCATGCTTTATTTATGATCAAGTTCTTGCAATCAGAACTGTGATCTTTAATAAAATGAAATGTATGTGTCTGATTGAAAGAAGCATTAATCATGCAGAAAGCAACCAATACACATTTATTTCTTTTTTGCTATATTGTCACATTGTATTTCTGTAGGTTAATCATGATTTGTAAGTAATATGTAAACATATTTCCAAAGCAGTACTTTCCTGGAATGCAGTATGTGACCAAGTAAACAAGAGTTTGTTCTGTTCCCCCTCTGTGACTTCAGGGCAATTCAGTGTTACCTACAATTTGCTTCTAGGCGTTTCTGCTACCTGCTGGCTGTGGGTGTCAAACTGACAGAGCCACAGCTCCTTAAAGGATGATTTTCAAATAGCAGTAACAGTAGACTGGTTCTAATTTTCTACAGCCTTACTGAAAATTAGCTTGTTCCTTGTATGAAGCATTAGCACTCTCTGAATATATATAAATGATGGGTATTGATATTTTGTTTATTTACACGCACTTCCTGTAAAATGCAGCTAGTCTGTAAGTTTGTTAATATTCTGCTTATGGCAACTTGAGTTGATATCTAGCACTACATTTACTTTAGAGCTTATTCTTTTGGCAAAAAACATTTTCAGAACACCAATCTTTCCATTGAGTGAACTGTGATGTGTTTAAATCATACTAACATGGATCACCTAAAGGAAAAAAAGAAAGCATTAACAGCAGAGCATTGCATTAATATCCCAGATAGTGTAAATGAAAAATGACTTAAATTCTTTGAATATTTGCATTAATTTCTGTAGGAGTTAATTGCAGTTATCTTTACACCCTTCTGTGCTCAGTCACCAGCAGCCACTGACTTGCTGAACCTCACAGGCTCTCAATTTTGTGTACTATGACCTGTGCCCTCTAGGCTCAGCTTGGCCTGGTAAGAACAGTGACTGGGCCTATCTGTTCAAGAAACAAAGAAAGTGTAAGAGGATCTGTGATCAATTGATCACAACTAGGCAGTTTGTGTTACCTGAATAGATAAAAACATTAAATTCAGACAAGAAACTTCTGTGTCCCCCTGGTCAAATGCTGTCAGGCAGACACAAGACTCTGTGCTGGATGTGAAAGCTAGGCACTGGGTGGATAAAATGGAAATATTCCTATCACCTGGTACTCCTGCTTGGACATTGTCTACCACATACAGCATAACATCACTTGTTGAATAAAGCTGCAAACTGTGGGGGAATCCTAGTGCTGCAAGCCCTGAGGGGCTTTGGCATTGATGTGATGAGCACAGCCAACACTACAGTCCTCTGAGTATGGCCAGAACCTTGGGTACAAGCAAGCCTTGAAAGCTCAGGTGCCTTGGGGTTTTGATGGCTGGGAGATTATGTGCAGGTGGGCACACACTGGCAACTGAATCCTATATACACCTGAACACCTTAATCCTCTGTGAGCTGTAACCTAATTTCTGTAGGAAAGGCCTGAGCACTAAGCCCCTAATAGTTGTAAATTGGCATGGTAACACTGAATTTATTGAAGCTCAGACTGTTTACATTAGAAGAGGCTCTGGCCCTCTGTTGTTAGATGTAGTCCTCTCTAGCCAAGTCAGCAAACAGCAGGTAGTAGAGGCAGCTTGTCATGGAGGAGCCAAATTCATGCTTGTTGTCTCTCTGGGAGGCCTTACTCTTGTTCTTGTTCTTGTTGCTGTGTTGATGTAGAGTCATTGCTGCTTAGAAAAGAAGTTATTTTCTTTCAGACTGAAGCTACACAACAGAAATTTTGTCTGGGTGCTGTGTGGGGGAGAGAAGGGATTTACAAAGATATGCAGCTGTCCAAGAATATCTATACAGGCATGCTTTCTCTCACCTTCTTTTTATTTCTCTCCTCTTCACATTTATTTTCTGCTTCTGTTCCTTTCTTGCTTGGTTAAAGAGCTGTTCCTATTCAGCAGCCAAAAGCCATTCAGGACTGGCACTTGGTGAAATACAGAACTGCAGACATAGTAGGACAAGCAGGGCTTTTGAATAACTGATGGTTGAAAGGCGCTATTTGGCAGCGATAATTGTGCACAGAGCATGGCCCAACTGCATTGCTCTATTTAATTGCTTGTCATTGTATATATTTTATAACCCTTTGTTAGCCTTGAAAATTTGCTTAGGCTGATACCCAAAACTTGAAGTTAGTGCCACAATTTTAATTGAAGTATGAAAATATTCCAGCCCCCTGCTTCCTCTAAATAGTGACTGTGGTAAATTCCCCACAATTAAGACAACTCCCAAGTGGCCTTCTCAAAATCCTGCTACATATTGTTTCAAATTGTGGTCCAGAAGTCTTGCACAATTTCATACAGCAGATATATTCTCAGGGGAAGGAGTATGATGAAATAACAAGTTTACTTCAGAGAAAATCCCATAGAACTTTCCCATCATTTTTCTGTGCTTTCATACTAATTTGCAGTATTTATAGCAAGAGAATTCAGAAGTGTTGAGGAGAAGTTTGTAAATGGCTCTCTTTTGAGTCTGTTTAGACATAAGCAAGTAACTCAGAGAATGAGTTTGTCCATCCCTTGAACAAAGGTAGACTTATTGCCTCTCATTCTGCAGGTGAGGCTACCTGCAGAAGTTTTGCTTTGCTTTTGGTATCCATCTCCTATAGTAACTACAGCTGACAGTTAACCTTCATTGGAACTCAATATGCCCATGCCTGCATTTATGTATTTCTCCTCAACTAGAACTTAATGATGACAAGGTTTTAAGCTGTTCAGAGCTGAGAAGGTAAGTTTAGGCACCTGTCTGTGTAGAAAATTTGTTGGTGTTACTGGTACTTCTGTGGCTCTTAGAAGTGGCGTACAGTAACCCAAATACAGCACTCATAAGAGGGATGGCACTGAGACATATTGATACAACTACAGCGATAAACCAATATAGTGATACCAGTAATTTTTGTTGTTGTTGTTGAAGTAATTCTGAAAACAAACTCCTAACATTCTGAAATTGCAGATTTGTAGTATGAACAATAATATACAGAATTTCAGCTAATGGAAGTATTTTGCCCATCCACAAGGGGCCAAAACAGGATTACCTTGTCAGAATGTATTGGTGCTTTGCTTCTTCTAATTTTAAATGTCTTAAGGGAATGGAGATTTCATCATTTCCATAGAGACACTATTTCACAGCCCATAGATCTTTCTGTCAGGAATATTCATCCTGCAGTCTCTCAAATTTTTGCCTTTTTACCAGGGAGATACCAAAACTAGAAAAGGCCAAGGAAAGTTCTAAATAATTTCCTCATTAGAGAAAAATAAATCAAAGCATCAAAGACTGAATGCTTCTCTCATCAGCTCCTTTAACAGTTTGAATGCTGCTCTCCCAAGTATAAACATTAAAAAATCTTAATGTCAAATTGAGCAGGAATTCTACAAAAACAAATAAGTTCTTCTGAGATAAAAAAAATATATATATCCCTCAGATTCACTTCAGTAGATTTGCTCACATAATCTACTGTATCTGCTTTGAACATGGGAGAACTTGAGCCGGTTTATAGACAGTGAGACCTTGCAATGAAATGGAGAAGTGGGAGTTAACTTTACAAAGATACTGGCTTTCTCCCAAGCAGTGAGTGCTGACAAGTATAACCATATTACTAAAATCACATCAGCAATGTGATATATTAAATAAAAACATGATTGTCTACAGCCAAAGTAGTTTGTATTTTGACCATGAAAAAGCATTGCATTACATCAATCTGTCGAAAAAATGGGGCACATCAGAAAACAATGTTAAGAAGGCTTTTAAAACACATCATTGAGATTACAGCACCTTTAAAAATAAACAGCACTGAATACCAACACAGGTAAAATGTCATTGTGAAACCCAGATCTGAAATTCAACGGCATGCTTTATAGCTTTCCAGTGTGTGATAAAATCTGTTCACCAGATGTACTATCTGTCTCCTGTGTAGCATACTTGAGCATCATCTAGGCCTGAGGCCCATTTATTTCATGTAATTGCCTTCCCTGTGCACACCTTAGGGCACCCTAATTCTCCATTTTATTTCAGACACTGTACAGGGTACCATCTGGTAGTGTTAAGCTCATCTCATTTTATTGCACTATTGCAGGGGCTGTATCCAGCCCTCTAGTATTCTTTCAATGGAGAGAGTTTGGTTACTGCCAGCTATTTATTTTTGCCAGGAATAAAGTACTTTTTAACTATACGCATGCAGAGTTCACATGTATATCAGTCTCAGCTGAAAAGCAGGTCACTGCTTTTCACCCCACATGGTTAAAAATAAATACCTGTGCAGTAACATGCTGGTATTCTGGTGCTGCAGCAGGATTGGGTGGTGTGATCTTCTGTTACTTTGTAGAGTAAAAGTTCTAAATTCTTCTTACTCCTCTGAGTAATTATATCTTTTTAGTACCTCATTTTCATTATTTCTATTAAAATGAGTAAAAAATTATTGTATCATATCTAAAAAAGGCACCTTACAGAAATAGTTTAATATTTAAAAGTAGCAATATACCTTTCAACTGTACTTCACTACAAAGTTCATTTGCTGTTATAAGCCCAAATTTACTCCTATACCTCACGTTCCTACTTTTACTCTGTTGCTCAATCTTGTACATTATTGCAGTCAAAAGTGAAGTTGAGATTGCAGAAACTTCACTGATTTCTAGATTCTTCTTCATTGTCTGCCATTTTAATCATCTCCCTCCTTTTGAGACTTTGTCATATATATTTCTGGCTTTATTGTTATTATTATTATTTTTAATCTCCTTAGCGCCAGCAATTTTTTTGCTCGTGGTTATTGCCACTTAACTGTACAACTATACTTGATAGTGCCTACAAAGCAAGGAGGTAGGAGTTGAAATATCATCAGTTGTTCCCACAGTTTCCAGGCTCCATCTTTTGCACGTGAATTTTCAAACCCTGATTTTGCTGGCAATAAGCCTGAAGCACATCAAATGTGAAAGTGCAAGATCCTATCTGCTGCTGAGCTAAATTCTACTTACCTTAAACTTGGCTGAATTCAGAGTAGTTACATGCTGATAAAGCAGATCAGAACTGTCCACATTGCAGCAGATTTACCACTGTTGGAGAGAAAAAAAAATAGTGGTAGAAACATCATGTGAAGCAGATTTGGCTTCAAGTCAGATGCCCTACAGCAAAATACACAAATTTCCATGTTCCCTAAATGAGTGACATGCTCCATAAAAATATAATGCTTTTCTATCCCAGCTCAATCTTATGCTCTTTCTGAACCAACCCCAAAGTTCTCACAGATATAAAGGGTTTTCTGACCATACAAGGATATAGGAACAGGCTGGTAGCTTTGAGGAAAATAGATTCCATTCCTAATGTCAGGGGTAGCATGAAAGAAAAAGAACTACTTTTCTCTCTCAGGATTTTGTTTAAACTAAATCACATTTTCATTCCATGCCCTTCTTTCAGTGCTTTCTCTATTGGCAATTTCAAAACCAAATTAAAGTTATCTAGATGCAGGGTAACACCTGCCCTACTCCTTCCCCTCTATAGCTCTGTCTCACCTTTGGAAAGGCTATTAAACAGGATACCATCCTTTTAAGAAATACATGTAAGTGTTGTCTGGGAGCAATAGTTACATCAGGCATTGCTTCCAGACAGAGCTAGGGCAGTGGAGATTTTCCCATAAATCACAGCTTGAGGTGGCACATGTGATGTCTTATGCTGTTCTTTTTCACCCTGGGCAGTAGTAGCACAGGTTCTCTTCTACTGAAAGAGTAGAAATGTCCCACTTTTTTCAAGTATCATTAAGGTTCTCTGTAAACTGGCTTGATGCAATTTCCCTGTTGCTGCTCAGTGCAAGTGTCCCACTTCTCAGCTGTAAAGATCTGGGTGGAACTAAATGTACCTGAGTGCTCCCAAGTTCTGGGTCAGTGTGTCTTAATCTATCCCCAAACAAGGCAATTGGTAGTAACCAGAAGTGTAACCATTGATTCTAGCTAAGTAAATAAATCCTCCTGACATTTCCAGTTCTGAAAATAACTGTTTCCATAACCTGCTGTATATGATAAGATGATAGCAGACCTTCTCAGAAAATGGTGTGATGCAATTCTGGTGACCAGCACAAACTCATCAGAATACCAATCACTGTTTGGATGCAGTGATTTTCCCCTTTCTTCTCACTTTCTTATTCATTGACTGCTAATAGCCATAGTATGGCATTAACAGCTACATCTGGAAATGCCATCTTCCAGGTAAAATGAATTATCACGTAATGAAATATAATGAAATATAACGTAAACGTAGAATTATGCTCCTTTGTGAGAAGTCTGTATGTTTTATGTGCACTGCCAATGACAAATGTAGGTAGATTCACCTGGATTAGCTGTCTGTTTTGATCTAAAGGACGGGTGAATTAAAAGAATAACTCTATCATTCTTTGTTGTAGTAAAAGTTTATTTTACTGTGTTCAGACTCCACTAAAATCAGGACTACTGGATTGTAACTTGACAAGCTGTGATTCTTACCAGCCATACAAAGTGCATTTATCTGTTGTTCTGTAAATCACTGGAAGTGCCCAGTGAAGGAAAAGATTCATATTTATTTTCCTGGAGATTTCCACCTACTTTAGCTTTCAGGCTATCTCATTGTGTAAAAACATCAATGATAATCATAGTATGAAGGCTTCTTCTTCCCGTCACCCCATCAAACAGAACATCCCAATGTTTCTGTATAAATCCATCTGCAAGGAGCTGAATGTCTGAACTAAACCACCAAGGCCTTGGAGGAGAAAGAGCTTTGAAATTCTAGTAGATAACAGTGCAAAGATTTTCCACATACTAAGAAATTAAGCTCTGACAAAGGGAAGAGAACTTCAGAGTGGCAAGGTGCATCAGACAGGTGTACATGCAGCAGGGTACCAGAAAATGTCTACTTAAAGACTGGACACTTAAATATAATTAAGAGTGTTTACTTGTCATAGCAAAAAGAAAACCCAAAGATCTTTACTGATGAAAATGCAAATGTGATAATTGGAGCTAAAAAGGGAAGAAGTAATGGCACACACTCATTTTTATTACATTTATTTTCCATTAGTAGAATGGTAATTAACCATCAATCGTTTAAAGATGCGTATGTAACAAAAGCAGCTCAAAACACAAATTGTCTACATGAATATCCCAGTAGCCATCAAGGTGAGAACTGAGGCTTCTTCATAAGGAAGAGGTGTAGAAATCGTTTCCTCTTACAGAAGTTTTAGCTGTGCACAACTGCACAAGGCCTCTGTCATGACACCAAAGAGTTATGAGTAGCCAGTCAATATTTTACTGTGAGTGCTTGCAATTCAATGGAAGCCATACTAAAACTGACTTACCCATCTCTGCAGTCAAACTGGGAGAAAACTGTCTCGGGATTCATTGGACAGTGGATTTTGAAAGCATCACATTCTTACAAAGGTTCCATTTGAGCCCAAATGATGGCTTCCTACTGCTCCTGACTCCTACTCTGAGTTCATTTCTGTTCTACTGCCATTGCATGTTTTTGCATGCATAGGTCCCTCGAGGGCCATGCAGTCAGACCTGCCAGCATTTCCTGTTTATTTCAGTCTCTGTTATGATATTGGAAGTAACATCTCTGCCTGGAAGTATATTAAATGAAGTGTGCATGCAAATTAGTAGCAAACAGTCTCCATTTTACAGAAGTTCCTTGTTTGATTGGTTCATCTTACAGGACTTAATTCTGTGGGAAGGGCTAGGCCTCTTTCACAGTATAAAAAAGTCCCAAATAACCAATCCCTACATCTGAGAGACTGAAGATTAAAATTAACCATTGTGCAGTAGATGAGAAGTAACTATTTTTCATAGGCTTTTTATCGCACATTGGGGATTATGATTTCATATTATGCAAATGCATTTTATGAAACTATAACACAGAAATCTATACTATTGTTAATACACATTTGCAGCCTAGCATGGGAAGTCTCCAAACGAGCCATTTTGGTGACTTCTATCATTGTGTATTATGAGTAATAAACAAAACATGGCTTAACATCATTACAGAACAATAATAATAAAAATTGCATCCTGTCATTAACACGAATCGACAGCATCTATCCTGATACCCCAGAAAGGCATCTCAATATGAATACATGTTAAACAAAATGAAAATGTTTAAATCATGTTTGTAACATGGACTGTCTGGGACAGATCTTTTGGTTGAACTGGGAGAGATGGAGTATAATCAAAATCCTGCTTGTTTTTCATGTTTTTCAGCTTCAAAATAATAAGGCATTACCTTTGTCACTGGAGTAGTTGGCTGCATGCTAGTTCCTGCATTCCTGATTCTGTGATTCTGCGTATTGCCATCATATTTTACAGAGTTCTCTAACTCTGCAGAATAATTGTTTTTTATAAATACTTCCAAAGAAGTAACTAGTGTTTGAACAGTCTCACTGCAGTGTTTTGTCTAGAATGCCAGCTGTCAGCCTGATCTTTACACTGCAGGTGGGGAAAAAAAAAAAAAAAAGTCCTTATCAATGTCCTTGAAAAAATCCATATCCAAAAATTCCAGTACCGGTCTGTGACTTACAGGTGTGCTCCTGTTGCCACTGATTTCATGGATATCAGAACTGGACTGTGTCAGTTTTCCTATATGTTGCATACAAAGTCATACTAGCCGCTTTTGTTTTACTCCAAGTGTACAGAAATGCATCTTCCTACCTCTATGTGCTACCACTGCTTCTGTGGAGTCACAGGTTGTCAGCCATAAAGCTGTGATGTGTTACAGATAAAACCAGTACTCACCTAGTGCTATTACTGGTGTTTCTGGTATGCCAAAATATCTGGGACATTTTGTGTGCTTGCCAAATCTGAAATATATAAAAACAAAGGGGAAAAAATAGCACCACTTTCCTGTACTCCTGATGAACATTTGAATAAGGATGCTTTACTAGACTCGATGAAGTTGTAATGTTTTTTTCTTCTCCGTCAAATATATTCTACTACTAAATTATGTTTAATCTACCTGCTAGAGAGGCTTCCAGTGTAGTCATGCCCATATAAGCTGAAATATTACAAAGACTTTAAATGTCTTTTGTAGGTTGAGTTGACCACAGGTTCTGGATATTACTACTTGAACGTAGTTATGTGAGATTTAATTAGAACTGCCTTATAACTTTATCGTAACAATCTCTCTGCTTGTAAAGAAGGAAAAAGATTAACTTAATAGCACAGTTCAGTAGAGAAAGCCAAGAAGAATATGCTCTGGAAAAATATTATTTGAACTCAAATATATGTATTTTGAAGATTGCTACAGGTATCAATTACAAAATAATTCATATCTAAATTGCATTATAGGCATAGTTTTTAAACTGGAGGAGGGAAACACTTGAAATTAAGTGTTCCGTGTAATGAAAATTACTTACGTATGAAGCTCTTTTTCCCTCCCCCCCCACTTCACAAAACATTTGTAAAGGTAATTTCACCGGATATTTGGAGACTTAGAAGTACTTTTCTGCTCTTACAGTTCGTTATGAATGGGTAATTTTTATCTATGCTCTACTCAGCTGAGTGTTTATAAAACTGTTTGGCCTCAAAGATACCCACTAAAATACGTAATTGCCCCAAAATGATGAACTTTATTCAGTTACCCTTTAAGTACTTGGCAAGTCAGTTCTATTTTTTTGCCTCTAATTTTCTCCCCAGTAAAATCCTAAATTTTTCTAATTTTCAGTGCCGTTTTAATTAGTCTGTTCTCCCTTATTTGTACCAGTAAGCAATCTTATGAGCTTGAGACTGTAAATCATTCATCCATTAAAAACTATTTCCTCATATTGCAAGTTCAATTCATTTAGAAAAGAAAAAGTCTTGGCATGAAACAGAATTATGCAATGTCATGGACACATTAACATTTGGATCAAAATTTTACATTGTGTCAGCCAGTAAACAGTATAAATGGTTCAGATTTGCAATAAATAATTGTCTATTAATACCTTGGCGTGCTGTAGCAAATTAAAGTCTCACTTCAGTAAGCACAGATGTAGGTAAGAGCTGAGGCCTAAGAAAGCTACTGCCAGCAGCATCGGAAGGGAAAGAGAGCATCATGAAGCATTACCGTATCTTTCCAGCAATGACAGCAGTGTACACAGACTTAAGCAGCAATAGGGAAACATAGGGGGAGGAAGGTTGTAGGTGCATTTAAGTCTAATCAGGTGAGATTTAGAACCATTTGTTTTAGATGCTCTGGCAGATGCTTCGTTGTGGAAGATTAAGAGAAGCATTTTATAATGCAGCATTGTGTGCAGTTGCATACAGAGCTGAGCCCATAATTCAGGATGATGGGGAAATCTGATACGAAGGGACCTCTTGGGTCATTAAGTTGGGTTCTTTGCTGTGGTAGTCAAACGTCCCCAGTAATCTTATCTGTAATCTTCTTTTGTTCCACTGTCATATTTTGTAGTTTGCAGATTGCTGTCAACTCTGTTGAGATTTTCACAAATGTAACTGTTGTTTGCAATTTTGTCAGATTACTTAGGGAACTTCCCTCCCCACAGACTGTGAGCAGATGGTGCAGGACATTCAATATCTGAAACTCAAAATTCAGTTTGTTAATGTGTGTTATTCCTGTGGTTTTTTAGCAAGCAGACATACCATTAGTCAGTGTACAAACAAGTGCATGAAAGGAGACTGATTTACAAATATTAATATATACAAATATTTGAGTATTAACAGTTATTTAGCCAGCTCCAGTTCATAATATTTTCTCTCAGTGTCTATAGTGGTGTCACCTACGAGCCGTAATTGTTGCTCCTGCAGTTTTGAGCATATTTTTTCTTTTGTGTTGCCAACTCAGCCCATAATCCTGTAACACAATCTAGCTTGTCCATACACTAATGGGAAGGCATTAATCAAAACATTGTTCTTCGTTACATTAACTGTAGAGCAATATCTCCTTATTTTGTATTTCTTAATGGTTTCTTTGTCCAAGTATGTGTAAAAATGCAGCCTCAGTGTGCTGGACTACAAGTCCTCTGCAGTCTATCCTTGATTGGCTGAGTAATCTCTCTCATTCTCTTTGGCACTTTGTATTCATGTCCTTGTTGTCTGCAGCACAAGGCAGTGGATTTTTAGGCAGAGTACAAGGTCTGTATTTTGTAGGATGGCTTATTTAAATAGGCCTAAGGCTGGTCCTACTAGCTGCACAAGATGAGGACATAAAAAAGCCTTCCTACAGATTCTGGCTGTTTGCAGGCCAGACGGAGTGTAATGCTTGCTCTGAGGGAACTCAAGAATGATCTGCTTTCTGCACTGCCCTGTGCAGTGGAGCTAGTTTAAGGGATACAAATATACCCATGAGAGCCAACGTCTGTGCACTTGGGAGCTCCTTGGGAAAACCTGAGAGCTTTTTTCTTAGCTCCTCCAGCAGTGTTGTGGCTCTGCTCCAAACCTCTGAGGTATTAATAAAAGCCTGAAAATCATCCATCTAGTAAAACTCACGTCACTCCTTGAAACACTCAGACTTCTCCAGCTTGCCAATGATTTACCCTGCTTGTGCAGCATAATCTGTTGACATGAAGCCTTGTGTAGTTACTGTGAAATAATGCATGTTATTATATGGTTAACCACATGGTAACTTCATTGGAAGCAATGGTAATTAGAGAGTAAGCTGTGTTAATCCTCCTGTGCTGTTGTTTGGTAATTGCGCAATTAGCCCAGGTCACCTGTGCAAATCAAAAATGCATGATAATTTTTCCCTTCTGCCATTTTGTAACAATTGTGAGTTAGAACACTGATGGTATCTCAATAGGGTGCATGGAAAGGGACCTGGCAAAGCAATACATTGCTTTCTATAAGCAACTCCTATTTTTGATGTTACCAGCAGAAAACTGAGTACAGAAAGAGAAGTTAAATTTGCCCGTATGAACAAATATGATTCTATTTTTTACGTCCTCATTTAAATCTAGGTTAATGTTAGAGTGAATGGAATTCTTTCCTACCCAGTTGCTTTTTAGGGATTTAAGAAATGAATTGAGCATGCTCATTTCACTCCCACTCTTATCAGTTTTGAATACTGAGCAAGAAAGCCACAAGTTTGGTTGCTACAATATACACAGTGAAAGATGTGAAAGAATTTCAAGAAGGCTGAGATGTACTATAGCAATCAAAAGACAGCCAGGAGCAGTCAGTGCTGTGGGGATTCTGTGGACAGAGACTGCAAGTCAGCTGAGGTGACTGAATGTGACTTTTTTTAAACCAGCGAAGTTTACAAATTAACAGTGTAACACAGAAATAAAAATGTAGGGACGTGACTTGATCTTATTTTCTTTAATATTGCCTAAATTGCCTCTTAGAATATAAAGAATTAATTACATAATACATAACCAGCTTCCATCAGTGCTTCAGGAATCTGTGTGGTACTATTTAGGATGCTTTCCCTGAGACACTTTTTCTATTTCTAGTATATCACACAGCAAACCCAACGTAACAGAGGCACACATATCAATGTGAACAATATCATCCCATGCAGAAATTTTCACAGTTAATTAAAAAAATCAAATATAAGCAGCCCAGCTTCTTATTAAACTAATTAAAAATATAAATACAATAAGCTCTGACTGAGCTTTTGACAGGTCATTAAAAAAACAAAATTGAATCAAATACCAGGACTATTTTCTATATATATCAGAATGAGGTAAAATAGTGAAGCTGAAGTTAAATTAATGCTGTTTCTGTTCCCATTGTTCCTCACCTTGTTTCTGTGGCTGTGTGCAGTTCTCCAAAGGTAAAGGTCTGGGCAGTTTAGTCTACAGAGTGGAAGAGGCTATTTCCACTTCCTTTTGGTTTTGTATCTGCTTCACTAACAGCGTTACCACCTATGTGTATTCCATGCAGTGCCTTTTTAACCATAAGTTTTGAAATAATTTTCAGTCCTCTGAAATTATTTCAGCAATAGATGGGCTCCCTCCACTTTAAGCATATACTTTAGAAATAACTTCAGTTAGAAACACAGCTGTGCTTTTGTTGCATTAGCAGGGATAAGATTTTCCTTCTAGGAGCTTTAATACTGTTGTTTCCCATGGGAGTCCCAGTCCTGAAGGTATCCATGCTGCATACAGCTTAGTTGATACCTCAGTTAGTTCCTTCCTAGGGCAAACAAGTACTTCCCTTGATGAGTTCGACTTCTTAAGGTTAGTTTGGTACTTGGCTGTAAAATGCCCTTCTTCTTGGCACCTTTGATGCTATATCTGTAATGTGAGATATTCTCAAATGTAACAAAACAAACAAAAAAAGAAAGACCAAAAAAAAAAAAAAGTATGGATGTAGCCACTGCGATTATTTTTCCTGTTGTTCTTGAGTCATTAATAACATTGTGAATGTCCTGGATATCTTTGTGTTTCACTTAAGCCTTTAGGAGTATTCCTTATTTAGTCTGGAGAAAGGTGTGGAGTGCCACTGTGGATGAAAGAAAGCACAACTTCCTAGTACGCTCCAGCTTTCACTTACTGACATCACACCTATTTATTTGTATGCAACACTCAGGAACAGTTTCAGTAACATAGTTTCAGCTGAAGTTATTCCAGTGTGTTTTGGCCTTCCTATAAATTGGTACCAAACTTTTTTTTTTTTATCTGAACTTGAAAGATCTTGCTTTCTAATGTTAGGAAAGGAGATTGGGCATCAAAACTGTCCCCTTTCAAGAGTGTGGCCAGAGCCCCTATGCTGAGCCAAAAGCCTGAGAAGTATCCCAACTTCCCCAAAGGACAGAGGAGTTTCTGCCTCTGGACGCATCTACTTCAGAAACTGCCCTGCAGCAGGAGACAAGAGTGTGAACTTAGCACAGAGCTCTGTAACGCTCCACTGAGAGGCCACAAGAGGAGGAATTAGTGTAAAGCAGCTGAAATGCTGTAGTGTCACATTCTTGCTTGCTGCTTGCTAATGACCAGTAGGCACAAGTGCCCTCTGAACCTGCCTGCCCAGCACAGAGCCTCCCAGGCTGAGGGAATCAGGGCTGCTGATGTTTGTCCTTGCTCTGGCATAGGATTTGCCTATGCTTGTTTGTGCACGTGCTTCAAAAAGTCAAAGTTCTGCATCAAGTTGTGCTTTGAATGAGGGAGTCAAGCACTAAACGGTATCTTAGCCAAAGAGTTTAGATACAGTTCCATAACTTAGTAATGGTGCAGGAGAGACCTGAGAAAACATGGCAAACAAGTATTAATGCTGGATCATCCTCATTCTCTATTCTTTTCTGCTGCCTCTACATCAGATGGGTCTCCTTTTTATCCCTAGCATTAAGTTTTTATCACTTTACTAAAATACTATAAATCAATAAAATAGGGAAGAAAATTGCTTTCTTACATCATTGCACCAACATGCCTCTTGTATGGTCAGGAATGACAATGAGAAATCCATCTTTCTGTGGACAAAAATGCCCATTCCCAGTACAAAATGCAGTTATATATTGCTGAAAAATCCAGAATAAATATTAGCCTCTGCTGGGGTGAGAAATGCCTCCTTCACTTTTCAAATGTTTTAAAGATCAAGACAAAATTCCAATTCTCTAAAAACAAGATATTAATAATAAATTAATATTTATATTCTCTCCTAAAACTCTTTTCTCAGTCATTCTTCTTCCTGATAATGTTTGCTTGAATTTCATGCCAAGCCCTATAAAGACCTTTTTTATTTTATTTTATTTTATTTTAATTTTTAAATATACTCACTAGGGGGAATGCTCATAAAATTCAGCCTCAGCCACAATCTGGACTATGGTCTGCCAAGCTCCACATAAATAAATCATCAAGTCATTCTGGCATCTTCTGGGCCAGAAGGAATATCTTCAGGGTAGATTTAAAGAGACATTGCTCTGTGTAGTGTTTCCTTTGTGAAGACTAAGCAGTAGCATAAAGGCTACTTTGAATTGCAGATGCTGGGATTTTTGCAGATAACTGCTGCAACAAATTACAGCAATAGACTTTTTAATTCAAAAATCCCAACTACTTTATTTAGTCTTCCCTGCTGCTATCCTTGTGGAAATGAAATCAAATACCTGAGAACTCAGAGCAGCATGAGCGAGTGATACTGGAGGTGCCGGTTTTGCGCTGAAATGTGTGTAGAACACACAGCAAGCAGCCATTTGAGATTTTCTCTTTGCAATCTGAATACTGAAACAGGGATAAAGCAGCCAAACATTTCTCGGCTATGCGGCTTCTAAAGCCAATCTAAACATTGAGACGTGAGACTGCTGCAGCTCCAGCAAAACATGTTGGAGCTGACCTGACACAAGTTGGCTTGCCAGCTGCTGCACCTCATCCCTCTCACACTCCCTTACACCTCAGGGAAGGAAAACCTGGGGGTACATTGAAGGCCCTCTGCAGGCATTGCAGGTCTGACAGCAGGCAGGACACCACAAAGGACATGTGCTCTGTGGCCCAGACTCAGAGTTGAGTACTAATCGTGGCACCTCCATGCTGGCTAGGACGGATCTCTGGCTGTGAAATGGAGACTTGTTCACCTATCCCTTATAGGGACAGCTAAATAAGGACATGTAAATCAGATAATAATCAAGAGAAAACAAGCCATAGCTAGTTTGTCAAAAGGAGACCTTGGGCCTCAGTCCCTTCTGCCATTCACAGTTCACTGAAATCAATGGAGTTGTGCCTGCAATTACACCACAGGGAATTTGGATCATTTTACTTGAACTGTGAGAAGTTACTGAACAGTAACAATAACAGAGGAAAATTGCCTTATTCCAGCTTTGGTTAAAAACTCCAATTTGGACCAGGTTCACTGAAAGGTTTGAAGCCATACTAGTGTCTGAGGCCATTGGGGAGATTTGGGTGGGCAGCAGGGAGATGAGCTCAGTTTTTCTAGCTGCTCCTTCATTTTTAAGAAAAAAGGAGTCTGAATTTCCTGAGATCGCTTGGAGTGAAATGAGCATTTAGAGGTGCACAGTGTGCATATACACGATGGAAACAGAAACTGAGTGACATCCATGCTCAAATCATCAGGAAAAGAATGAGTTGTGGCTGGACCACTAATCACCCGAAGGTGATTCCCTGTGAACCAAAAAGCTGTGCAGTTTGTTTTGCCTGTCTTCATTGATTTCTGGCATGCAGAGGAGAATCTCAGATGCCAAGTCTGAATTTTAGAAATGATCAAATCTTGAGGAAGCTGTGATTTGGCCCTTTAGATGAATCATGACCTTCTGAAAAACTGGTTGCTAAACACCAGATAATTAAATCATGGAATTTTCAGATGTCTTCTACAGAAGTCTTCTGCTAATACTGTGCTTACTAACAATGATAAAAAAGAGGTGTTTTAGGTGATCTTTTGAAGATCATTTACCTGTTTTGAGAGGCCTACTATTACTGAAAGTTCAACAGTGAAAAAATGTATCAATCAAAAACTCCTTCTGAGTTGTACTGAAATTAAATCTTGGTGCTCTGTTTTGCATTGTTTTTAATAGTGGCATGAAGTAAATGACATATGTGCTGTTGGATCCATATTTTCTGGATATATTTGTGAACTGAAAAGTGGCACTGAGAAATACGTGCCAGGGAGTTACAGGTTAAGGATCATTTACATAAATTAACAAATTTGCAAATGAATTCATCTAGTGAAAAGTAAGACACGGGACACTGCATTTTAATAATTGACATTCCACTTGAAATGCAATGTTCTTGAGGAGGAAATTGAGCTCCAGGTTGCTATTAGAACCAGCGGAGCAGCAAGAGCTGGAAAGAAATGCCATCTCATATTATGCGAGTTACTGCTCCTGAATAACAACTATCTTCCATTCTGAAAGACTTTCTTTTAATAGAACTAGTACTATGATTCTGAGGGAATCAAGAAAAATTCGGTCATCAACAATATTGTTCAGGAAACAAAAATCCGATAAATCTTTGTGATCTGGTCCTACCATTCAGCTAGTAATTCATTATGCTCTCAAGCAATCCTTCTTTTTCTACTTTATTTGGCAGCCCAATCTTTTCACTTTTCAGTTACACTAAGTAGTCACAGGATTACCTCAAAGTATGTAACGCTGATAGAAAACCACAAATTATCTAATTTTTTTGTTCCCTGTCATAACATAGGTTGAATTGCAAACACGAAGATAAGTGATCCACTTAGCTGCTTCCTGCTGTCCTGATCGGTATAAGAACACACTATATTACAAATATTTTTCTTGATACAAAACTAATGACTTTCATAAGGTGCTAGTCAGTCATTCAAAGTCACAATGCTTTCATTGGATGCCTTAAATACAAATTATACGCTCACAGAGAGTTGGAAGCAAATCTCTCCCTTGCAGTGTTTCTTAGTATAATTTTAAAATTAATTTAAAGTAAACCAAATTATCCTCCCAGTGATATACTTTTTCCAAGATCACGTACAGTAGGTGTGTCATGTCAGTGAATGCCAGTAAATTTTCTCCTGTTGTAATATTCATAAATAGTGATGAGAGAGTTTTTGTCATTAATCTGACTGCATATCTGACATCATGCATAGAGACTACTGGCTCAACTCCATAACTGAAAAGATAAAGCAACAAAGTATTGCTACCTGCATGCAACGGTTGACATTTTGTTGTCCTAACTTCCCTTTTACTAATATTCTTATGTAATTTATTGAAGCAAGATGGACAAGCCGAGCAGGTTCTACTCCCTTTTGTTTCTCTCTCTCGTTTTGGGGATTGTTAATACTGGTTGAGAAGCCCCTCTGAATGAACTAGTTGCATTAATAATGTTTATTTTATTGAATGATTCAGATGTTTGAAAGACAAACATAAGATTCTTAGCTGTAATGAGCTCAGGTTCAATAAAGGAGTTGGCTGACAACCTTTCTCTTCAGCATTCTGATACACACTGCAGCCTTTATATACAGGTAGATTAAGTATATTTGCAGCATGCAGTGATGCCGTGATACGCTAAACTCACTGACCTGGCACAGGAGCAAATTCCTTTAACTCTTTGTCTAATAAGATGCACCTATTGAGTCCTTTAGTATGAAGGCTTGTGGAGAAGTATTCTCCTGTACTGATTAACAGACTGGATGGAAAAAACCTCTATTTTTAACTTTATTATTAATGGCACAAAAGTAAGCGTCGCAAATATTAATGAGAATGATCAGGTGGTAAATTTATTTTAAAATTAAAGAAAAAGAAAGCAGTTCTTACACTTTCTTTTTTTTTAATGCAGTGTATTTTTCTCCTACCAAAGCAGCACTGTAACCTAGGTCAGAGAGTCCCCTGTGCTGTATGCTCTGCAGAGAACTCAATTGGCTTTGCAGGGGTTCACAGCTTCACCAAATAAGATTTTACCTTTAAGAGTGCAGTAACACTGTGAATGCCTTTTCACCAGGGTGTCACTGATGGATCTGAGCAGCTTTTCATGTATGCGTGCTGCAAACTCTTTATATTTTTACATTCTAATAACAGCGAACAGCATAAATTATCTCTAATTCCTGATTCTGCGAGGAAGCAGCCATCTGGTCTAATACCACTGTGACAGTGATATAGGACTGAACACTCTGTGCTTGGTCTGCTGCACAGAAAAGGACAATAGGACATATTTTAAAATGTCAGGATACATCAGAACCATATTCAGGAAAGTTTGCATTTATGAAAATTGATAGTATTGGAGATATATCATGATGCAGATCTAATCATGGCTGCTGGTATGGTGAATTAAATTAAGAGCTGATTTGAATTTTTCTAATTAAAGATGTGTTATTCCTTCTCTCCTCGTGTTTTCTTTTCTGGTTAAAAAAAAAAAAAAGCTTATTAAAAAATATTCAGGATAGCTCTGTGATTCAGATTTAGATCTTCAGCAAAAACCCTGCAGTCACTGGCAGTTTCTCTCAGTGGACATTTGTTTGTATTCCAAAATCAATGCTGATGTTGCATAATTGTTTGAACCAGAAAGACCTGGGAATAAGCTTCCCCGGGTACTGCAGGGCAAGGTGGCAGTGGGCACGGCAGTGGGCACAGCAGCCCAGCAGAACCTGCACAAGGTGTCCTGTGCCTTCTCTCTGGCCCTCTCAGAGCTCGCTTATCTGAGTGCCTTCAATGCCTGACATATACTCGCTAAAAATAAAGGAAGGCCAACAAGAGAAAGAAGTTTTGTTTATGTGGGAGTAAGCACCCTTTCAAGGTAAGCGAACATTAGTTAGATCAAAACCTATCAATTCATTATCTACCCATGAAATTAATTACAGCTTTGTTTTCATATTTACTTATCTAAGTAGCTTCTTGATGTAACTTCTCATGAAAAGCTGTTTGGTTTTTTTGTTGTTGTGGTTTTTTAAACAAAGCCAAATATTTTCCCAGAATTCTGGGATCAGAAACTCAAAGTATCGTTTTTGGTGTCACAGGCTATGTGTTTCCATTATTAGCCTTAATGACTTTAAGAGATTTACTGTATAATTTTTAAAAATAAACATTAAATAGTTCATTTCAAAGCATGAATAGTAGTTAACCTATAGAGGTCAAAGAGTTAAATACTGTAATGGGATTTTTTAAAGGACTTCTTAATTTTATGACCAATAATATCATGTCTAATTTTATGTACTAGGTGGGGCCATCAAATTCATACTCCAGGGTGTTAGCTGATCACAGGGATAAGAAACAGTCCTCTCATCCCTTTTTGCCATGTAGGACATTGTGTAATTAGCCAGCTGTTTTCTTTGAAGCACCTAACCTCGGCCACTGGTGAAGGCAGAATGCTCAGCTTGAAGGATAATTGATCCAATCTGGCATGGTAAATCTATGTTCACTTCTCAGCTCTTAAAATATATATTCTTCAGATCAAAGATGGGACATTTTGGGGGTTTTCTTTTGCTTTCTGTTTATAAGAGTGCCAGAAGTTTACATTACGTGAATCCTTACAGAAAGGGGTCCTTCCGGAGCTTATAGTGTTATATTAGCTAGTTAGAATTGTCCACTGCTGTGTCTACCTTTAAGGATGTACAGTATACAGAAATACTTTTTTCAGGGCATTACTCTTAAGGATGCTCTATTTGCTAATTCAGGTCGTTGAATGTTGAGTCATTCATAGTGCATTATTCACTCCCTCTTGCCTGTTCTCCTTCCCACTACCATAATATCCTGTAAGGGCTGGAATGTTCCTTTCAAGGACTTTCTTAGAGACAGAAATATAATTGTATTTATTATGTTGTTATTTGTAAAGAAAAAGAGAAGATAAACACAAAGAAAGGCCAGTGAGCTTAGCCCAGCTCCTGCCTTTGCAGGGACAATCTCCTGTGGTATTTGCAGGTAGATTCTGTGAGGTGCAAAGTTTCTGAAGATTAATTCTTCCTCACTTTTCTTATTACATTCTTAACTGGTTATAATCTTCTAAAGTCACATGTACTCTAAGATTCCTTATAAATTCAGTTATGTGTGTTTTCTCCTTCTGATCCTTAAACAAATTAAGAAACCCACTAGTTTTCACTCTTTTGTTTCTTTTGCTGTTTCATAACTGAAGTAAAATCCAGTCACATCTTTTGCGATCTGTGAGATCCTAAGCTCAAGCCACTTACCGTTTCTGCTAGATAAAGTGGAAGCCATGCAGGTTTCCCAGACCGTTGTCAAAGGACAGTGCTCAACTCTATTCCATGTATGTTTAATACCTCCGTCACTATCCTCTGTCCATATATGTTGAAATTGAGTTTTGGAAAGTCTCTGAGTTTTGAACTTCTTCTCTCCTGCATTATATAGGGATCCTTGGTGACTGGTCTGTGTACACAAAATTCACAGCCACATGTTGTGGCAGATCTTGTCCAAGTGCGTGCTGCTACAGAAAGGGAAGCCATGATCCCTCTCTGGTGCTATGACCATACCAAGCCCATTCAACATAATGAAAACTAATTTGGCAAGAAAAAAATGGATAGTTTTTTTCATTGTGTCAACTGAAATGAGAGGGTGAACAACGGTCTGTTTTGCTAATAGTATATTTCATCATTTTGCTGTGGTGCTTAACATGACCCAACATGCCTGGAATGGAGAAAAGCAGTTGCTGTTAAATGGCTTTACTTTAACAAATTGTGCTTCGGTCTCATTGGGTTTCTGTCTTGGGTCAGACAAAAGATCCCTCACTTCCTTTTTTTTTTCCCTTGAAAAGCTGAAGCTAGTGCTAATTTTTACCTGTAGCCTGTGCTGAGCTTTCGTTTAGTCAGAGAGCCAAAGAATGCACTATGGCAAGCATTTCTTTTTTGTTGAGAAATTGAAACAGTGTCTTGACTTTAAATAGAATCAAATAATATCTGGTCCAAGACCTGCAAACATCTGTTCATCAGACTCAGGAAATGCTAATGAATTGAGAGTTTATAAGAGAGATACTGATAACAGGTTGCTGTGTAACCAGGAGAGATCTGTGCTATTTGTCATCTTCTGTGAACTCTTGTACATCTGGATAGAAATTGCATGTGTTCATTAGCACAAGTTCATGGAACATAATGAACTAAAAACTGGCAGTCTTTTTCCAGACGGTGCAAAATAGTTTGTGTGTGCCATATAATTATTAGAATTTCTAGAGGTTGTTCTAAAGAAGTTCAAAGCATGGGCCATATTTTTTTCTTAAATCAATTTGAGTACATTTTGCAGTCAGTATATGACAGAAGGAATTTGAATTTTGTCTTTGAAAAACTATCACTGTAGGAGCTGGATTATTCATTCCTATGTATTTTTTTTGTCTTAGAAGCACAACAGAACAAATAGGAAAGAAGAAGGAAAGAAGGAAAAGAAAGGAAAAAGAAAGAAAAAAGAAAAAGGAAAAGAAGAGAACATAGGAAAGAATATAGGAAAAAAAACATCAGAAAAAAAATGGGAAGGAGAGAACAGAAAAGAAAACAATGGGAGAAGAGAAAAAAAAAAAAAAAAGAAGGAAAGAAACTTGGAAAAAGACAATTCCAGTATACATTCTGAAGGATTTTCTGTAAAAGACTAATAAGCCATATGCTGCAACAGTACTGTAAGTCAGAGGAAGAACGCTATGAAATGGAGTGGGCACCTACACACATCAGGACTACTAAGGAGAAAGGTAGGCAACTCTTTACTGCTTTGATACCTTATTTTATTTTAAAAGATTGACAATTATATTTATTCCGCTTTAGAAATACAAATGACACATTTTTCCATGATACCCCACTGTCCTGCTTGCAAGTGTTTTCCGGTCAATCAATCAGTCGTTCAAGCAGTCAAAATCTTTAACCACATAAAAATCTATTGAGAACAAGTTTTATTTACAGTGGTGGCCTGGCCAAGGAAGCTCACAAACAGCAATATGTAACATCACTTACAGACATACAATCACTATTGTATATTACTAGAAAGCACCCAAACATATCACCAGGCATAAATCAATTATATAAAATACCACAAACATCAAATAAACCAATAAAAGAGGGAAGGTCATAACATCACCAGACATGTCGTGAATAACCGCCACAAACATCAGCCTGTGATTCATCCAGAGTATGAATAAAAAAAAAACAATAAAATATATACAAGCAATTCCTGTTAGATCCTTTTGTATTCTGTTAAAAATTTGATACTGTCTTTTGACATTGTTTATTTTACATTCATTCTATTTATATTTCAGTGAGAACATGAATAATTTCTAAGATCTATGTTAATTAAAATAGAGGGGTTTATTTTTTATATAAATGTGCATTTCAGCACTCGTGGGTTTTTTTTTAAATTCATTGCATATAAATATTTTCATACTTGCCTATAATCGGTAATGCCGTGTATTTAATATTATTATTCACTACACTATTATAGTTTTGCCTACTGAAACAAATTGGTCATAGAACGCTATAGAGTACATAGTTTGGTATAACTGTCATTGTCATTTCCCCAACTCTGCCCCAAACTGTGAATATACATAATTCAAAAACCAGTAAGATTTGAAGAATATCTCTGAAATAACATTATGGATGTGTTAAAAGCTTCAGGTATTCATCAGCTCTCAGAATCTGCATCAGTATTTGTATATTAGCTGCAAAGAAAGCATATAAAACCAACATTAAAGTTAGCCTTCAGAGAGCTGAGAGCTTAAACACAGGACAACACATCTGCAATGGTTAAATATGATGATTGCAATCAATCAGTTTTTATATGTTGGACTATAGTTATCCTAGTGTGTCTGCATTCATCTATGTCTTATTCCCAGAGGTCCACGTTAAATGCTACCAGTCTCGAGGGCTCCTATTCTTCTCTGCTCTCAACTGGAATATGTATTTATGTTTTTCCAAAGGCCATATGAGTTTAGTCTTCACAAATTCTGTTCTGTTTGATAATCCTGGAAGTATGCTTTTCCCAGGGATAAATTACTGCGTTCAGAATAGATGTCCCATACATATATACTGGAATTTAATTTTATGAAATAAATAATATAGAACATGCTAACTTTCACCCACTGGGTAGCACTCCATGTTACTCAATATGAAAGTAATATAAATAAGCATCACTTCCAATATGTCAGTCAATATTGGCAGAAAATTAAATAGTGTGTCTTATCGGATATTATTTTCAAAAGGGAAGTCAATGAACTACCCACAGGTGACAAGGTGGTGATACTGTCCACAATTTGAGCTCTGATAGTGTTTAGCTGCTGAGAAACTAGCAACACAAACCTGTCGACTAACTTGGCAACAGAAGAGTTTCATTGCTGAAAATGAGGTTTGCTTTTAAAACCACTTTATAGCTAAACTAAATGTATTTGAATGGAAAAAGTAGATGAAATCATTTGGTTTATTTATATACATCCTCTTCCAGATATGGAGCTTATTCTAAAATTCAGAATAAATACATCATCCAAACTCTTAATCTAGATCTGGTTTTAAACTGATGATATTGGCTGAAAATCAGACTGCTATCACTTCAGATTAGTCATCTTGCTTTGTTGATAACATATACACCCAGAAGCAAATACTGCACGTTTAAAAAATTCCGACCCTTCTATGCATGCATTTTTCAGATATAGACCCAGCTAGTATATGCTAACACCAAGCAATTTGTTTTGCAGCATGTCACATAATTCTCTTTTTTTTTACACCCAATATCTATGATTAAGAAATGTAATACATACTAAGAAAGTCTTAGATAATTTACACGATGCATTAAAGTGTTTTGCATGAGAATATAGTATGATGCAGACAGCAGAAGAATTATGTCTTTCATTAAAAGGTTTGCAACTCAGTGTGCTATGATATAACTATAGCAGTTTTTCTGTCTCAGTGAAGGTTTTTTATTTTAAACACTGCCTTGAAAACCAAGGGATGCATATGCAATAGCATTACTTTAGCTATATGTTTTAACTTAATATCACCTCTTAGTAATTACACACTGTCAGTTTACCTGCTGTCCCAGGGTTATGGGTGAACAGCTATGCTGTCGCTGTTCTTCATCTCTCTGAATCTTGATGTAAGCAGTAAAATAAGATGGCATTTTTTCATTATTTAACGTTTTAAAAGAATCCAAGTTCAAAGCCTATTTGAAGCAGTTCATCAAGGATGATATACATTAAGGTCAGGATTAAAAGAAAACCAATTACATGGAAGAAATATGATTTTTTGCCACAGATCCTTTATGTGCAAATTAGGATGTGTATTTGCTGCCTAATTTAGAAAGCACCAAAGGACAACTTAGAGAGACACAGGGTTGCTTCTGGAGGATTTCAGAATTTGTGTTTCCAGAGGAAATTAAGCAGGAAAGAGGAACTGTGCAATTGGCAGAAGACTTGTGTTTGGGGTAAAAAAGACTCAGCAGGTATTGCACTATCTGAAATAGTACTTTAGGTGAGGATCTCTTTTAACTACCAACTTGGGAGCTTCTCTGGATTGAAGTACTCATAAGCGTACATAGAGGTTCATATCTTCACCACATTTCTGACAATAAAAGAGAGAGCTCTGAGTTGATGCAGCATTTTGGTGCTATATGACTGCAGGTATGGTTTACAAGGCTGGAAAGGCTCAGCTGTTTGATTATCAGGGTCTGTTTGAAAGCAATTGGACTGTATTTCTGGGGAAAAGCCAACTATGCATAGAGCCATATGGATGGCTTCCTTCTCTCCAATCCACAAAAGTTAAGATCAACTTGCTGTGACATTTTCTAATTGTTTTTATTCTCTTTCACTGTGTTCTTACCACTTGCCTACTTCACTGTATGCTCATCAGTTCTTTTTATATTAAATGTTTGCTTAGAATGTGTAATTTCCACTTCAAAAATCCTCTGCTATATTTTCAAGAAAAAAGAAAACAAAGAAGTGTAATACTTTACAGTGTACATCTAGCAAATGGAGTCCTCATTTCAGCACGTAGATCAGTGTGATGGGTAGTTATACTATTGTATTATCATACTATATATTTGAGCTTTTTGTGAAGGTAAGAGCAATAGTATCTGTCTAACAGTGGTAGCTATGAACTAAAATGCTGGAGATTGAGTTGTGTATCTAAAAATCACTATATAATAATTAATATCAGATGGTCCAATAGCTAACACCATTTTAGCTATCTGGTAAAACATGGTGCAATATCTTGCACTCAAACACAGTTCCTCTTTTTTGCCATATTTGATTTATGTCACACATAGACTTAGTAAATCCAGGGCATTTAAAGGATTTTTCCATAAATTATTCTGTTAGTATGTGGTCTTTGATTAAATTTGTCAAGCTGTATTTAAAAACAAATTGAAGAGGCAGTAAATCTTCTGTTGTTTGGCCAATGCGCACTTGTATTTTGGTGCAGAAGGATAACGTTCTACTGTGAGTGCAAAGCTGCCAACACTGAAAATTTGTATATCCTCCCAGCAGCTTGTTTATGACACAAGAAAGCTCAGCATGGCTTGTCCTGCAATGACACTTCACCCTAAAGGGGCTGCAGTATTTCTTCTGCCTCCTTCTCTCCACGGAATCTGGCAGATGAGTCACAGCCAAAGGACTTGGGCAGCAGTATGTTCCCAGAGCATAGGAGAAACCCTAAAGAGACATAGAACTAAAACTATTTTTGTGCAACAGAGTGTGCTCAGGTAAATGAGATTAATACACAAATTCCTGACTACTGTAGTGCTTTTTAAGGATGTGGGCACTTGAATGCCTTTTAATCTAATGGAGCATTCAATTCACCAAAGATACCATGCACCAAGGCACCCTTTTATGGCTGTTTTTGTCTCCTTTTTCCTGCTAACTGAGCTGAGTTCCAGACCTCCATAGAGAGATCCCTGGCATTTTCTTGCTGAATGAATTACAAACCATCTCCCAAATGCTGTGGGAATCTGAAACAATGCAAGAGACACTGTCTCACCTTATGAAAATGCAGTGAATTGAGCTATGAGTGAAAATGGTGATTGCCCTCAGGCACACAATTTCAAAATGGGTTCTTGTTAGTGCTTAGAGAGCGTCCCTGTGAAACTTATTTATTTCATATCCAATCAGTTCGATGAAGAGAATATCTTTGATCTATTCAATCCTTTGTCACCTCATCTGTTTGGAGCAAATGAGCCACAGCTGATACTTCACCTGATAACATTCTTCTGACCCTGCTCCAGACAGGGCAGAAACAAACTATCTCTGAAATTAACATTCAGAAAAATAGGAATTAAAATAAAATAATTAAATTTAACCAAATTAAAACTCTCTTTAGATCTTCCTGGGTTCATCTCTGACATATGGTGTCTTACTGGTGCTGCATATCTCACTCTGCAGCAAATCGACATCAAATTCTAGAATCATTGAATCATCGAATCATTAAATCATAGAATCAGTCTGAGATTCATAGAATGGCTTGGATTGGAACGTATATATTAAAGATCATCTAATTCCATCCATTCTGCCATAGGCAGGATTGTCACTGACCAGATCATCCAGAACCCCATCCACCCTGGCTTTGAATGCCTTTAGGATGGGGTATCCACAACTTCTCAAGGCAGCCTGTGCCAGTACCTCACTGGCTCACCTCTGACTGACATGGGGTTAATAACTCTTTGTTCCCCTTTTTCTAAGTTCTAACTCAATCCTGTGTGCTGTAGCTTTCAGCACCAAAGATTTCTCATGGCAGAAGTCACCTGCAGCTGAATTTTGAATGTATGAAGTCTTACGTACTGTTAATCACTCCTCACTATTTCCAAAATTAACCTTCCAAAATGGACATGCAAATGCAATGGAAACTTCTAATTTTAGTACCAATCTACCTTAAGCCAACAGCTGTGAAATAGAAGTAATTGTGCCTATATTTACTTCAAAGACACAGTAAAGAGATTGGTGCTTCACACAAATTAAGTGCTATATTGATAAGGATCGAGGTATTCACCTGATAGAATGTGCTCCGTCTTCAGAACAACCTGAAAATACTCTTTAGGAAGTAATTGTTGAGACCATGCACTAGCAATAAGAAAAAAACCTATGATTAAAGAGCATCTTAGTAGGCACTGTAATTCTTGTATTTCAAGTACTATTCTGAAACCTGAGAAAATGTTGTGGAATTTGTAACAAAAATAGCATGCTGTTATGTAACTAAACACTTTGGTTAGGTGTATACATGCAAGAGCTCCAAATTATTTTCCTGCAGATATCCATTTTTCTAGTATTTCTTAACTTTGACAAAGTGTTTAGCCTTATCACCAGTGAAATGCTGAATGGGTGTTGAAGGTAAAGTAAAAGAAGGCAATTTGTCTAAGGTTTCCAACTTAATACATTAGTTAAATAGATTATATCCTATGATATTCTCATTTAAAAATAATTTAACCTGAAGTGATTCAAGTTTTTAGTGTTTCATATTGTTATTTAGCTGCTGCTGAGATGTTATAAATGTGTGGCAAGTAGGTGTAGTAACACACTTGCTCTGTACTTCTCTAAATTAATAACAAGTTTCTATACACAAGGACCAGCAGAGTAGTTTTTTAGTTGTCTGTTAGTGTAGGATTTACACAGTAATTTGAGCTGCAAATTATAGAAACCTGCAAATTGTACAATATAAAATCATTAGAAACACTGAGTTTCACAGCGTCAAGTTATCTTAGTTCATATAAATAGAAATTTGTTTTAAGTGCTAGAGGAAATACTATGTTATCTCTCAAATTGAATGTTACATCTTCAAGAAGTAGTTAGCAAGGGCACTAAAGGATACAGCAAGCTCTATTCTTTCAATATATGAATTTTGAAAATTATTTGTAGTACCTCTCTGTTTCATGACAGGAGAAAGAAAAGGGTCATTGCTAGTTGTTACTAATGTCTCTGGGATCCTAAGTTCTGTACTCTGGCCTTGAAGGTTTTGTCACTTAATGTACTTGGCTAGTGTGAAAAATGGAACAGAAAAAAAATGATAATATAATAGTTTAATCTGTCAATCTTACATCTTGTATGTATAATCATATTGCTAGAATTTGGTCCACTATTTACAGGCTGGCCATTTTCATAACCTCAGGAATAAACAAGCTACTCTAAAAACACTAATCAAAGAATTTTTTGAACAGTATTTATTGGTAAGAATTAAATTCACATAAAGAAGGGCAGAAAACCTATTTTAAAGATCTAGCTATTTTAAAGTTAGCATCTTTTTTCCCAGTGATATTACAGTGCAACTATGTGATTATGCATAAATGTGACTCTTAAAGCCACTGGTAGACTTTGGCATCAGTAACCTGATTGTGGTAATTGTTTTAGCAGAAATAATGTGCTTTGTTAAAAACTGAATCCTTACTTTCATAGCATTTTGTTGATGTTTCCAGAACCCTCCATTTTACCACGTGAACTGAGAAGACATAGCAGCACATATTACTTGAGTCCTGTGACAGGGTCCTAATATTAGAATTGCAAGACCAAGTCTACAGTTTCTGGAAACTGACAGTCTACATTTATAAGAAATATCCTGCTAGTTCCCCAGTAAACATACCAGACTTCCTCTTGTCATAGTTGTGTGTTGACTGAGAAATATGCCCTTAGACTTCTGAGGTAGATTGTACATTTTTTGTAACTCCAGAAATAAAATTCCAGAACGAAAATCTTGCATCCATTGGCACGGATAGCAAAATTCCTATAAACCACTCCAGACTCAAGGATTTATCCAGATATTTTATCTAAATAGGAGTTTAGCTGTAGTCTCTATGAAGATGAAAAATACTTCAGGGTGAGATCCATACTACCTTTCCATATACTGAAAACTCTTATGCAAAACATACTGATCGTGAAATATGTTTTTTCATAAATGGAATATACTTCATTATCATTTATGCATATTTCAACACCCATGTACGGACGCATTAGTGAATGAACAATCTCTAGGTATCCTTGTAATAAATTAATGACCCTTTGTACATTTGTAATGTTTTAACATTTATTGCATTGCTGTCTCTAATTTTGAGAAGAACAAGGTCCACTCATAATATAAAACAACATGGCTAATTTACTAAATGTGTAAATGAACAGTAATTGTTGTTAACATTTAAATTCCTTTAAACAAGGGTTTAGAAACTAGAAACGATCTAGTTTATGTGAGCATGTTCTTTTTCAACAACACAGCTATGTGATCATGCATAAACATGACCCCTCCAAGAAAGGCTCCTGGCCTTAGAACGGTTCTTACTAATGAGATTGTAGAAGCTTGGATAGCCAACAGTATCAAGAAATAATTGCAACTTTATCAGGTCGTTCTCGAGGAGGTGCTGTCACTGCTTGAATCTCGTGATAAATTGCATTGATCATGTAGGTTACCGAACTCCCATCAGTATCAAAGGAAAGACATTGTATTTTGACAGTGGTGTCTACATTGTCAATTTCTGGAAGTATTGTACTGCACGACATTTGATGGCTCATTTAATAACTGTTTATAAATTAAATAAGCATAAAAAAAAATAATTCTGGCAATTTCAAATGCTTGGGAATTTTTTATAGCATAGTTTTAAGATATACTTCAAATTAGGTATAAGTTTGAACTCTGAATACCACAGTGACATTGGCTGAAAGTATTGTAGATAACCAGTTGGTGAGCTTGTGGTCTAGAAGGCAACATACAGCATTTCTTTTAAACACTCATTTGTAAGGGAGGATACTATGCTGTATATGTCATGGTCAGTTAATGGTAGTTACAGTGGAGTTTCCATAAGCTGAATGGAAAACCTGGCTTCGAGACTGTCAGGAGTTTTCCATATTATAGCAAGACTCTGATTCTGTGTTTCCTTCTTAGCTGTGACTGTTTCAGGATTGCTGAAAAACTTTGAGATTGAACCCACAGTCCTAATATTTAATTTGAATTATATAGCACCAGGTTGTCATACTGAATGCTGATAGATGCAGGTAGAAGGGGATGTAAGGGTACTTTATTAATTTTAAACAAAAGTTAGAATTCACAGTAAAGTCAAATCCACCTCATGTGCCAGACAGGTAATGTTCTTAAGACTTGAGGAAATATTTCATCACCCTTTCTGGCTTGAGTAGCCAGACTTTTTTTTTTTTTTTTTTCTTTTTTTTAACATTTTTAGGTTATTTTAGGTGGAAAATTAATGATCAAATCAGACATTTTTAATTTAGAAACTATTACTTTCTTAATATGAGAATATAATGTATAAGAACATGGTAGAAAAGGACTTTTAAAGTAGCACAAAATGAGGGTACAAATTGCCATCAGAGTAGATACACTTTTTTTATCTACCTATACTTAGTATTGACACATACAGAATAGACTGTTATGCACCCAAATCTGTGACTAGAAATTGATTCCTTGCAGGAAAAAAAAAATCTGATATCCAGTTTCTTGTTCTTCTTGTGCCTTATAGACAGAGTTTTTGTGTATTTGACTACAGCTTCACTCCATCTCTTTTTTTGTTAATTCTACCCTAGGCCTTCAGAAATATGCAGCTAGGTCGTTAGCCCCATCTCGGCTAGCTTCAGTGGGGAGAGCAAGGAATTCAAAATAAAACATCTCATAGGTTATGTCTGCTAACAAATTTCCACTAATTGACATCAAAATGGTTAATTTCCATATAATAAGTGTTGATTGATTCAAGGGCTTGACTGAACTGGCTAAGACTGTCCTTACAATGATCACTTATGGGCTACCTTCTTGGAACACAGTGGAATATTTAAGGTTTTGCCAGATTTCAACGATGCTGGGAGTTGGAACAATGTTTTTAATCTTGGCTACTAATTACGTGGCAAAGGTATAAACTGGACTTTGCAAATCATTATTTCCATTAGAAAGGTGTTGGAAGCAATTCCACTGAGGGCTTCCCTCCTATTTATGCAGCTGCTATTCCCATGGGAGGAGGCCATTGCAATCCTGGCTGAAACATGGGCTTCTGTTCTGTTTCCACAGCACTTGGAAGAAAAACAAAACAGGACTAATGAAAAACACACACGGGAAATGCTTTATTATTTCATCATCCTCACCTACTGAGATCTGGCACTGCTCTGTGTTTAGGAAGAACTTCTCCCACCCTCTCTCTCTCTCAGTGTGGTTATATAAGGCTGACACTCTGTCATTTCCTGTCAGATCATTTCAGAGGAATTTGCTCTTATTTCCTCCCAGCCTCATCCCCTCCTCCTGGCCTCAGCCTTGGCTGTGTGCCCCAGCAGCCATGCTGTGTTTATTTAACAGCATGGAGCGCTGGGCTGCACGGCTCAAAATTCTGGGGCAACACGCAAACACGCACATTGTGAGCTTGCAAAAATTAGCATTCCCACTCAGGAAACAGACAGCGATTCCTTTGTAAAGAAAGTATGTGAGGTCCAGAGCCAAACATTGTGCAAGATCTTTGTAAACCATAAGGAGGTGAATTCTAAATATTTTCACTAAATGTGGACAAAAATAAGGGACTTTTGTTGTCCCAAAAGTCTGTAAGTAAATTTCTCTTGGGAGATGTGTTTTAGGATCATTTCACATATTCAGAGTAAGGTATAGTCTCAACTTCCCTATGCATCATGAAATTCATAGAACGTCACTACCAGCTAATCTGACATTCTAATAATGTGCTAAGGATCAGCCAAACATGTCTGGCTCCAATATATGTACCTACAGCATTACACAAATGCACGATTATGTAAAAATTTTTCTACTTTGACATACCTGTAACAGACTGGATAGATTAGTTAAAATGCCCATGCCTTATAAATGGTGTAAAAGCATTTTAGCACCCAACAATGGTGTGAAAGTAAACCATGCAGAAACAAGACATTTATACTTGAATGATATGTGAGCATTCCAGTGAGTAACATGGTCGCAGTCCATTGTGTAAGGGGGGGAAAAAAAGAAAAAGAAAAAAAAAAGTAGCCTTAAGTCACTAATAATCTCCACACCAAGATTTATGGCAATGGAGAAAAAGAACTAAGTAAACCATCTGACTGAGAAGTCTTTGAGAAGTCATTTCTTCCTTTCCTGGTAGGACAGGATTTGTTTAAATGCTGTTAGGAGAAGATTAATTAAAATAATTTTGGCAGAAGTCTAGGAGATCACTAGGTCCCAACACCATCTAAGGGTTCTTGTTCCGGAATGACAACTTGTTTCCTAGCATAAACATAAGTTTCTTACCAATACGGAAAATTAGAAGTCAGAGAGACTGACATAATAATTACAATAACCATTACTTTGAGTAGCACTCATAAAGTAAATGATAATTGACATTTTGTGACAACAGCTAAGCTTTGTTTAATATTATTGCTGATATTTATTTAATGTAAGGCTAATAGGCTATCTTCCAGGTTAGGGTAGGAATGAATAGTTGCTGTTTTTCTTCTCTAGAATACAGTGAGTGTTTTAAAGCAAAATAATTCAGTCTGTGTAAGAGACTCTTTACTATCACTAGCTGGAGTTAATATTTAATGCATGTCCCCTTGTACTCTGATATAATATCTGACAAACAATTGCAGTTGTATTGTATGACTCGTTTATTTTGCTTTATTGGCTTCACTGTACACTTAGTAGAGGGAAATAATTCATGCAAACAGTAAATGAATTTATTTCTATTTGCTGAATATCCACAGTATGGGTGCCTTAAAATATAATATTAACAAAACTTTTAGAATTTTCCATTTTCAAAATATGTGAAATTTAAGTTAAAGGAATACTCAACTGCCAAGTTAAAATTAAATCACTAAAAAGTTTGTTATCAATTTTTTCAAAGCCATGTTAGATTTGGCAGAGATCTTTCTAATGTGAGCTAATTATCAAATATAATATTTTAATGTGTCTGTGTAACAGTGGCGGAATTATGAGCTCATTTTCTCTATTTTGTCCAATCTGTGAGATGCTTTTCTTGACTACTACATACTTTTGATTTCTTGAGTTTCTTTATATTCTCGTCTTTCTAGTTCCTTAAGAGTGATGACTGATCAAAACCAATAAACAGATAATCTCAGTGGAGGTATTTCATACCAGAAAGAACGTTTAGAGTTGTATAGCTCTGAATTAAGAGAGAAAGAAATATATAACCTAAGAAATGCAAGACTACCTGGCTATTCATACATCTCATCTACACATGATTCTGCTCACAATCACAAATAATAAAGACTTTCTTAAATTTTAGTTATTACTTAAAAGTATTCAGGATATTTTTTTTTAATTTCTGAGTTTACTATGAAGAATTTCCTGTAAGTATTCATTACATGGTACTCAAAGTCTGAGCTGTTACATAGAGGTGATTGGGCAGCGTGTAATACTAGCCTTGACATTTTATGAGTTCTGTTAAGGACTGTATGGTCTCACCGTCTTCTCTTGAAGTAATGTGTTTCTTGCTGGAAAATTCTGCAGAAAGATAGAAAGCTGGTTATTGGTGCTGGGACCTGTGTAAAGTACTTAACACAGAAATTTAGGGTATGTGAGTTCACTGTCCTCCTCCAAAGCAGGAGTATGCATGCCATTTTTCACCTATTCTTGAAGTCTTGCAGTAGTTGAGAAGTCACAGTCTGTAGATTTTATAATAACTGCAAGATACAATCAATTTTTAAATGTTAGTTTTTTGGAAGAAGAATTGAGTTTTTCCTGTTAGAGACAAACCACTGGAGAGTTAACTGAAGTTGGAAGAAATGGATTCTCACTAGTTACCAGTGAAAATTATGAGAAAATGGACCAAAAAGGTGGGATGGAACCTAGTATTGAAGATCCAAAACCAAATTGTTTCTATTAAGTGTACTTTTAATAAATATATATATAAATAAATCCAAGGTAGTAAGCCTGGATAAAGAGGTCTAGCCTGGAACTGTGATGACTCATTCCTCTGAAGCCTCTGAAGAGCATAGATGAGATGAAAGGAACTACTGTAACCTTCTGTAGTAACTTCTCATATGGTAGCTTTTCCTATTCTGGGAACTAAAACTAAAACAAAATTTTGACAGTAAAGATATATACACTTATCATGACAGGCTTTATGCCTTATTAAGCAGAAGCATCAGAATGACTGAGATAGCATCTACAACAGTTGAACTATTAGGAGATCTTTCTACTGGGAATATTTATTATGATCTAGTATTTTCCAAGGAAATGTTATCAGACAGAGGGATTAATTTCTTACCTATTTTTGATGCAAAATCTGTAGATGAAATCTGAGACTGTACTGCTGTATTAAAAGTACCTTATTATGATTCTTAAAACCTTACTCAGTTTATGCCTGTATGTATAAAGAACATAGTAACTCTACTAGTGATTGCTTACCTCTGGATGACTTAAGAGTTCACAAAATCCCTCTTCTGAAATCATATACAAAAAACAAAAAGGGCTGTTCATCCTGATAGCAAATAATCAGAACATAGAAGTAAAAATATTTTTTAAATCCATGCTGAGTCAAAGGTTTAAAGGAAGTGAAAATGCACATTTGGGCAGTGATGTTTAAATTTTATCATAAGCAGCTGAGAAGAAAATATGAAAGCTGTTCTTCATTGCATAAATAACCTCAAACCAATTAAGGTTACTGGAGAACAGAGCAATGACTTGAATAGTACACTCTGCGTCCAAACGTTAAGTTCTGCTCTGCACCATAGACGTACTGAGATTCTCCTCAAAGTTTAATGGTGGGCAGCTGCAGGAAGAGTGCAGTGCTCCTTCTGACTATGGAGTCTGACTATGGAGAAAAATCTTGGGATGATTAGGAGCAGCATACCTATGCGGATGAGTCCAGAGAACTGAAATACATCTAAAACTTCCTCTCTGAACATCACAGAGAATTATGGTGACTTGATGATATTAATTAACGTACAGCATTTTTCCAACTAAAAGTCCTGGATGGGCAAAAGACAGAATCTGTATGTATTCTGCAAATGGCAGTGGGTGGCTGGTAGTCACCTCAAAACACTAAGGAAAATACCAGCTGTTGTTTACTTCAGTGAGTGCTGTTTAAGATAAGCATTAAGTGTCTGTGATAATTTAATCAGACTGAAGAAGAATTGAGGAGAAGAGTCCGTACTATTGAAAATGGTTCATTAAAGATATTAGAAATGCTTTAGCAATTTCAAAAGATAGAATATTTTTTTAAAGAAAAAGCACCATATACACTGTTGTGTATGTATATGAGATGGAATCAAAGATACCATTAGATGAGGTAGAAATAAGGTTTTTTCCTTCTTTTTAATTGTAAATAAAAAGTAGGAGACCATTAAGGCAATTATGAGACAATGTGGACCTGTGAGAAAGCAGAGTAGTGTTGCTGCCTCACTCCTCAGAGGATACTTTACACTTTGTAGAGGGGGATTTTGGTGTGAGAAGCCCCAGATGTCCTGCTATCAAATGCTGGGGGCAGGAGCCATCCAGGCTTGAAGTCAGGAGAGATGCAGCTGCCTAATTAATCCTCTTCAGACAGGTATTCAGAACATTTTGCCAAAAATGAATATCAGATTTTGAATTATTTATTTGTATCTGTAAGTGATGACAGTGTGCTAAGTACCACAAAAGAGAGTGTTCCTGTTTTAAGAGGCTTCCAAAATAAATATAATCTGATTTTTTTTTCTGGAGTTTGGCCCAGTGCCTATTAGTAGCCAAACTGTGATACAATCCTAAAGCATAATGACATACTGTGCTTATTTTCCTCTGAGAAAAATGACTGATGATAATGCTTATGAAGAATTTCAGCTCTATTACATGGAGATGCATATGTGCACAGACTTCAGGGCCACATGTCATTTGGGAAACAAGCATGCATTCAGTCTTTCTCAGTGTTGAGGCAGTTGTGTTAATGACCTGAATTTTGCTGGTAATATTCACTTGTGTAAAACTCACCAGGAAATAATTAAGAACACAAGACAGAATCTTAATCCCACTGGAGTTAAAAGGAGTTTTCCTTTTGAATTAGAAGTTTGCAATACTTCTATTTCGCTTCTTTTGTGTTTCCTCTATCCAAAACCTGTAGCTGTATTACATAACTTCTTTCTACCAACTCCTTAAAAATATGTTCCGTAAGTATCTTTATCAAAGTTGTTAAATAAACCAAAATGCCACCTTGATACTTGATCTGATTTTTGGGGTTTGGACTGTTCTTTTTAATGAAATAATACAAATCAGAACTTCACAAAGAAAAAGATACGAAAATGTCCTTGCTCTATAACTTAAATTGGTGGTTTAAATTTAGTTGTAGGTAATAAAGAACAAGAATCAAGATTTGAAAACTTACAGTTTACTATATTTATTCAATATAGTAAAGCTTACCTAGCAACATTTTTAGCACATGCATAAGTAGATACATTTCATCCGTGCCTTTAATAGGGAAAAGTGGCAGATACTTTTCATGTTTTACTTCATTGGATTTAAATAGGGTCTTGTTTTTGTGAAATCTGGCTTGAATTCAAGTTAAAACATTGCTTTCTTTTTTTGTCTTCCTGCCCTTAACTATTCCTTTTCAGTGTGAAAATACCACAGCCTACGGTTGATGTCTTCATCACAGTGGAATGCTTTTAAACTTAATGAAGAGTTGCAGTAAATCAGTACACTTCATTCTGCTTTCTATCATCAACACATACATACTTTCTTACGCATTAATCACTTCAGAGATTATTAGTAGTCAATAAGGCACAATAAAAATAGTTATAATTAACTTTGAGAGTATTGCAATTGATATGATAGTTGGTAGCTATCTTGTCTCCAGCTGAGTGACGTTTGTGCATTATCTATTCATGTACTCCTCACAAGAGAAAAAGGTTAAAAAAAGAAAGGAAGTTATATAGTTTACAGCATTTAGCCACAGCTTTGAGATGCTAAATTTGAACATGTGCATTTATGCAGAACTGGAGCTTTAGCTCTAGCCAGGACGTTATGTCATCCTGTGTTTGTTCATCACCTACTACAAAGCCTTATTTTTTGATGCTGTTTTGTTCTAGATGTGTTAAAATACTATAGAGACAGGCTCTTTTTCCCCTTAGGTTACTGGTTCCAAACTATTTACCGCAAACCCACAGCCTGCCTGATCCCCAGTCATTCTCCTATCTACTCAGGGCCCAGGACCCCCCACCAGTCCCTGCTGCAAGGGCTGGCCTCCTCTTTCTCCCTTAAGTACAAAAAATTAGCACACATAGTTTGAACCCAACCTTGACAATTACTACTTGAACCTGGAGAACTTTTGATTTAGATTGTAATTTTTCACCCTGGCCCTCTTTCTGATTATGTAAATCCAAAGTCTTTCTCTCTCTTCTTAGCTCGCTCTCAGTTGCAGCCTCTGCACAAACCGAAAGCTGGATCTGCTAGGAGCAGACAGCATTCAAGTGATTCTGCAATCATTTCTAAATTTGCAGTTTTAATATTCTTGAAAAGGCTTTTGGCAGTTTTTGGATGAACATTCAAGCCAATTTGGTTATTTTTTTTCTTCCAACCTCGTTAAATACTAATTAAGTGTGTAGTACCTGAAATATACCTTTCTCAAAACAGAGAGCAATGGCTGAACAGATTCTCTGCTTCTTAAAGACAACAAGGAAAAGAATAATGCTATAAGATATTTGTAAAAACAATACAAAAAGCCAAACACTTAGAATGTTTTCATTTTGACAGAAATTTTTACAGTAGATTTGCTTATGGGGTTGTCCCTAACCAAGGTTACCAGCTTATTAAGGGGGTTACTATGGCAACAGTGAAAAAGACTTCCACAGATATCTTGATTTCCCTTCTCTGTTAGAATTTATTATATTCCTTTTTACAAAATAAAATATGCAATTCCTACACATAAGCAAGTTTCTCTTGATGGTAAATGATTTCTTGGTATCTTACGAAATATTAGAAGTCTACTTAATGGTTTAGGCTCTTCAAGGATGCAGCATATTTTTTGAGAATTCGAGGGGGATCTCGAAGCAAGTTTAATACCTCCTTTACTGTCAGCAAATTCCTAGCATTCAGGTTTTTTTTGAGTCCTCAGTAAGAAACCTATGGTAGAGACTCCTGACTGATAAACTGTATGAGACAGAAAATATCTTAAAATTTGAATTAAAGACATGTTTTTTAAAAGAATACTAAAATATTTAAAGAACTGTTTAGAAATATATATATATATATATATGAATCATCATCATATTCGTATGATGAATATTACAAACATCTCCCTAAGGAGATAGCACTGGAGGTATGTCCAGGGGACATATTCCATCCATGGAATGGGGTGAACATAGCAGCAGATTCTGCAGCAGCCGTCTAATGTCCAGGCAATGCAGAGCTTTTCAGTGGGAACAGATGCATTTAAGATTAGATCAGATGAAGGCCTAAGTCAGTAACTTTGTGCTTTGCATTCAGGTGGTGACCTTAGTATTTACATGAATTAGAAAACTCTTTCTAGCTCTCTTGGTTAAGAAATGTTCAAAATATGACAAAGTATATTGTTTGCTTGGGTGCTGAGGGAGCCTCTACCAAAAGTAATAGTTAATAACTGCATTCACAAAGTGAGCAGATTTTACCTCTCCTATAAAGAAAAAGTAAATAAAATACAAGCTGCAGAGTATGCATAAATGGCCTTTTCTCAGGGTGATTTGGAGGCAGTTTGTGAAATCAGATTTTCTCATTGGTACTTCTGTAGTGGTTCTGGACTCACAGCAGCAGGACACTCAAGAGTGGAATGAGTTGGCCAAAGGCTGTGCAGTCTCCAGCCATGGAGGTTTCAAGATCTGACCAGACAGAGTAACCTAAGAGTTACTTGGTCTGACATCAGAATCGATCCTGTTTTGAGGAGAGGGTTGGACTAGAGACCTCCTGAGATCCCTTTCAACCTTTAACTATGATACTGTATTTCTGGAGGAAGCCTTCCCAAATTTGGATATAAGCAAGTTATTAAAGTACAGCTTTACAAAGAGACTGAGTAGTCTCTGTAGAGACAAAGAGTCTCTGATCTACTCACTTTTTTCCCACTTTGATACAAGATGTCTTCTACTGGTAGAATTCTGAGTGTAACAGGAGGTATTGATTCGTCTGAGTACCTTTTAATACTTGTCTGAAAGAACAATTACTGCTCTGTACAACACCGCTTAGCAGCAACAATAAATATTGTTGTGTTATCAGTATTATTTTTCTCCTAGAACCAAAACACAGCATCATACTAGACACTCTAAAGAAAACAACACCATCCCAGCTGAAACTGAGGCACTGATTCACTGCCCAGTAGTTTTTACACTGAAATACGGAAGTTATTCATAGAGGAGGCCGGAGAGAATAATCTGCTGTCTTTGTGTAAATTCATCATCACTTTACATTGGAACATGGGATTTTGCCAGTAGTTTGCTATTTGGTTTTGTGCAAAAGTATCTGTGTATCTAACTACTGGGTGTACTGAACAATTGTGTTATTGTAATGGTTAAATTGCTCCTAGAGGCCTATTTAAGCCTGATAAAAATTATAAATGAATAAATTGAACTATTTCAATATTCAGAATTTTACTACTGCTAATAATTTAGGAGTAGGTTCTTTGCCTATTTTATTAATGTATTTATAGTACACAAGGAATATGCAGAGGTTTAATTACTTTTTATTTTCAGTGCTTTCAGAAATTAAAATTCTGCACTGGGTGAAATTCTGCTCTCAGAACAATCCTTAAGATTTACTCTCCATGGCATCTGCAGGGACCATGATGGTCCTGTTTTCTTATTTAATTTTTTTAGGAAACTGAATTGAAAGATTTTAACTATTAAGTATTCCTCCAGAGTGTCTAACAGAATCTAAGTGGTTTTTTGAGGAATGCAGATATGGAAGAATATCTTGAAAATTTATTAGGTATAGATACTCTTCTAGACAGGTGCAAAAAAAAAAAAAAAAGACAAAACTGAAAAATAAACAGTCGATTTGTCAAAACCAACCTACTTTGAAATATGTGCAACACAAACTGCAGAAACTGTGTGTTACAGAGGAAGACTGCTGAAAAGAAAAGGCTAGCTCTTATCACAGGCATCACTTAAGCCTATCTTTTATAGTGCCATAGGTACACACTCTACATACTTTACAGGGTTATAAAAAGTCCTGGTGGGTTTACAAACTACAACCATGTGCTTAAGTGCTTTGATGGATCAGGCCCCTAATAAGAACAAACTTGCAGTGAGATGAGGTTAGAATGGCATCTAGGGAGGACTGACGGGGGGGTCACTAAACGTGAAGCAGTGGCATTGCACATAGGTACACTCTGAGTGAGGGAAGGTCTCTGCCCCGGATACGTGCATCTGGAGGGCAGTCATGGTAAGACACAGTGTATTCCAGGGTCTCATGGCACATCTTTTTCTTCCAAGTATCTTTTTGCTATTGAACAGTGTAAAAGAGTTTCACTTGATTCTTATTCCAAAGAATGGCACATGATTTCACAGAAGCAGGCAAAAATTTAGCTAAATTAAAATAAAAGATATTTTATGAATGATAACCAGTAGGGGAAATTCACATAGTGAATGGAGAGCAGAAAGAAAACAGATTTAATATCTCTTTGCCAGCAGAGCACTGTATCTTCAAACCTTAATTAAACTAAATGCATGACTGAATTAAATATATTGTTCTGAGTGATCCTCCAGGTCAATGAAATTATTAACTGATTGATCTGCAAAGTAGGACAGGTGATGAATCAACCCAAATTTACTCAGTTTTCACCCCACCCCTACAGTGTAATTTGTTCTCGACAAACTGCATAAGTAGATAAAAATGGATAAGTCATTCGGCTGATAGCCTGCAAAAGTGTTCCTTCCCTATGTACTGATAGTGCCTAGGTGTTTTGTAGATTAATGCCAGGCCCTTTATTCATTTATATTCTTGGTATATTGGGGAGGGGTGTGTAAATGGCTGCAAGAAAATAAGTAGATTGCCTAAGTTTTGTGAAGGTAACCTAAACTGTCAACTGTGAATAAGGGGGCGCTTATAGGGTGAGTGTCCTGGATTTGCCCATACCACAGGTCAAGATCCTCTTCAGTCAGTCCCTGTTCAGAGGGGCTTTCAGAGGTTCAAATTTTGTATGATTATACTTTTAATAGTGAATCCACCCAGAAAGAAAATCAAACAAACTCCCGCACCAAATAATCCTACACGATCTGAAAGGACAATACACACAACTGATAGCTAAATCTGTATTTGCTGTATTTTCATTGCTTTTATGCTAGCCACAATTATGCTTCTGTAATAAAATAGGAGGTGAAAGAAAAGATATAGCAATGCCTGATGCCATAAATAATGCATGAGTGGCTGTCTGAAACAGTGAAAAACAGTTAACAAACAGGCCAGTTTTGTGAAATGTAGTCCTGTAATGTTGCCAAAGACAACGTCTGCCTAGATTATCTCTGTTGTGAGGGCTGGCTGTGTAAACTAAAGTAACCTGGGGACACGTTAAATTGTCCTCTTGAAGGTCTTAAAAATGTTCAAATGCTTTAAACCATAAATCAGCATCTTTTGATCACTTATTCCCCTACTTTCTTGGTTTCTGAGTCAGTCAGATTTCAAAAGCTACGTGAAAATGAAGAACTTTTAAGTAAGGAGTAGGCCAGAAATGATGTCTTTTGTGAGTTTTGTTCTTGCTTGCGAATTGACACAAAATGACAGTTAATTAGGGAGAATGGTAGATTGCAACTCTAGTGGTGTCATTCTCTAAATTGAGGCTTAAGGCCACTGAGGTCACTAATGATTTCAGATTTATTTTCAAAATGCCAAAATGATTTAAGAATCTTGTGTTTTATTTTCAAAAGTGTCACTCTCCTCCTATGAGATTTAGGTTCCTGGGTCTTTTTTGAGAAAATACATGTACACTTTACTGCATTTGGGGGTATGTGAATGTACATTTGATATGTTTGAGGAAAAGTGAATTTAGCTGCAAAAACATCTAAATATTTTACTCTACTCTTGAGCCATATGTGTACAGAGAGAGAGAGAGAGAGAGACCACTTCTTTGAATCTCAGACAGGACAACCGTATTCATAACAGCAGTTAGACTGTCCCATGGTCTCTGAGTTACTTCATGGAGAATTTAGAAGTATATCATTGAAAGAAGGCTTAAAAGTTTACTCACTCCTACCTTTTGCTTTGCTTATGTCTCAGGCTGAATATATAAATACAGCATGGTTTTTTGCTTCTAATTTTCTGTTTCTCTGCTGTTAGGCCATAGGCTTTCAAACACTTCTTGTGCATTTAACAGTTAAGTCAGAAACAAAACAGAAGTGTGCTGTTTTTTGTGGGCAACTCATGAAAACTGATCTAACACTAGTAAGGGTTTCAGAAACTGGTGCTGCTCCTTGGTGTGTGTACATAAACTGCCTCTTGGTGAAAAGGGCTGTGTGACATTTAGTTAAATGAGATAGATTGCATTAGATTATATAGATTCAATTAAATCATCTGTTATTCTGAAAGCAATGAATTCACACTGTTCATTAAGAATGTGAAAAACTGATGTTGTATCTGCCTTCCTTTATAACTTGCTCTGTTATAGTCTAGCAGAACACAGTGAGCTGTAGCATAGTACATTGGTTTGGATTACATCAAATGCTAAAATTAATCTCTATTCTGTTCTCCTATGGATATGTAAGACCTTCTGCAGCGTTGTTGCAAATGCCAGAATGCTAAGGAGGCAAACTTGTTTTGTTGGTTTTCCGTAATTACCATCCTTCTTTACATGTACATGGAAAATAATTTGAAGGAAAATTCTTGTTCTGTCGACTGTCAGACACAATCTTTCAGAAACTGGGAAAGACCTAAACAGTCACTGTCTCGTTCCAGTCCAAATTGCTTTGATTAGTTGTCCAATATGCCAGCTTGAGGACCACAAGGAGCAAACAATTCTGACTTAGTCTTCATCCCCCATAATACTGGTAGTACCAGGGCAGATTCAAGTCTATGAAGCTGCACTGGGGGGAGAATCAGGGAAAGGCCTTGATTTTATTCTTGCAGCAAGCTGACCAGGGCCAGAAATTACTCCCCAGCTTGCATCTTGGATTCTTTTATAGTCATGCAAGCATTCCAAAGGTACCCATTGTCACAAAGAAAATATGTGGTTCTGTTTTGTATGATCCAAAATCATCTTTCCTATCCAGTAGACAATTTTTTTCCTGAATGTATAAATGGACTAAAATAATCTATAGTGGGATTTTATGAGACATTTAAAGGAGAAATCTCTCTTCTGTTTGCTGTTCAGAGTCATGTAAGATCCTTCTGGGGGACTGCAACAGTATGCATTTGTCTGTTGTAGGTGATTTTGTAATGCATAGAGTCCAACTAGCGTCTGCTCGGAGGCATAGCCTGAGTCTCAGAAATAAGTGTTTCATTACATTGTAGATAAAATAATTGCTAGTGCCTTGATAAGGATGATGATTGTAGCTGTGACTGAGCACACTGGTGGTGGCTCTTTATTAAGCCGTAAGACAGCACACTAATTCCTCTTCAATCTTGGATAAACTCTACACTTATTTTCTAGTGATGATAACAACCATTGAGCTCTTGTGGCATTTCAGTGTCATACTACAAATAGGAAACCAATTAACTCTTTGCTTTGATGGCAGTATTTAATTCTGTATTATTAATTTAAACCTTACTGACTGTGGCTTGCCACACACAGTTAGCTTTAAGACGCATGCTGAATCAGGCTCCAAGAAGTACACAGGCTGAGTTCCTTAATATTCGCAGCTTTAATGTAGTCAATTAAAGTGTGATCAAATGATAAATCACATTTGTGCATTTTGTTTGCTTTTCTAGGAAAAATGGCAACAGCTTGAATTTATGAGTTAGATGATCCTTCTAGGGATTAGTTAAATCTGAGTCTTGAAATCAAAACTTGACCACACTTTTAGAGCAATAAATATAAACTATTTATCTATCTTCCTCCTTTTCTTTTGTCTTTATTTTTTAACGCAGTTCCTTAGAATAAATACTCAATATAGTAAAATAGAACTCTGATGTTTAGAGCCCTGGTATATATCAAATCTTACTGCCTTTTCATATACAGTGAAGTGCAGCAATCATTCTGTGGTGTCAAAAACTGTTTGGGCTGTAAGACAGATGGGACTTTCAAAATGAAATGTACCTATGACTGTTTGCTACTATATATATAAAACGTCTCATTTAGTCTCATCTGTGATTTTCCAAGAGGAAAATGTTACCACAAGTAATTTATCTCAGTCCCACAGGTTCGGATCATTGAATGACCACCTCCAAACAAGTCTAGCAATTGCATTTCTGTTTTTTGATTTTTTTTCCTCTGATTTGTTGTGAACATCTTTTATTCTCTCACTTCTCAAAATGAGCAAAAAAAAGTTAAAATAACTATATTATAACACAGAATCAAACAAATATTTCCTCTTTCTTCCAAGTTCTCTTAGTGGAGTACTTTATTTTCAGACCTCAGTTTAGCTAGTCATGGCCGTATGTGACTTGAAACTTTTCAGAGCTATTCATTACAAACTTGGATTCTGTCTCTGGGGATATTCACCTGAGGAGTGAGTCTTCTGTATCCCTTGATACAGCAACACCAGGAAGTAACTTCACTGTTAATTCCCTTTGTAAAGGAGATAAGCAAAGATAAGAGTTTTATGTCTAAGACACTGAAAAAGGAGATTTTAGAAAAAAATGACTTTTTTCTTCCTCTTATGTAACAGTCAAGTATTTTTGCAATAATAAGGACTAGATGAAATGAAATAGTTATTGAAGATTTAATTCTATTTTCACTGGAGCAGAAAAATGATGAAGTTAAATTCTTTTTGTGTGTACTGATTCATTTCACAACTGTTCACTTTCTGATCTTCTGCAGAGGATAAGGATGACATGCCCTCACCATGAGGGTGGAAGAGGGTCTAACTGTAAAAATATCCTTGCTATTACTGACATTAAAATGTTTTTGGAAAATATCTAAGGGAAAAAGAGCTGTAGTCCCCAAGAGCTAATGAAGAAACATGCCCTACTGTTGATTTCCAGTTGGCAGCCCCAGCTACTTCTGCTGACAGAAAGCTGCACTGCAGTTCCAGCAGGGAACCAACCCTCGAACCATGCAGCAGGGCACATTCAGGATGAAGAATTGCTCTGAGAGCCCGGGGTGAAGAGTGGGATGTTGAGAGCTGTGGTTCAGGTCTGGCAGAAATAGACTGGGACAAACCTACCAGCAAGGCCAGTTGTAGAGGACTGAAGATGAAATGACAAGCCAAAGCAGCAGGGGATAAAACAATTTTTAAATGACACTTTCCAGTGGTAGGGAAATAGAAAGTTCTCAAACGGTGTTTAAAAGATTTGTTTACTTCTTTATTCTGTGAGTTTCTCTTTGTGCTGTTCTGGAAATGTGTATTTTACAACACTTAAGCCACAAGCAAACTTCCCAAGAATGAACATAATTTCAGGCCAGATTAGTGAATATCTGGCTTGAGGAAGCATTGTCATACAGAAACACTGACTGCTTAATGTCATGATGACCTTCCTCTAGGCTGTTTCTCTCTGGCTCCTGAGCTGCACTCCTTTTTCTTTGCCTTTGAGCGCATGGCCCCAGTGCTGTGCCCACCATGAAGTGCAATTCATTATAGGCCAAGGTCACGTTTTTGCAGAGGTCATAGGGTCACTAGAATTCACCTTTCTTTGTAGTCTCATGTCATTTCTCTCCTGGCATGGAAAAAGTAATTAGCTTTCCCTGTATATACTCCCATACTGAGAACAGTGTTCTTCATTTCCTTTGAGAGGAAGGGTGCTGCTTCCTTTCTTTACTGGGTGAAATCAGCAAATGAGAATCATTACTGGGTTCATTCAGTATATTTGTCAGGAGATATTTTAGTTGTTTTTGTTGTTGTTTTTTAAGTGAAGGGAAATTCCATTCATGGGACATTGCCTTACAAATGCTCAATCTGGAGTTCAGAGGGAAAATGAAGCTGAAAGTGATGGCTTTCAGCATCTGAGATGGGAGCCTTTTTAAGGCCAGATTCTGTAAGTAGAGGGGCAATGAGCAGTTCCACTTATTTTTGTGTAAATGTGTTTATATAGAAAGACATAGATCAAGGCTAAAGCCTTTTCCACTGAAGATATTATCCAGACTTCTTTCCCTTCTTCTTTTGGACCTTCTGTTCCAACCAAGCCATCTATCTTTCGTTGCCATCTCAGCCTTCTACAGACTGTATGAATTTTGGAAATGAAAATTCACATTTTTCCCAACTCTACTCTTTATTCTAGGTCTTATCTGAAGTGTTCTGCTCTATGAAAATGATAATGAGAATGTTCCTACACATAAGGAAGATATGATTTAGCAGAGGGTTGTTATAGTTAGGGTACTATGGTTAGGCTGCGGTTGGACTTGATGATCCTTGAGGTCCCTTCCAAACTGAGTAATTCTATGATTCTATGATAAGCATTAAATACAGGCTGTTCATTAATCAACTACTTATCTTTTTTAACTTTATGGTGTGACTAAACCACTCTATAGTATTAACAGACTACTGGCAGAGAAAGTTTCTCTCATACAGACGTCTCTTCGTTCTTTACTGGAATAATGTGAGAATTTCCAAATCAGTGCACATGGAGACAAACATCAGAAGTTGTTAGCAGCATGTCCTTGGCAAAAAATATCAGGAATGATCAGGAATTATGTCTCTTGCCTTCCTTATTTACTGGAGACGGTCTTTACTAAAGTGATACTGCATATAATAAAGACAAATTTGCATCACTGAAGAGTATTAAAAGTTTAATCATACATTTAGGATGAAAGGAGTGGAATCTATATTGCTGTGTTAAGGTAACAGAACTTATGGATTTGTTCTTGCACTGTCATATCTTCTGTAATTTGAACAGTGCTACAGATTTTCCACATTTAAAAGTGATGTTTTCTTTCACTGATCAGAAGGCTATAAGTTCCCATTTCAACTACTACTTGTTTTTTGAGACATGGCTATTAGATTCTTTGAGGGATGGCCAGGCTACGATGCATCCTCAGCTCTTACTGAGAAACGCAATTGTCATTGGCCAAAATTCTTATCTCAGTTACTCCACTAAATTTACTTAATTTCTTTGAATAGAATTGTCAGAGCAGAACTGATCATGTTTACTGTTCATGTTATTATCTCAGGGCTTATAAATGCTCTAGTCGAGAAGCTTGGTGCTTGTTAGTGCACTGCTGGCATAACCCCTGGTTCACAGCAGCATAATATCAAAATATTCAGTGAAGCAGACAACTACATGTGCACTAAATTTCTTACCTCCCTGTGTAAAATCAATGAGACTACTTGCACAGCAAATTTGGGTAAATGCTATTTTGCCCAAAGTTGGCCGGGGATTAGTGGCTTTGCAGGTGAGAATGGTGATGAGATGATGCAGATGTATGAGATGACAATTAGGTCCCTGTAATGACTCCTACGTAAAAGGCTGCATTGACATTCTACATAGTCTAGAAGAATGAGCAGAGTAGAACTATAACAGTATGTGCTTGTAGGTGTGCAAAAGTACATTTCAAGAACATTTAATGAAGTCAGTGCAGTATAAAAGCATCTTTGCTACATTTTGTCTGAACTGTGAATTGCATTGACTACTGAAGATCTATGTGGAAAAATGAAAATCAAGAAGCAATATACTGAGAATTGTTACCTTTATTAATCTGAGATCTATTATTTCTGATCCAGATATAACCAGCCTTCTGAGGGCTGAAAGTAATTACATTTCTATAACTCACCAGGAAGCAGAACTGTGTACTCCTTTCTGCAATGCTTAAAATTGATATTTTGCTTATAAATATACTGAAAAGATACATGTAACCTTTAGACTTGTAGAAGAGCTAGGGATGAGAAAGGAAGCTTCCCCAGTGTAATTTAAAGATATGTAAGAACTGCTCAAAATAAATGGGTCCTTGATAATCATTGAGCCTGCTGCTCATCTTGGCAGAATTGCTTGATTCTTCTCTTCTGCTTGGAACACGGGGCACAGACTAGGGGGCATTTGTCAGACTGTGGGCAGTAAGGGCATTTTCACTGCCAAAATCAGACTAGTTAAGGACAAATTTAGGCATGTTTCCCTTCCTGCATAATTACATTTATTTCAGTGAGGAAGAGTTGTGCACTGAAACACTACTTCGCATTAACAAGAAGAGTGGAACCTGACTTTACGGATCCTCTGTTTTTTAATAGAGCTACTTAATTTTGCTTTATCCAACCTTTTTTAAAAAAAAAAATCTGACAGCTGTGCTCTGCCTTATATGTCTTTCAAAAGGCAGAGTGCTAAGCTAGCCAAAGACTATGCTTCACAAATCTGACATGTTCAAACTATCCGCATCAGAAGATAACTTTTTTATCTTCAATTTATTCTGAAAAAAAGACTCTAGGGGGTTTATTTCAAAAAATGAAAAATGGGCCAGCAGAAATGGTGGTGTACAGCTCCTATTTATCTGCTTTACAGCTATCAGTTTGATTGCTAGAGTAGCACTGGAGAAACTAGATGCTTTCTTGAACGTGGTATAACAAACATTCTATTAATACAAAGTGAAAATAAGTTAAAAGTAGAAAGATAAGCCTGAGATGCCAGACATTTCATTTTATGGACAGTAAAAGATTTGGCTCATGAGATCTCTTCAATTTAACTGCAGAGGATGCTGCTCCTGCAGCAGGGGAAGCAGAGTGGGCACAAGTCGCTTTATCTCCCACCTAGGTGTGTGAGTGCAGCCTGCAGCTGATTCGGGCGTGCATCCATGTGGCTGGCTGGGCACAGTGGGGCTGAGGAGGGCCCACAGAGCTCGCTGCAGCCCTGGCAGGGGTCGGGGCTAAAGGACAGCCTCTGTGCACACAGGAGTGCTCTCGCTTTTCCTCAGCTTCCTCGGGCTAAATTGAATACCATTTCTAATGGACTGTTACCTGAATTATCTCATAAAAAATTCAACGTGTTCTAGGCACCAGAAGCACAATTAAAAAGTCTTCTCTAATAGGAAATCAGGTATTTTTAACAGCCCATTTCTTTGATCACAACAATTAATTTAACCGCTGCTGTCTGCTTCACATGGGCTGTGATCACTGAAGCTGTTCTATTTTCCGAGCAAAATGAGAAGTGCACAGAGGTACCTCTGATTCTGTTACAGACACATTGGAACAGCTTGGGGAGAATTCAAAATGATCAAATTACAAACCAGCAATAACAGGATAAAGAAACGCGTTTGATGCGTTATTGCAGCTAAGTGAGAGCAAGAGCAGTCATTAGAAGACATGTGTAACCTGTCCTGCTATGGCTTTTAGAGAAATCAAAGATCACTTGAAGTTCAAAAGACTTCTACTTGTTTTTTGACATTATTTTTTTCCAATACTAGTTTTTAAGGGATTGCCATCAGGAATAATCAGTGGCAATATAAACAAACTCTAAAAGCAGCAAGAAAAACAAGACTTTTATGATACCTGAAAATTTCTCCTTTGTGGGAGAAAATCTAGACTGCACACATGGTGCCTTCAGGACACCAACTGAGAATAAAGCTGCTTTCAGAGGCAGTAAGTGATTTCATTCTATTAATGTCCAGGTGATTTGTGATGCCCATTACAGCATCACTAATGTGATGGCAAACATTTCCTGGGCATGCCATGTTTCCAGTGTTCTGCAGAACATAGTCAGCTCAAGTGCTTGTACAGTGCCTGATTGGAAAAGACAGCCCCTGGGGTTCATTCTTTTCATCAGTCAAATACTAATTCTGAAGCAAAAGGGGATCTTTTCATTTCCTAAGATGTTGAAATAAACCTGGTGTAAGGGAGCAGAATGACAGAGTAAAAAAGCCTACAAAGCAGGTGTATACAAGTCAGTGGGAACAGTCGCAGAAAATTTCCATATACTATTCTTTTCACATAATCATTGTCATACATTTCTTCCTTATCCTTCCTTGTTGAAAAATCAAGTAAATATTTAGGTTTTATGTATGTGTATATATATATATATATACATATGTCACCATTTAATTATGTTAGGAAAGGCAAGAGTAAAATAATGTGACAGACATACTTTGGTAAAAGGAGGTAAAAGTAATGAATATACAGATTATATGCACAGCCTTCTAGGATGTCACTGAACCATTGTCCTCCTCCAGGGCAAGTGATTCCAATTTCTGTTTAAAACTGAATAATGCACATGGCTAACCAGTCAAAGTGCACATATTGCTCCCCGTCATGCTCACTGGAGAGAACAAGGGAGGTATGCCCTGTGGGACTGGATGGAGGCAGCTGGCTCCCTGAACCACTGCCTTCTCCATGAGCCCCAGCTCTGGGGAGTGCTGGAGACCACACGTGGCTGCACCCCATTGCTATCCATCAGCAACAGGAGCCTGGGCATGGGCACTGTGTGGCTCAGCCTCTTCACACGCAATAGAGTTAACACAAAGAAGAGTGGCATGGCATCTACTTGAGAAAATGGCTGTGTGTATGTTGGCTTGTGGTGGTGTTTCAGCTCCTGAAAGAACAGAAGAGGCTGAAAAGCCTGATGGCACAGATGGGACAGACAGATCCTTCATGTCTGCCTGTGATGCACAGAACTGACTGAGAAGGTCCAGGTTTTTAGAAGGAATATACAGTAATGGCTACCTGGAGGGGTCAGTGCATTGAGTTTCCTGGTGTTTGTTTCTCAGGCATTAGGGCAGCAGAGTAGGCTGCAAGTGCAGATGAGACATGGACTTAGTGATCCAGTGAACGGAGCTCTGGAGTACCATGAGAACGGGGAAAGGGATGAGCACAACTGTGGCTCACTGAACACTCCTGCTAGTCACTGTCTTTCTCCCACTGCTTTTCGCTATGCTCACTTCAAACTAGCAAAGTAAGATCTGTTTCATCTTTTTAGTGGTGTAACAGATGTAGCTATTGAGGAACTGGAGTAATTGTCTAAAAGAATATGATTTTAGAATGAAAATATTATCACTTTATAAACCGTCAAGATTTGAATTCTATGTAAACCAAGAGAAACTTTAAAAAGGATGATAGGGCAAAATCAATATTGATTATTAGGAGTAAAAGTGCTATAATTGAGGCCATAAAACCTTTTAAGATACAGCTAAAATTTTCCAGTAAAACTACAATAAATTATTCCTAAAGAAGCAGAATATTTGCATGGAATTCAATGTCATTATAGCATAGCCTGTTTAATGAAGAGTATCACTAATTCTGCCATGAAGACCACTATAAGAAAAAGATTAGCAGAGTTATTTTGGCAACTTACCTTTTTCTACTAATATTTCATTGCATTCTACAAGAATCTAGTTTAAAAATCTCAACATGCTTTTAAGCAATGTTTTCATTGCTGCTTGTTTTTCTGCTTCTTGAACCTTTCAAATCTGACTTATTAGCTCCCTTATTATAGCTCAGCAAGAGCAAGCCCTTTTAATTTATGGAGGGCCCTAATTTTTATAATCTGATATCAGTACAGGCTGTAAATCTTTTTAATGATAAAATAAATGGAAATCTAACATGGCATTTTTGTCATCACTTCTTTAATAGTTTCTATCTCATTTTTTTTAGAGTTGTGATAAGTAGAGTTATGTAAAGGAATAAAATCAAATAATATTTTGAATCCACATTTACAGTGTTTGGGAGGTGACTTACTCATACATTAAACCATGTCTACCTCAAATGACTTGGAGGTTGTGGATTGCACATATCTATGTGCAGATAACGCATACTTGTTCTGTGCTGTTCAGTGGAAGAATGTCCCAGAACTTTTAACTGCTATTAAATGAGGGAGCAGCCATAACTAAAACTAAGTAACTTCACAACTAACCAGTGATAGAATGAGAGGTAATGGCCTTAAGCTGCACCATGGAAGGTTCAGGTTGGATATTAGGAAAAATTTCTTCTCCAAGAGTGGTGAGGTGTTGGAAAAGTGGTTGAGTTGCCATCCCTGAAAGTGTTCAAGAAAAGGGTAGATGTGGCACTGAGAGACATGGTCTAAAGCAATCATAGGCATGGGTTGATGGTTCACCTAGATTGTCTTAACGGTCTTTCCAACTTCAATGGTTTTATGGTTTTATTTGGTTTTATTATGGTTTCTCTAACATGAAGTGATTGCTTCCACAAACACAGACTACTTCATTATACTTTCTTCAAGACTAAATAATGCAAAATCAGATCTTCCTGATAGGGAGGGGAAATCATCCAGAAACTGAAGGTAAAGGAGAGCACAATATCCTGATGGTTCAGTGAGGCTTCCTCCTGCAAATTGACCATGGATTCATTAGGCATACCTGTGAGTTTGTGTGTGAAACGGAGGGCTTTGCTTTTAACCTAGGAAGCCTCCTGAGACCCATGCACCTGAAAGCCTGCACCTCCCACTTTTGTGCCAGTAAAAACCAGCAAAAGGTCTCCTCTATAGAGGAGAAGAGGCCACAGGCTGAGCTGAGCGGCTTCCAAACACTCACCTCTATGTCTTGTCTGCAGGTGCTCAGTTCTGATGGGCTTCAGGGGATAAGCAAAACTCTTTTCTTCAGAGTGAGCTGTTGATGTAGATGAACTGCTAGTTTTGTTGTCATGAATTATCTCACTTTGACAAGCTGTACCTACAAATATTACTTGATGCAGGCTTGTTATGGTATCTAGATCACATGATTTACATTTACATTCATTTCATTGAATTCCACTGTGCAAAAGTAATTGTCACAGTGGTTGGTTTATGTCACATTAAACTTCAGATGTGTAAGAGTCCCCTGAAGAAGCATTTTTAGTATGATGTGATGTGTAAAGGAATTCCCTTTAGGCTCAGCCAAAGAACTGGGCTGCTTTACGGTGGTATTTGCCCTCTGCTCAATAGGGTGTCTGCTTGTGCAGAAGGCCAAACAAGCCTAGCTATGATGTCCCACGTCAACTGGAAGACCTTACAGTACACCCATGTAAGCCTTTCCTTGTATGCTAAAGGAGCAGCACTCATCCAGTGGTACCAGATTGCTCCCCATGATGAGCAGCTACTGCCCAGATGTGCAGAACAATGTGGGAAAGGAGATGCTCATCACCTTAAGGCACGAGCTCCACAAGAATCATCTGTTTGACTTAACAGTGACATTTGTGAGAAAAAGGTCTTTGTCTGAACACAGGGCCTTCCTGCAGAGGGGTCTGTGCTTGGGATTTTCTCACCACAGCATGCTGAGACCAGGGAATTTTTCACATTGGGTTCTTGTGGTTTCACACCGAGAGGTTTGAGCCTAACATGGTTCAGGAAAGAAGCCAGGATGGGAAACTGGTGGGTGGGTTTCATTAAATTAATTGGTGGTAAGACAGCCTTCTGCTCTGCAGCTCCCACCATCTGGAACAGCCTTTCTTTCTCTCTCTACCTCATTGACTCTCAATCTGATTTCAAATCTCAGCTGAAAACATCTCTCTTCTTCTGTGTGTTATACCCTGCAATTTCTCTTTCCTGTTATTATTTCTTATTTAACTCTAACGTGCTTTCAACTGGAGCATTAGAGTTACCATGCAGCATTCAGTGACACAGTGCTGTTATCCTGATCTGCATCAGACCAAGCAGCAGCACAAAACGTTTTCCCCCCAGAATGTTAATAGATTTAAATTACCCACACGCATGTCAATCATGTCATTCAAAGTGTACGTTTCAATTGTTGCTTTAATGAATGATTTCGTGAGAAGCTTTTATTACTTTTACTTGCAGTATCTTCTATCTTTCCTCAAGCAGTTGCCTTAAAGAAATTAGAAACTATTCTGAGTGTTAAAAAATCCAGGCGCTATTGGATTTTTGTGTCTCTTGTTTATAACAATGTATTTCTACTATGATGAAAAATATGGCTGTAGGCCACGCACATATCCCAAAATAGCATTAGTCTGAAGAATTCAGATTTCTTGGACTACAGATCCTGTAGGCTTCAGCAATCGCTATAAAAGTAACCTTACAAAGAGGGCTAAGCAATGCATGTGCGGATGATGATGTTCCTTATAACTACAGAACTTTTCAACCAGAACACATGGGAACTGTGGGTAGAGAGAAGAGGTAAGCCCAGACAAGTATTCATATTGTGCCTCATAATAAATCAACTGTCTCACATTAAATCAAGGTATATGTTGGAAGGCAACTTGAAACAGCCACTAAAACTGAAATTATATGATTTTGGTATTAAAAAAAGCAAGGGCTGAGATTATTGAACTGTTCTTTGCCGTTCAGACAGGCCCAAATCCTGAATGGTGATTATCTGACCAAGTGACATCTCTCTGGCTGGGATTAGCTGCTACATGGCAGTCAGAGCCTCAAGTTTATAAGGGAGAAGTAATATTTTATTAGGGTGATGGCCACCACTGAGAAGGACAAAAAAGACAGTCTTATAAGTGAATAAACTCTCCTTCCAGTCTAAAATCGAAGCTGTAAATGTCAAGGAGCAATAACCCATACTACCGCCACTGTGCTTTTTTCTTGGGAAACTCATGTCCTCTTACGAGACTATCGCTATAGACACCATGGTGTAGGGGTGGCTTCACTGTTTTTCCTTTTCCTTGTTAGCAGTCTCCCTTCCCACAGTGTATGACAATCTTTTGTAACTGTAATTTTGTGGGTGACAGCAAGTATTCACACTTCACCTATTTTAAATCTACCACACAACTGAGTAACTCAATTTAAGCTAAGGTCTTCTCCCTCGAAAGCAAGGACAATATTTAATGGCTTCTGTAATAACATCCATGAAATTAAGATTTAGTTTAGAACAAAGTGTGTGTGTGCAAAGCCAGTTGGTTTCCTCATCTCCCAGAGATAGTGGTAGCTTCTAGGTAGAAGGCCTTCCTTGAAAGTGTCAAGGTTTATGCGTTTATTACTAAATGGGCCTTGAACAGATGTTAGGACATTTTGTTATTTCTGTACAAAGTAGTCTTTGTGCAAGACCTGTGAATGTGTTTCCTAATCTGGGATTGTCCCAAGCAGTTCAGGACATGTGGTAGGGTAATGTGCAGTGGACTGAAATCACTGATCATAAACCATCTTGAAAAGAAAAATATGTGTGTTTATTGCCAGAGATTACTCAGAGTAAAAAACCTGTTTTAAATCAAGAACTGGAGCCATTTCAAATCTTTAAACTAGCTTTGTTTTAGCCTGGAAATTAGCACTGCTTTTAAATCTCAAGCATCAAATTTAGCCTTCTTTATAAATGAAGTAGCATAGTAATTGAAGTATAACATCATTTATTTACTTTTTGAACATCACTATTGACTGTATAGGATTATCCTCCTATATTATATACTTACTTCTTCAACAAGTAATTAAAACATACTAACAACAATTGGGGGCCTAATCCTACATATTCCCTGCTCTCCTTGAGATGATTCAAACAGGAATTGAGTGCTCTGCCTTGCTAAGCTTCAGAGTCCATTTGCTACAATTTTCTTCTCTGCTCTTCTCTTGAACCTTCTATCTGCAGTACGTGAAAAAAAAAAAAATTAAAAAAAGGAATTCAACATCTAGATGATCACCTTTGAAGTGCAGTCGTCTTAGATGATAGCTATTCTTCAAAAAAATTGCTGTCTGAACTCTTGAATTATTTCTAAGCACATCATTTAGATCCTCCTTAGAAGCAATTGGATTTCTGAGAATATTGTACACCAATTAGCCTCCTGATCATCCCTGGTCAAGGAAACATTGCAAGTTGTATTTTATGGAGCATTATTTTAGCAATGTTTTGTCATGGTTGGTCATTTCCTAATACTTAGAAGTGCTTCAGTCAATAACTGTGGGGATATGTCTGCTGTAAAGAGACATCTGTTTACTCAATAGATCTTTTTATTTAATTTTTAATAGACCTTTTCTTATTTTGCATGACCATTTGTTGCTAATGTATTTATAATCATTACAGTAGCTGTAATTCATAACTAATGATTTTTTCTAGATCTATAAGTATTACTTATTAAAAGATAAAAAGTCAATATTTCTTGTAGCAGCCAAGAAATTACAAGAAAAGTCAGCTATTACAAAATGAAATAAATACATTTCACACCTGTACTGCAACAGATCAAAAAGATTAATCTAAAGACGCATTTTTTATACCAATGGATTTATATTATCTAGCTACTCAAATAATGGAGAATAGAATTTGACCCTTACTGTATTCTGTTTTGGCACACTTAAATTTTTGCACTGAATATTAAAAAAAACCATTAGATTTTAATCATTTAAAAAAATCTATAAAAATGAAGTTGATTTTATTGGTTTTATAAAACAGCTTGATACAGAAGAAGCTAGATTCTGCTGTCTGCTACCCTGATGTAGTGGTTAGAACAGTGGTCTGTAAGAAGATAGGGTATGAATTTTGCTGTCAATTACACATTTGTACATTTGGAGTAAGTCTAAGGAATTTAGTGCAATTTAAAACTGCAAATAAATACAGACTCAAAATCAATTTCTTCACTTACTTACCAAAACTGAGTTCAGGGTTCAACACGCACAGCACTTTTTCTATCTAAAGAATTCATAGCACTTTAGAAAGGTGAGTTAATATTACTCTCATTTAAAAAGCTAAGCAACTAGGACAGACAAGTATGTTGGACAGAATCCATGGCAGATGACTTGAAATTTAAATTCCTGTTTTTCCAGATCCGTAATTTGTCTCCTCATTCCCATATCTGAATTCTAAAAAAAATATTGTGAATATTAAGAGATACCTATCTATGGGTATGCTATCCTGCTTTTCTTAGCATAAGACTTTTTTCAGTGATTTTTATAGAAAAGGAGAATAAATCTGCGCCTAATTCATCCAAACAATCTTTTGGTTTTGTAGATACTACAGGATAAAGCCCTAGTAGTTTTTCCCAAGGTGCTGACCTCACAGCTGCTGGTTGGTCAGTGATGAACTACAGCCCAGGCTGGTAGTAGACTTAATTACCAGGCAGTTTGCAAGTGAATTTAATTTTGCCCTGAGTGAACAGGTACTCCTGAGCCCTATTCTGTCAGCAGAACCAACTAGAAGACAGGCAGCTTGGTGGAAGCCTATTGGCTTGAAAGTCCAATGGGGGCTGCTTTGTCTTGCAATTCCTTCTCAGAATGTGGTCAGTTTTGCTTGAAAGCTGTCAGAAAAGGGTAGTCTCACAGTTGTTCCCAAACTGCTGTCAGTGAATGAGGCCAAGACCAGCCCTCTAAGCTACCAATCTGTGTGGTCATTCTGAGTCTACCTATCAGGAAGTCAGACACTAGTAAGGTACAAAACACAGCTCTGCAAGATGAGCAGCATTTGGAGATGAGCATTATAGTTTTGTCTATTAGTACCAATACATGTCAGCATGTAATAGTTTTTGTTTAAGTTAATTTCACTTGCTATATTTTGGTATTAGTTATTCCAGTAGGGTGCTAGTTTGATTATTCCCGCATTAAAGAGGACAGATGCAGAGATTATTCTGTTTTGTATTAAGCAAAACTGTAGAAAAGAAGGCTGCTGGGTGACATCATTGCAGCCTTTGAGTACCTAAAGGGAGCCTATAACCAGGAAGGGAGTCAACTCTTGAAAAGGATAGATAATAGCAGAACAAGGGGAAATGGTTTTAAGTTGAAGGAGGGAAGATTTAGGTTGGATGTCAGGGAAAGTTCTTTACTATGAGAGTGGTGAGGTGCTGGAACAGGCTGCCCAGCGAGGTTGTGGATGCTCCAACCCTGGGGGTGTTCAAGGCCAGGTTGGATGGGGCCCTGGGCAGCCTGGTCTAGCATTAAATGGGGAGGTTAATGGCCCTGCCTGTGGTGGGGGGGTTGGAGATTCATGATCCTTGAGGTCTCTTCCAACCCGGGCCATTCTGTGATTGTGTGATTCTGTAATGCAAATTCTGCAGTTCCTGGCCACTGTTAGTTAAGCTGTAGAGCAGCTACACAGGCATCTCCATAGTGATGTCTGAGTCACCCTCAGACAACTTATGTGCATCAGAAAATGCCTTTGTTCAAATCAACCTCGCGTATCAGCCTCTGTGAGCCTCTTCTCCACTAAGCGTCCATTGCTGGCCACCCACACAGATGGTCAGATAGCTCTGCCCATCACAGATCGTTATTAACAAATGTCTTTGTTAGCTGATTGGCCAAGACTATTTGTAGAACACAGCACCTCACTGCAGAGGAAATGTGTGAATTCTCACAGGTTCAGGGGGAGTTCTGCAACAGGTGGCTATTCAAACACACAGCAGTCTTGTAACATCCCACCATGACAAGCCTGCACTCAGTAGTTGACTATGCAGGAGAAGCAGACTTGCCTTCTGTATTATTTTAATGCATAATAATGGGTGAACTAGGAAATATACCCTAAGGTCTAATTCACTTACATCTTAGAAAATTGGAAAGAACCGATATTTATGAAATTATACCAAAATAACCATTGAATTAGTTAATAATTAATTCTTCAAGATAGGCAGCCATCATTCACTTGACCAATTGATTTAGCCATTCTTGCTTAAGATGAACAACCAATGTATGAAACAAAACAGGACACTGAATATGCCTGAAGACTGATTTATGCAAAGAGAGAGAAGGCTGATACAACCAGGAGGAGTAATGGCAGAGGCAGGGGCAGCAAATATCCAGAACTCTGCAGAAAAGGCCAAAAATGAACTTTCATTGGACTTTTTATTAATTCAGCCATTCTCACATCCTTTTGCATTTTGTCCCCAATCTTTTTTCTGCAGTTGATTTGCCCTGACCTGAAGAAAACTGTGTGTGCAAACCTTTATAACAACTTCATGATTCCCCCACGCTAGAAGTCAGGATAAGGATTAGCATCATTGGACATAGTGTTACTAAAGCCAAATGCAGCTCAGCTATTAGTTTCTTGCCAACATTAATCCACTAATTGAAATTTGCCTGAAAAATTGCTAAGTCATTACAAGAGACACATATGATTGACTGAAATGTAGTCATCCTACGGAAAAGCCCCAAACAGGTAAAAAGATTTTTTTGTCTTTGCTCAGCAGAAATGGGGAAGCAGAACATAGTTTCCTGAAGACAAGAAACCAGATGTAGCTCTTGGAAATAATTGGCTAATCTTGTGAGAATGAAAAATGATTTCAGAACTAAAACCATCCAACAAATATAAAATTGACATCTGAAGAGAGTGGCAATTTCAAGGATGCAAAAGCAAACTCTGAGTGAATAAATAAACAACTCAGTTGTAAAACCACAGAAAAGAATGGCAAAGTAAAACTCTGGAACATATGATATGATCTTGCTTCTTGCCTTTAAATTTGATGTAGACTTAAAAAAAACACAGTGGAACATGCAGCATGGGCTTTTGTTACTTTGCTATAGAAGTTATTACCTGACGTGCACTTATTCTATAGCAAGCCTAAGAAACTCAAAGTTAATTTCATTTAGTTATTGTTTGTTGTAAGGCTTATGAAAAAACATAATTCATCTCTAGACAATAACTAATTATTACTGATTACCGAGAAATAAGTCAACAAAGATATTTTCCTGTTTACATTCCTATCAGACTGTATCAAGGCCATCTGTATTCTCAAGTCCTTCATCCCGAGGGATAAATAATTTGTGTTGTTCATGGGTATACACATGCAAACATGTCATTTGGATTTGATGTGCATTTACGAAGCCAGACCTGAAGAAATTAAATGGAAAACAAATGTTAATGTACAGGAAGGAGAGCTTCAACGTGTAGTCGTAGCAGGTAGAAAAGCAAATACGCCTGTGAAATGATTATGCAGTACAGTTGCAGTGATTACATTGCATCAGAGTTTGTATTTGGGAACTGTTCTGGGTGTTACCATTTACAGTTGCTGCTGCTGTTTTTGCAAGTGCCCGCCACAAGAACGTGTGTGCATGTGCATGAGTGTGTTATTGTAAGAAGTATTTTGTTCATAGCAGTCACAAACTGCCCTTGCTGCAGAATTCAGATTTAGATCTGAGAAGGGAATGACCAGCTACAGAAATGGGACGTTAAACATTTCAGGGGTTGCTTATGCTTAAAGGTCTAAAGCTGGTAAAAAGGAATATGCTTGCTTTCTGTGCCCCACATTTGTGTCAGTAAGCAGACTGGTCTAATTTCCACTTCTTTCAGACTCCATTCTTTCAACCAATTTTGTCCTTCCCAGCAGGCTGGGACTCTCAAACTCCGAGCTCATTTCCTCTCTAACGCTGTTTTCACATCCCGCCCTTGTGCCTTTGCTCACATATTGCTGGATTGATGGCAGCAGTGATGTGGACGCTTTCTCGTGCAGCTCTGGCTTTTTTTTTTCCCTTTCCTTTCTGTAATTTTCCTGGCTTCAGAAATGGGTGGCTCAGGAAAAGGCAGGGCATGCTGGGGGACAGATGCGTGGAAAGAGAGGTTTCCTAGCAGGGCTGCAGAGCTGCCGGGGGGTGAGGCTCACCCCTCCGGCCCAGGCAAGAGCTGCAGCATCCCACAGCACTGAGGGCTCTCCCTGCTTCCTCTTAACCTTCGGAAATGACATTCCCATCCTGCCTGTCAGCAGAGGGCCAAGTCTTGACTCTGCAAAAGACACAGCAAAATAACCTTCGAGTGCAGTACTATTCCCTTTGCAAGAGTCAGACATGTAAGAAGCCACTGAAGGTTACTGTGCTTTCCTTTTATTTATTTTTGCATTGTCGTTGGCTTTACAGTGATCTTTTTTTTTCCTTTTTTTTTTTTCTGTGTGTGTGTGTGTGTCTACATTTAATGTTTCAGAGTCTCCTGGGGTAATGGGATCTGCCATCTTTTGTCACTAGCCAGCACAAAACGATGGCTAATAAACTGCTCTGACTGGATTGGAGTCTGTCTGTGCTCATGCCTTGGTATACGACAGCCCCCAGTGCCCATGGGGATGTAGTCACAGCTCTACAGGAGCCAAGAGAGCCGACATGTTTTTATCTGCTGATCTTTAGTTTGATGACAGTGTTCATCTCTTAAATGAAATCACAGTGCCTGTAAAGCTTAGATAGGAAATGGCTAAATACGTCTTTTCACCACCACAGTACCTAAAATATAAGAGCCACGCTTGAGTTGTGCCTTACATGAGCTACATTATGTTAAAAACACACCTCATTCACATGGAGTGAAATACCCTTTTTAGTTGGTGGAGCAATACGGCTCGGTTGAGTAAAACCCCTAGGAGAGCTGGTGGAGATTATGTGTCCTGAAGAAGTAACAGGCTTGCTTGTGGCAGCAAGAGCGAGTGTGCTGATCACTGCAGAGCCTTGATTAATGGAGTGATTAAAGCAGCGAGGGTTAGTGCTCTGGCAGCTGGGGCATAGGAAATGGGCATGGAAACTACTGGGAGAGGGGAAATACACAGCTCCAGCATCACAGGACGGACTTGCCCTAGCAAACACTTTGATGTTGGAGGTGGGGAAGGATGAAACACATCAGGCAAAAAGGAAAAAAAAAAAACATCCCACCCTCCCGCCTCCCCTCCCAGCCTTATGCTTATAAGGGAAAGCCCCTGACTTTTGGCTCACTTAGCAGAAGGCAATAAAGCTTCCTATTACGAGGCTTCCTCTGATGTATTGTAAGTGGTCTCAGGCTCCAGAAATCCGATCCCTTGGAACAAAAATTACAGTAGATGCAAATAGATTCTTTAGCCCAGCAGTGCTGCACAATGCCCTCCATGGGCCCAGGAAATCTTCTGATTTAGCCACAGCATTTATTCTTCATCTTTCCACTCTCTGACTCATTTCTTTTTCTTGGGTGATTCTCTCTTTTAAACAGAGATGAACCAAATTCAGGCTGTTTGAACCAAATTCAGCTTCCCCCAAAGCTATAGGCTGAAAGCCAACTTATTTCTTTGGGTCTCTTGCAATGGCAACAAATCTATGTGTGGCTGTTTGAGGGGGTCCTATTAAAGATAAGGATCACCTGCAGAGCTGGAACCTGCATCTGGAGTTAAAATTCTCAAGGCTCAAAGGGTTTAGATCAGATGTCTGAGAATGGAGCCCTTCTTCTTCATCTTAGACATCTGATCTAAAACAACTTCAAACTTGTAACTTCTTTCAGATTAACCTCAGCTGTGAGAAGCCTAGGGTATTCGCATTCTTGGCTTACCAGTGTGACTTGGCCATGCCTCACATAATCACAATTGATTAGAAATACTTTCTTTATTAACATTCAGCTCCCATCTAATGCACGAAGTTTAATAGCCAAGAATATACTTCGAAAAGGTACCTTGTATTTAATAAATGAATACCAAAATGGGGCATGAAAAGGGGAATAAAATTCCCCATCAGTCCACTAGAGGGAAGCTGCCACCAGATGACAGCTGCAACCCTTCAGCCCAGCCCAGCCCCAGCGCTGCCCTTGACGTGACAAAGCGGCGTTAACGGGCTTTCTCTTCTCCTGTTACCCACCGTGAGCTGTGAGCTCTCATTTCTAATTTAATAACCACAGCAAAAACGTCAAAATTCTGTAACGGCTCTCCTAGAGAAAGACTGGGAAATTAGCACCCAATAACAGTTTGCATCTGAAATTGCCAGACCTTTAAACAATAGACAAGTCACCACTAAACAATGGAATTCTAATATATAACCTGCATTAACAAGTTGAAGCCCCCTGATTTTATACCCCTGGTCTATTATTTAGTGGTATTGTGAGCTATGAACATTGATATGAATTGGATAGTTCATGTGCATTATGTGGAAAGCATCTACATTATATATAATGCATAAAGAAATCTACACAGCCTTCAGCATGCCAGCTGTTTCTGTTTATGACACTGAGTTATTCATGAAATCCAGGAAGACATTTTGTAGTAAAATATGCTACCTGCTTGCCTTTGAACTGCTGGAGCTGTCTGTCCAGCTAGCTAAATAATTAAGGGAGCAACGTGAAATTAAATATCACATTTCAATCCACCTTCTCCCTTCATCATTTCTTTCTTGTAAGAGGAGCCAGGAACTAGCGAAAAATATGACTCACAGGGGCTGTTTAGGTGTTGCTGTCGTACGTACAGAAGGTAAAGAGAATGATAATATGCTTCCTTGTCTGTAATAGTGTTCACTGTAGCAAACCTTTCTGCTTGTTACAGTAGAGTAAATGGGGTGTTTAATTTGGAATTCAGTGTAGTCTGGAGTCAAGGTGCAGCAGTTTTATTACAGAATACGATTTTATTGGAGGCTGAAGATTTAAACTCCACCATACATACATCTATAGTGGAGGTTCTTTGCAGATACAAGCTACATACACACACAGAGTACCTGTATGTTAAACACACCCTGTGATTTTTCAGTCTGAAGGAAGCAGGGAATTATGATATGTTTCTGCATTTTCTAGTGCTCTGAAAACCCCTGTTAAAATACAGCCTCCTTTCCTCCAGCCATCAAGAAAGGAAAACACACGCATGCATTCAAAAGGAGCAAGTGCTATTTTTCATTTCCTCTTTAGATTTTTGACAGTACCCGCAATGTCTCCAGTTCATGACCCCCAGAAAGAAGCTTTTGGTTTTGGAAAATGCTTTCTTTGTTTATCTTTTTTCCCAGCAAAGAGCAGCACACCCCCCAATGCTCCCCCCAAAAAGGTGTTTAGATCATGCAATCACTTCTCCTTTATTTAGTCTAAATCTTAAGATGGAAGGCTTTCAATGGAGTGATTTTCTAGCGAGGCCATAATATGATGTATATTTTTGGAAATCAAATTATTTAGAATTATGACCGTGTCATCAAAATAAGCCATTTTGAAATGCACTACTAGCTCTCCAAACAGATTGTGTGGGAAAAATTGGATAACACTTGGCTTGAGCGCTTAAAAGTCAGTAAAACCAAAACACCGGGGAGCATTTCATTTCATTTTTGTCCAAATACAAATCCATCTCCGTGCGCAGGGACTGCTGGGGGTCTCTCCGTGGGGCTGCCCGGCCCCGCAGCCGTCCCTGCACCGCGCCAGCCGGCAGGTGGTGCCCGCAGTTTGAGGACATCTGTCCACTCCCTTCCTTCCCCAAGATTTGGAGATAAATAACATCCGAGCTGGAGTCCTGGCTCAGACAGGATATTTAACACCCGCAGATCAAAAATGTAAAGCTTTTACCTTCCCAGTACAATAAACTCAGCTTTAAGAGCCTTGTTATTCCTAGATTTAATAGCTCAGCCTTTTTTTTTTTTTTTTTTTCCCCTATTTACAACCCCTGCAAACCAAAGAAAGAAAATAGTATTGTTGTGCAGACCATAAATACTGTTGCTGCGGATCTATTTCATACTGGGAGAAACTACACATAGATTCTCAACCAGAGGCATATTTTCGTATCATCCATGTTTACCGGCACACTGTGAAGCTGCTGTCACTGACATAGCACAGTAGCTGTGTACCTGAGTGAAAGGAAATAATTTCCTCATAGGCAAAAAGGATGCTCATCCTGCTGTGGGTAATCACGGCAATTTCCATTTAGTTAGCATTTCCCCAACCATCCTTTGCAGTGCTCTTTGATATCATGCTAGCGGTAGCCCAAGGTCACTGCCTGTCTGAGCTGCTGTTTTGCCAGCAGTGTTTTTACACTGAAGCATGGGATGAACTGTTTGTATCAAACTATTACCAAAAAAAAATGAGGCTGAACGCATCTCTTATGAAAGAAAGATACTGACAGTCCAAGTATTGACTCCTTTATTTGTATGTGCACATAGCTTGAGAGTGAGCTAACGCCTAGATCTTGCCAATGACCTCAACCTTGATCTGGAGGGACCATTTATTCACCAGCAAAACATTCATTCTCGGTGCAAACTGGTCCTGGGACTGCTACCTCCGTGACATTTGGTCCTCTATTAATAAACACACAGGACACAAAATTACAGTGATTTTGTCCTCTCACCGTTTGGAGTTGTATGTCATGCACGCAGCACCATGGCTACTCCTGAGGAACTCTAAATTAGAAATCATCATTCAGTGGCTTTGCAGATCCCACAAAGGAATTATGGGCAGTCCCGAGGCAAACAAGGGCTGGGAAAGCACAAGAGACAGACACAAAGGCGAGCACAACGAGAGGAGCTGGCCTTCTTTGAGCTGGGGTAAAGGCATTCCTCGTGTCCACATGAGGAGCATATTGCGGGTCCCTTCTCCTCGCAGCTCAGAAACCACCATTTTGCAGTCACACCAGGGATAAGATGGTGGATCAGACGGGCACACACCCGCCTCAGCACCAGCGCTCCTCAGCAGCCTAGCTCTTTTTCTAATTATTATGAAGTGGCAATAGATTTTAGATTAGGAACGAGACAGGAAATGAGAGGAAAATCCTGTGTGCATCTGGCAAACACACAGGGTAAAAATTAACCTTGACGCTCTAAGCAAACAACACATACATGCATGTGAAAGCAGTCTCCATTTGAATTCTGTAATCACCGTAAGCTGTACTTCCATCTTAACCTTGTGATTTTGAAATCTAACACAAAATGTGCCACGGTGATGCTGTGGAAGCCAATGAAGTATTTTTTAAAATAAAACCATATAGCAGAAATAATTGCGTCCAACTTAGAGCAGGAATTAGCCTGCCACTGCAAATGATGAGCCTTGCTTTATAAGAAGGGAGCTTAAAATACAATGATTTAACAATTTGAAGGGATGGTTATTTTCATTTAAACAGGCCTTTGCTTGGTATATGTCCCCTTGGGGATGTAATGAAGGTTAACAACTTACATGTGGGGAGAAAGGATTTTAGTGATTAGGGAAATTGCCAGCTCAGTTTGTGTGAGCGTGCACGTGGCAGACAGAGCGCGCTTCCCCCCCATTTGCGACACTGCTGCACAAAATGTGTGTAAATGAAACATTTCTGGGTAACTGGTATGTAATAGAGAACGCAGTCCACCAGGGGCTGAGCTGAAATAGTGCATACCGGGCTCTGGACCTGAGCTGGTGCCATATCAGGTGTCACAAGGGAGACAGAGATTTTGCCTTTGGAGCATAAGCATCTTAGCAAAATTATTGCCCTGACAAAATAATGCAGATCACATACTGGGCTCAGGCAGTCAGACCGGCAGCTCCAAGAGGCAGAATCGATCATCTTTTTTGTCTCTAATGCAGCAGTGTTTTTGTACCAAGCTTAATATGTACTCCACTCAATCTACATTCAAAACTCAGAAGAGACTTCAGCTGAATTTTCCTCTGCAGTGTTTCCCTTTATAAGATTTGTTATTAAATTACTTTATAATTGATTTGTTTTTAAGCAGCAAATCAGAGTTCTGCTTTCAACCAAAACCAGCTGTCTACTTGCATTTCTGTGCATTCTTGACTCAGTGTGACAATTACCAGGGGAAAAACATCCCTTTACAATATTGAATGCAGTCCTGCGCCTGGACATTCAACAATATTCATTGGCCCATATAACTTAAACAAGAGCAGTTTGTTAGCCTAATAAATCCAAGATTTGGGCTGAGAAATAAGGATGCTGTCAATAACCCTTTAGTCAGATAATAGAATGGGGATTATGTGATTATTCTGTCAAAAAATTAGGTTTTGTGCTTTTAATTGGCATCATATCCTGTCATAAGTCTGTAGGGTTTAAATCACAGTCCACCATGTTTGAGTGAGAAGGAAACCTAATAGTAAATCCTTTCATCCCAGAGCCTATAGGGTTTTTATGTGAAGTCCTAATTTCTGCTAAAATACTTCCAAAGAAAGACAACAGGAAACAGTAAACATGGCAACACCACAAAAATACTTTTCCGATGCACTATTTCTGTCAGCATTCAAAGAATAAGTTGTACAGGCTGGAAAGGAAACTGCTGTATCATTAAAACCCAAGCAGGCTCAAACAGCCGCCCTTTTGTAAAATTGCCCCCCTCCCCTCCATCTCTCATAAATCTTGTTTCAAACTGGGCTAAAGCCATGGATTGACTTTGCCTCTTGCAGTAATGGCTTGAAACTGTTGTGCATCACAGTTCTGCGTTCAAAGGGGATCAAGAGTATTTAACAACAACTTCTGGTGCAGGATGCAATTATAACTGACAGCCAGATGTCTGCCCTGTCTGGTACAGCAAGCCGAGAAGAGATTGCAAATGGTCCTGAGACCTTTGGATCTAAACAGTGCGGCCAAGTGAGTGATACACAGATAAACAACCGTACCACAAATCACTGACACCAACCAAGGGGTTGCTGGTACTGATAAAGATTTTAAATGTCGAGCAGCAGCTGACCCTTCCACCCTCCCATCTCTGATTTTTTTACTGGCCACAAACAAAGCACGTTAGTGGAAAAGTCTGTTTATATATCCGCTGCCAGAAGTCCATCTTGCATGGACTTTGTTTAGTTTACAAAGGTTAACTGAGCTGCAGTGAAAGATATTTGATATTTTGATTAAATGAAATGTCTGAAACATTTTTAGCAAATCCTGTAGTACAGAGTGTTCCCCCAGGTATATCACCTACCAAAAACATTTGGAAATGGACTAACCATAAAAATGGACCTTTTTTTCTCCATGGTTTGATTCGATCACTGTACATACGAGGCATTGCTCTCATGTAAAAATATGTTTCTGACTGAATGAGAAGCAATTTTTATAGATTTCTCTCTCTTCACAAAGCATCGTATCTTATGTGTACACACACCTACTGGCTTACTGAGCACAGACTTACATGGGAATACTCTGAAAAATATACCAAGCTTTTGGGAAATCAGCAGAAACCACTCATCCTCATATCCTTTACTAATATTCACTATGAGACCAACCAGCTCAAAGGCTTTAGAAGGAACTAGAAAGTTTTATTGGTTTTCTGTTGGCAGCAGATCAGGCCCTATCTGACTCCTGTGACATTTTTAAAAGGATCAGTGTTAGCCTACAGGGAAATGGCTATAGTGTTTGGTCAGTAACAATTTGATACAGTGGAGACATGCAAAAAATGTGAACAAAATATAGGCTAATTTCTCGAAGACTTTTAAACTAAGCATTGTATTTGATTTGCCTTTCTATCACCTATTTTTCCAGTGATACTGTCTTTTAAAACATCTTACTGGTAACAAATTTATCTGCTTTGAATTACTTTGCATTCTGTAACCGGATTTTATTGAATTTAAAACAAACAAACTAAGAAACACAACTCCAACCAACAACAACAAAAGAGGATGTCTAGGAGACATCTTTTTCTTAAGTCCTAGTGAGAAAATTCACTGCATCACTTTATCACAGGTCTTCAGCATGTCACAAAGACAGGTCTGTGCAATCTCATTAAAATGAAAGATAAGGGACTCTGTAATATACGTCATCAGCGATAGGAAAATTCCAATTTTGAAAGAGAACCCCATTCCAAATATCAGGCTTGAAGGATTTTGTTTCTAGAAACTTTTTTCATGTTGGCTCGATGTCACTGTGATAAAAAGGATGTCACTTTAAACACGGCAAGCTGATGTGCAAAGCTGTCCACTGAATGAATGGCCAAAACTTTTTTTTTTTGGAGCTGATTCAACTCATCTGAAACTGACCAAATCCTTGCCCGTTGCTTGAGCCAAACCTATTTTGTGAAGAGGTGAAGGTTGACTGCGAACCTTTGTCACCTTCATTCTATCGCTGGCTTTTAACCTGTCCTGCTCGACCCTTATTCCGACAGCAGGCACCGCCTGTTTTGTCATCACCATGCAGGAATTTAAATGCACCTGACCCATACAACACATAGAGCTGTGAACTTTTCAGAAATATTATACTTACTGCTATGATATGAGAGACTTGGGCTAAGGTGTGAACAAACAGTGCAGCTGACGACAGGTTTTGCTGAAGGTGGAGATACATCTTGACTGTATTCATTCAGCAAAACAATTTTCACTGAAAAAGAGCCTCTGGAGCAAAGCCATGCTGTGTGCTGCTAATCTGGGTGCTGCTGCAGCATCCTGCAGGCTGTGGTGCAAACATGCCTTAGCAGACCTTCACGCTAAGAGAAAAGGCCTCAGCTCGTGCTACACAGCAGCATCAGGCTGCATTAGTAGCGAGAAAGCACTGCAAACCAAAAATTTTTTAAGTGTGAATGAAGATAAAGGCCATAGATTTCCTCCAGGAAAAAGAAGTTGCTGAGAATATGATGTGAAAAGAAAGACTGTTAAGTTTGAATCTTCTGTAAAAAGATCACACTGTGGGAGGGATCTTGGGCCAAGTGATGGCAACGCTTTGGCTGGCGTTGGTGTCCAGGGAGTAATTCATGAATGGCTCAAGAAAGCCTCTGGAGTCTTTTTTAAATCAAACTAGCACACGAACACATGCTGAGTTTTAGCATTCCTGCTGCTTCTTCAAGTTTGTCATTTTAATAAGCTTTGAATGGTCACATAGCCCAAATCCATTTTGATGTGGTGAATTTTGTTTGTAATAGTTTTTAAAGCTAATGATTACTGCATAATATCATGTATGGGACTCTTCTTGGGAGCAGCCTTTGTATACATGAGAAACTTTTAAACAGCTATTGCAGTGTAACATATTCCTTGCTACAGTACTTCTAAATGGCATTTTAAGCTCCTGGTAGTTCTCATCGATATGGGAGATATAAATATCTCCTCACGCTTGCCTCAGGGTGTGCCAGGAAAGCAGTGCACACCGGAGGTCAAGGGGGAGAAGAAAGCAATAGCAGGCCTCTCTCTGCCCTGCCTACCACCCCAATAGCAGGGCTGGGAGTGGGAAAAGGAAAGAGGGAGATGCGGTGTGGTCTGAGACCAACGTGGGCTGCCAGCAGTCATCATTATGCTTCCCCAAAGGCAGAATCTTGGTCAATAACAGTGATGCTTGACGTTGCTCCTGTTCCCAACTACCCAGGAAATCACAGAGCTCCTTCTCCAGCAAAGAGCCAAAGGGAAGGCTGCACCTCATGCAGCAAAAGCACAGGACAGGAGCAGGGTACTACACATCAGAACAGTCTCTGGTCCATAAATGCTCATCAGGTTGAATACAGCAGTCTAGTAAGGGTTACCCATATATGGTGGGAGGTTCTCCAGTTGGGTTAACTGCCTGTAATTCCTATGGCTGAGAACTGTGCCTCTGTAGTTATGCTGAGTTGGATGTTTCAAAGCCATCACGTTAGACTGTTTCTGTATTACTATGGTCACTGTTTATAAAATTGTCTCCATAAGTTACCAGGAAACACGCACGAAAGAAATGTTAATGTTTTCTTGAGAACTGGTGATGATGTATATATACATAACATGTAGCACAAGTAAAGGAAAAGCCAAATGGGACTAAGCCAAAATAATAAAATATGAAATGGCTGCATAACAACCTCTCAGCTTAAGAACTTAAACTACTTGCATTATAAATGATAACTATGCTCCTAAGCAAGGAAGAAAACCTCAATCCTGAGAACCATAAATGCTATCCCTTTCTGGTCTCAGCCATAAACCCACAGTCTGGAACTACTGCTTAGTCCCTGGGAAGGGGTTCTGGACACTCAAAATTACCTCACTCATCAGAGGAATTTGGGAGCCAGCTCGTGCTTCAGATTAGAGTTCAGAAAGAAAAGCCAAGGACGTGGGAAGTACTGAGTTAGATAGGAGTTACATTGATTGAATAATCTATAGCTGCAGAAACTACAGCTATTTTTCTACTGAGTTTCACTTATCTGACTTTCTTCTCAGGAAGGCTTTTATGGGGTACATCTATCAGTTTGGACACAGAGGCACAATGTTCATTGGCATATGCCCATTAAACTGTAATAAAACTACAATGCAGTTAGCATTTCAACTGTCTTATTTTTATATACTTTAAGTTCATATCATTATCTTCATGTACCTTTGTCCTCCTATACATCTGCAGTATACTCATCTCTCTAGCAGACAACTACATAGGAAAGGTTAGAGTTTTGATAGAAGGGTGCATTTTTTTGTAATCTGATGACCAGCAATTCCAGCTTCACTCCCCAGCAACATAGCACCCAGAATTCAGGCATTTTGATAAAGGATGGGACAGATTATTTAAACTTTGCTATAATTTCCTCTCACCTCAATGGGAGAGAGTCTTGCAAGACCCCATTGCCCAGGCACTGGGCACTGGGCACTCACCTGGGAGATAGCAGATGTAGGCTCTAGTCTGAACCTACAGACAAGGGTTCGGTTTACGGTCCCTTGAATATCAGGAGAGAATAATGATATCTAATCTATATGTACCGGGCTTCCTTTGCAAGTTATAGTAATTAAGTCTCTGAGAATATTTTGATTGCTTTGAGGGACCCATATTTTTTGTCACTTTTCCAACGGACTTGCAAAATGGCAGTTTTCAACAAATATATTACCAAACAAAAAAATAACTAGCAGCCCTGAAAAAATAAATACCACTTGTTTTCCCAGTTTTCAGAAAGAAAATTGAAGTCCTGATTGAAGTTCATTTAGTAGATTTCAGAAGGGAGCCTACTTGACTTTGTGGCTTCATCATCATCATGGGGGATCTCGCCATCCCTATTCATGCTGCTCCCTTCGGTTATTCCACCCAGGCTGTCTGCTTTCAGCCAAGATGGTCCTGCCTGCCCTGCTCACCTCACCTACCTGCCCATCCAGGCCTGGCTGCTGAATCCTGCTCTCCACAATGGTGGGAGCAGCATGCTTGCTTTCTCAGGCTGGTTAAGAGGAAAACTCAGTCACCTAGGAAGGGGTTAAATTAGTTAGCTGCTTCATTGATTAAACAATCTGCAGCATGTTTACGTATTTATATTGAAGGAGTTTCTCAGTTTTCTCTTTCTCTCCAAAGAACAATTGCTAATGCTGCTCTTCCAAGGTTAACAACTTCCAGCCCATCGCCTCTTTCACCACATCATTTCATCCTGTAGCTTTCTGATTTGATAGCCCTTAAAGGTTTAGAAAGTTTAAATCGACCTTGACCTGCAAACATATGATTTACAATAGATGATGTTGTTCTGGAAAAGCAAAACTTCCGTCTTGAAGCAATGCTGCATCAAAAGATTTACATTACTTCTCCCAGGTCAGGTCCCAGTGTATTTGCTGACACTGTACACTATTTTAATTCCTCCCCCATTGCTTTTGGAGGCACTCTTTCCACTCTTTTCTTTTTTCAAGAGTGAGGCAGAATCACAATATGAATACATCAGAATGTGGTTGACCTTCATATTGTGATGACTGTGAAGGTAAATTCTTTGATCACTTTGTCTTCAGTCTGTTTGTAAAGTCCCAGTGAATTGCTCAAGTACATTTTAAAAATACACAGATACTACCTGTGTTCTTTTTAAAAATCCCTATTGGCGGTACTACGGGTTACCTCCGAATATGCAACATCTGTTTGTGCTGGAAGGAAAAGGTCCTCGTGCTACCTTGGAAATGTGGGAATACATTCTGGCGGCAGCTTCTGTGGGGTGGGTTTGAATCACGGGGCATTAACCAGTTCATCTGGAATGACGAAAGAATGCCTTTCTGGTGTCCCTGCGAAGCCTGATAGTTTGGAGCAATATGTGGTGAAAGGGAGCAGACTGGCACTGGAGTGTTCCTGGTATCATTGCTTCCTTTTATCATATTTTTTTTTTTGGCATGCTCCCTAGGAAACAGCAGAGAAAGAAAAATATGAAATTGAACACAGTAAATTTAATTATAAGACAAAGCCACCCACCTTGCTTTCAGGGTCAGGAAGTATAATCGCCTCCTTTTGACGCAAGAATGACTTTAACAACATATGTTAAATGAACAATTATTTAAAATAAAAGGAAATGACCTTAAAAACAGCTGCAGTATCTCAGGCTGTAGCGCAGACAGCAGTGCAGAAAAACAGCCCGCTGTGGAACGAGGGCACACGCACCATCGAGCGTGCTCCTGCAATGTGCCCTTCCAAAGACAAAGAGAAGAGACTGCAAGATGTCTTGCTGGTATTTGATTTCACCAGCCTTTTTTATTTATGTTTGTTATCCTTGCTGTTTCTTCCTTTTTTTTTTTTTTTTTTTTTTTTTTTTTTTTGCGGGTGAGGGGGGAAGCAAATCTTAGTGCCCAAAGCCGCTGTTAACTGCGCAATGGCACTGTGACATTGGATTTTTTCCAGTAAATTGTATTTTAATGAACGTTGCAAGCAGCGGAAACACCAGAGCGAGCGCATTGGCACTAAGTGCGTACCTAAGGAGAATAAAAAGAAAAGAGCTTTTTGCAGCAGAATCAAGCCTTTGCTCTGAAGCCGCCCGCAGTCACATGACGGTGCACGCAGCGCTCGGGGCAGCGCAGAACTGCCTGAAATGGGAACGAAATTAAGCAGGTCTGCCTCCGCCCCGCGCCAGCTCGCAGCCTGTCGACGCGCTGCCTGTCCGTATCCCTCGCAGCGCATCTGTAGAGCTATTAAATTGGATAATCCCTCTGGCCTTTGATACATTTCTGGACATGATTATTTCATTACTCGCAGTATATCAGTAGGATCATAATAAAAAGGACTTCTGACAACCTGCCAAGAGTTTTGTGGCCTTGTAAACACAAAAGTGCTCTAATAAAATTTTATTAAGTGTTAAAAAGTCATAAAAAGTGAAATAACATAAACTAGAAAATTTACTGTCCTCAGCAAATGCTGAAAATATCGTCTATAGTAAAATTAAATTAGCATGTAATAGACAGAGAAGCAGAGTGGAGTGGGTTTAAAAGAGGATCCAGGAAGGGGAAGGAAAAAAAAAAAAAAGATAGGGGGAAAAAAAAAAAAAAAAAAGGATTGCACTGGAGCTAAACCCGGGTCCCGGCGGCGGCTGACGGGGATCCCCGCGGGCGGGGCGCGGGCCGGGCGCCAGGCGGCGCTGTGGGAGCGGGAATGCGGCGGCCCCGCACCGCGCCCGACCCCGCAGCCCCGCGGGCCGCTCCCCCACCCCAAAGCTGCTATTTACGGGGCTTTCGCGTTTTCTTGCAAATCCAGACCAAAAAAAAAAAAGAGAGAGAGAGAGGAAAAAAAAAAAAAAAGAAAGAAAAAGAGATGTAGAGAGCAAAACAATGCGGGAAGATCTGGGCTGCAGGGCGCCCGGCGGGGCGGGCAGCGGCGGAGCGGCTCCGGGAGGTTCTGGCCGCCCGCTCCGCACGGGAACGGCAGGGACAGGGACAGGGCGGGGGGCACGGCCGGCCGCAGCCCTCAGTGCCGCCGCGGGAGCCACGTAAGTTCACGCTTTCCTTTGCTACAGATGCTACTGAGGGAGAAGGTGCGGCCGGTGGACAGGGACAGGGACAGGGACAGCCGCTCACGGCCGCTCGGCGGGGCAGGCATCCCGGACTCGCACGGTTCCCCCTCCCGCCCCCGGGCCGGGCACGGAGCCGGCAGCGGCCGTGTGCGGGAAGTGGGGCGGCACCCCTTCGGCCGGGCGGTGCGGGACTGCGCGCCGGCCGGGCTCCCTTCATCCCCCAGGGCAGCCTGAGGTTCCAGGGCACGCAGCCTCTCGCAAAGCCGCCCGCAATTTAGCCGGGAGAGCGGGGAGGATAAAGGGCGAGTAATAAGCAAGGGGAATTGACTTCGGATTTGCGGGTAGAAAATCTGTTGAGTTTCGTTTTATTCTGGGAAAGAGGAGAACTGATTCTCATGTGGCAAGGTTGATGTTCAAGGCCAACACCTCCTCGCAGGAGAAGTAGTGTCTGTGCCTGGCTTGTCTGTGAGCCCAGGCTGGGGTGTGCTGGAAATGAGGAGCAGGTTTGGGGCGCAAACTGGCTAAAAGATGCGTAGCACAAGCAGGGACAAAAAGTGCACTTCTCTTGAGGGGAAAGAAAATTTTAATGAGGTTATTTTTAGTTGAAAATCTAGAATTCCGTAAGTAAATGGCATTTAAAATATTTTTGGATCTATTCACTGCATAGTAAGCTAGGGTTAAAAAATAGAAAGCATCAGCAGCGTTGTGCTCTATTTTGAGTCACGTGAACGAATGGGAAGTTGGAGGTATAGCACTAAGCAGGGCTTGCTTTAGTTCAAGTGTCTTAAATTAAGTGTGGTTTCTAAAAATAGGTGATTCTGTTTGTGTATAGACTTGGCTGGACCTGTGTGCATATGCAGACCATACAGCCATAAAACATATATTTATCCCACAGATTCAAAAGTTGTGGTTTATGTGCGCTTGCGTTCACCAGCTCTGATTAAAAAAATGAGGATATTATTGTGTAATTCATATAAAATAATTACTGAAAAATAATAGAAATAAAATACATTTGAATAAATAGCAAGAAAAAACACTTTGCCTTCCTTCCATCTCAGATTTTTCTATAAGGCTTCAATAATCTCACAGTAATGGCTCCAACCAATAATGATCACAGAAAATAGCACTTTTTTAGCTGCAGAAAAATACTGCATCCCATTGCTAGTGCGTTTTGATAAATCTGAGCCCTAAACCACCTATGAAAATGCACAAGTTTACAACAAGACCTAAATAATGAAATTTTCAGTCTCCTGTCACCAGATATAATGTAAAGACTGCAGAAATGCAAGCAGAGAGTGTAGCAGCAATGTGATCAAAGCTTTGAACTTCTCTGAATTAAAAAGCCGCCGAAGCATTGCAGTTCCCCATACATGTGGCTGAGGGGTGTGAATGCCTGCATCACTTTGAAGGTTTTAAATGAAACGAAGGGGTGGGGAGGCACTTTGCGTTGCTGAATGGCTCCTCGGGATTTTGGCTTTTGGGAACACTCCTAAGAACTCCTTCTTTATGTTGTGGTGTGCAGAGCCACAGCAGCTTATGCTTAGATCTGCTCTATAAGCACCCAGCCCTGCCATTCGTGCTGCACTCCTCCTAACCGTGTACATGTGCAGTATCCCCGTGTCTGAGCCCACTTGTTCTGTAGCTTCACAGACATGAGTCATATTACGTGCTTGTGTGTGCAGGATCTGGGCAAGAAAAGCATCTGTATTTCTAAATTGAGTCTTCTGCTGTATGGTGGCTCTGCGCTTTGCGTGGCATTACTTCGGCAGCTGAATTTTTCTATCAGCTTCACACAACATAACGCTCCAACAGAAAAACAGGACGGGCAGCTCTATGTTGCGTTTAAATGGGCTCGATGGCCAAGTGCCCAATGCTGTGCTCCTTTCAGTGTCCCGCAGTGGGAGTTGCACCCCCAGCTCACCCAGCAGTCCCACGAGCAAAGTGCCACTGCCAGCCAGGAGGGCCCCACAGTGAGGAGGAAATTGCAGCCCCAGCAGTGCTTACAGCAGGCCGGCTGGGTGCTGTCTGGGCTCAGCGACTGGGGCTGCACATGTGTCACTTCTGCAGGGTACTTTAAGTGCTTGCAGAATTTAAAGGCACGCACCGCCCGACAGGGGCCCATCTTGCAATACATTAACCAGATCTCTCTGAGTTGATTAATGGCTTCGGGCTTTTGTTGTCAGATTTTTTTATTTTTATTATTTTTACTGTAATACAGCTGGGCCCTGTGCTACAGAAAAAGATAATGGGAGAAATCTTGGCTCTCCCGAAGACGGTCAGAAAACTCATTGCTTTCACTTGGGTCATGTTTTCAATGACTGCGTCGTAATATTTGGTATTAACCATATGGGAGAGATTTAATATTGGCTTTTAGAAGGAATAGAATTAGCTCCTCTACAAATGATTTGCATGGGTTGTTATCTGTTTATTTCTCCAGGTAATATAAGTGGCAACGCTAAGTATAAAATAGACTAATAGCTTTAGAACGTTTTGATTCCCTCTCAACTACAGTGTAGTTCGACTGAAATCTTAACTTCAAATCAACAAACTTGCATTGCTGCATGTAAGACCACCAGGTCTGATCTGGTGAGAGCATGGGAAGACATTCAAAGGCAAAAGTCGCTATTGACATCTCATGACACTTTTTAGGACCATGGAGATGTGCAATTGTATGTCCAGGATGCATTAATACAAGAGGCAGTTAGTTAAGCAGGAGAGGCAGTAATAATTTGCAGCCCTCACCCTTGTACATTTAATGGCATTGGTTGGGCTTCCCCTTGATATTTTAAAATGTTGCATCATAATGGGTTTCTCAAAATCTGATTTAAACCATAACACCAGGTTGTAACATCCTCCTAAAAAATGGGGGGGAGAAACTGCTGGTTTCCCAGACACTCCCACAGTCATCATTTCACAGATAGTTTTTTTCTGATCTGTTAGCCTGCCAGACAAGAATGGCATCTATCCAGTGTAAATATTACATTTTCAACATTTGGATGGTGTTTTGAGCAATATTTCTCATCCCCTGAGAACATGTTCTTTTTAAATACAGCATTATCTGCAGTTCAGATTTAGATTGTGGTGGGAGGTGACTTTATAACGTGAAAGATAATTGAAGAATTCTGTGTATGGGCTCGCTTACTCTAGAATAAACCTTCTTCCTTTCAGTTATTTTAATTTACAGTGAAAATGACTTAAGCATAGCATCAAACACACTTTTTCTCCGGAATAGGGAGGATCCAGACATGATTTTGAAAGAATAATTCCATGTGTAGACAAGATCTGTTGCTACTGTTCAGCAGCATAATCTGCACTGTGCCTATCTTAAAGTGGAAAGCCACACTAGCATCTCTGGGACTTAGTATGCTCATTGAAGTAAATCCTTCACTGTGAGTATTCCAGTAATATCCCACTGACAGTGCCAGATGCTATCAGAACTCCTCGCTGGAAACAGTTATGAAAATGAGTTGATCTACATCCACAGCAAGTAGTGGATATTCTTAGAGAAAGAACTTGTCCTGAAATTCCCATCTTTGTTTTAAATCCTTCTCTTCCTCTTCAAAGGGAAGGCAATATTTTAACCAAGACCAAATACGTTTCTTTTTACTTGTGGTTTTTTAACTAAAACCAAATTGGCTGCTTTGCACAGACCTGTGCAGGGGAGGAGAAACTACAGCTGACATGGCAGTTTGATCGCAAGCTTTAGACTGGTGTGGATTTATACAACTGAATTATACACTTTGAAATTTGTGTTTACAATCAAAAAAATCTGACCTATCTTTAACTACAGAAGCATTGCTTAGGACTGTTTTAATATTTACCAGATACAACCCATTGAGCAGGAACAAACATAATCCTGAAAATGCTAGCTTCACATTTTCCTGATTGTAGGTAATTTTCCATCCTCATAACCTGCTGTTGGGAAAGAATGTCCTTATTTCCTGGCTTTGAAGTACAGCTTCCCGCCTTCCCTTCAGCCTGTGCCTCACCATACTTTGTGCCTTGTGTTTGCCCAAACCCAATAAAATGTTATCAGCTGCAGTGTGACTCTCGTTTGCAATCCCTGCCAGTAGACACCCAAGGCGTTGTTTTGATGGAACATTAATGCCTGGGTCATGGAGCCAAAGCGAAAAAGAAGCCCAATGCTCCCCTGACTATGGAAGGAGAGAAGGAGCTGGAGATTTTTGTAATGAATAGCTGCAGAAGTAAAAATATGGCTTTCAAACTGGCAGAAGTGCTTCACTGCTGGCCTGAAAGAGCAAGGCGTCAGTGCGCTGGGCAGCTCCTGGTCACAGCAGAGGCTGGCTGAGGCCCCGATGGGCAGCAGGGTTTTCTCCCTAGCCCCACCACAGCCGCACTGAGTGCCATGGCCCTGCACCAGCTCTTCCTGGTCAGAGCTTGGCCTTGAGCTTGCAGCCTTTGTAGATGCAAAAATAACCCTGCAAATATGAAGCCTGAGTAAACTAAGGAGCTTGCAGGAAGCTCAAAATCATTGTTCTGAGAAGTGTGAACTGTGCCCATCAGATGTGTACCTTAGAGGCTTGATAACAATGCATTCAGTGCGAGGCAGTGTTAACTCTTAAATGGCAAGCCATGTCAGTACAAATTACTGGCTAAACTGCTTGTCCTGCTGGTGGAGCCAGTCCACTGTAGAGGAAATGCAAACTTCTCAAGCCTTACTCCTTGCCGTTGGAAAGGGAACATCACGGTTTAGTGCCAAGGCATCTCATTCCTGTCCCTCTGTCCCTTGGAGCTGCAGTGTGCACAGAGCTGAATCAGAACATGTTTGTAGTACCCCAGGAGTTTATAGGGTAAGCCGTAAGCACAAGGAATGTGGATGAATCTACTGCTTCTATTTAACTGCATAGTCTGGCTTATGCCCACATTACAATAAAGCAACAGAGGATGATGTGGAATGTTATGGGAAGATGTCTGACAACCAGTAGCAAAAGAATTGGGCTGTAGGTTTGTGTGAATGAGATGCTGAGGGACAGAAACCTGCCTTGTCCTGGTCCTAGTATGTGTGATGGTGAGGCCACAGTATAGATTGGTCTTCTGCCCTCAGAAGCACAGATCTGTTTGGAGCAAGAGCATTAGTTTCTTTTGTTATTGTTTGTTTGTTTTATGCTAATAGTAACTGCAATATTTTGCCAGTAGAGAGTTTTGTCTGAGAAGTGAGTTTTCTTATTCAGACCATACTACCAGTCACATCAGAGTTCCTGACAATCTAAGGCAGAAAAGAAGTTGAAAATACAAAATCCTGGTGTTTCTGGACAGCAAAGTCTCCTCTTCTTGTATCACTGTGCCTTCAGCAGATGAGGCTCTTTATCTCCTCCTGAAACATGGGAACTGGAGCCTCTCTGCCATCCTGCACTTCTCCCCACCTGGGGCTCTTCAGCAGCACCACCAGCACACATTCCTTCGCTGCTAAATGGACAACACCTTCAGTCCATTAATGAGGGATACCATCTGTTTGCCTCAAAGCTCGCATCACTGCAGTGTGAGCAGAGCTGGCAGAATTCTGAACCCAGACTGGAAAGTATGTCTCTTCAGGTAGGTACTTACACCAAAGTTTAACTGTGTGAGCAAAGTGTCATCCGTTCTCCACTTGCCATTCTTTAGCATGTCCACCATGTGAAAGCCAGAGCTGTTGGATTAGAAAGAACAGCTGAAATATCTCTAATGGCATCCAGTGCTAGAAAGTGCTTTGAAGTTGTATAGCCGCTCTTTCTTTTCTATGATTTCCAAATGCAGAAAGGAAGGCAGAAAAAAAAAATATATATATATATGTATATATATCTATATCTATATCTATATATATATCAGTTAAAAGCATCAGTAATTGGACAACAGTTGTGTAGTCATTTCGTTTCTTCTTATGATTACTTAAGCCAAGAGGGAAAAACAGAATTTTCTTGATGGTAATAAAACATTCATTGCTTACTTTTGAGATCAAAACCACTTACACAATATTTATCAAAGACCAAGAGGCCAACATATTTAGGTATTTAAAAATTTTATTTTTATATAGTTCTGTATTACTGCTGATGGTGATCCTGGATGTCACATGGTTCTCTGAGGGCTTCTGAAGTACTACCATAACTTTTCACCAGCATCCATATATCAGCAATATCATCATGGCCCCAAGCTTCTGGAGTTCAAGAAGCATTTGGACAACAGTCTCAGAGATGTGGTTTGAATTCTGAGTGGTCCTGTGTGGAGCTAGGAGTTAGAATTGATGATCCTTGCAGGTCGCTTCCAACTCGAGATATTCTATGATTCTGTGATTTTGAAATATAACAAAATCTTGCTTATTTTAATATATTCTCATTCCTATCACATGACTGTTTCCCCTGTACAGGACAGGAAGAGAAGGTCTGTATCCTCAGCTTCAGTGAATTGATTCTTCAGACCTTGCTAGTATGCTGGGAACTGCAATTTGCTAACCTCTTTGAGGAAAGCCAGTATAGCCTTTGGTGATCTGCATGGCCAGTTTTGCCACCTAGCATAAGAAAATACCATTTTGATTGAGTTTCAGCTTTCTCAGCTGTGAGCATCCAGTCCCAGGACTGCAGATGTCCTTCTGAGCTGCTTGCTCTGAGCACTGCACACAAGTTTCCCCTGAAAATACCAATAGATGCTGGCACAAGATAGACCCTCCAGTTGGTGAAGTCTGTGAATACCCAGTACTGCATTCTCCAACATACTTGTGATCAGTCCATGTAAATGATATTGACTCCATAACTACAATTTAGTGTGTTTCAGTGTGCATTTTAGAACACAACTTACGCCCTGGAAAAGGGCAAGACTATCTACCAAAGGCCATGTTCTGCTTTCTTGACATTAAGCAGGTTCTTCAATTGGTTGCTGTAGGAATGATATTCTGAAGTGTGAGCAGACCCAAGAGATGATGAAGCCCTGATCCTGCACTTAGTTCTACAAGCTCCACTGAGCACACAGAGGCTGTGCATGGCTGCTAGTTCCCTTCAAAGGGCTGATGTAGATATCAGTACGTGCCTTGGCATGTGTTGTAGGTTAAATAGTAAGTTTTAGTTTAGCACTGAAACTACTTTGAGTCTTTATTCTACTGTTGGCCCACTTTTCCCATTTCTTGCATGGATTCTAACATACTATATGAAACAATAGATTAGAAATCAAAGGCAAATCTGCAAGAAACTGTATGGTAGATGAGTAAGAACTACAAATCTCACCTGCTATTCTGCCCAATGACCCAGAGAAGAGAAAGAAAATAGAAAGAGAATTGCTGACACTTGTATGCCCACATAAAAATATTAGAACAGAAAGCTGCTTATGGATATTTTGTATTAAAATCCCCTCCTGATAATAGCTTGCATTTTACTTCTGTTCTTTTATATGACTTTAATACGTCCAAACCATTTTCATTCATTGTTAAAGATATATTTCCTCTTATGATTACACCAAGGTACAACAAAATTAAAGCTTTCTAGAATACAATCACCTAGAAAAGGGAATTGCTGATACAGTTTTAAGCACTGATCATCTGACTGACATCTCTGGCATGTTGAAATAATTGCAAATAAAGGTAATTGCTACACTGTTTGAGCAGTGAAGGAATTGCCATTTTATATATGACTACATTACAGTGTTTAGATAGATTACCTGATCAGTATGATAGGTCAGTAAAGTGGGACCAGTTAACTTTTGACTGTCTTGAAAAGGCCTCAGAAAACATCACTCTCCTCATCAAATACCCACTGAAAGGACCTTCTCCCTGTAATATGTTGAAATAAAGAATAGGTATAGGTGGGTTCTAATTGTCTCTGGTGACCAATGGAACGTCACATGAAGTAACTTTATATTAATTGATTTTATGGTTATTTGTTGATAATTTTGTCAGCCATAGGAGAATATTCACATGGGAGATTTTCGTACAAAGCTATAGAAAACAACCTTACTATTGATGATTATCTGCATTTCATTAGCAAAGAGGGGATACTGCAATGGAAAGGACCAGGAGGAGACTTCAGTAGTTTCCTTGACTTCTTTTCTGGATGACTGTTGTTAGAAATAGTGTGATTACGGGGTAAATTCTACCTGATTACCACTTTAACCTAAATCCTCTTCACATCTGTCAATGTATATATAAATATATATCCAAATATTCAGCAGTGTATGGTGTTAGCTGTGTTCTGGAACTAAATTTTACCTCTTTATACAAGACTTCAGTGATACAGCGCTGCTACCGGAGTTGGGCAAAATGCTTCCGCCAAGTATTCTATTTATCCAGAAATTTACATAAACAAATATGTATCTTTTAATTCCACAAATGAAATAAAACATTGTGGGTTTTTTTTTTTTTTCTGTAAACACTCTTCCTAAATATTCTGCTCTTCTTGTTCTCTTTTTTTGCCTTTAGATTTCATCCTAATGGGTCAATACATTTTTAATTGTGCAGCATCTCTGAATATCTAGTATTGATTTCAGTGTTTGCAGTGTGTAGCTAGAGTCAGATTTGCTTGTGCTAGTTTCTGAGAATTGAGGTAGAGATTATTTCCTCTGAGTGTTTGATTTGTAGTGAGCCTGCATCTCTCCGGTCCTGTGATGAAGTTGTTCCTCTGTTGCACTATCCCATCAAATCGGGTTAATGCACTGGAGCCTATGGCCACCCCTGCTCCAGGAGTAACATTTTGAAATGAGAGGTCCTGACAATTCGGAGAGGGGGATGAAATCCCATCACAGAAAGGAGCTCTTCTTTACTCATTCCCATTAAGTTGCCCAGCTCATTGAGGACAGCCGTTCACTGCATGCACACATCTGGCCCAGCCTCTCTACGTGTAACATCATTCATCACGATCTGTCATGTTAACCTCGCTGCCCACACTGCCCCAGCATGCTGCAGAAAACTTTCCTCTCTCAGCACCTTACATTCCACTCTCTTGTAGGCATCCTTTGTTCACTCTAACAACAAAATGGTACCATTCAGGAGCTATAGCAACATAATTGGTAGTGGCACAGCATGCTCCTTTGGTCATCGACAGGTCTGCAAGTGCACAGTCATGCTAGGATGCCTGCAGTGTCATGCACTGCTCCAAAAAAAAAATAAAAGGGGAGGAGGGGGAAGTAAATTAATACTTTCATCGTGCTTTTTAGCCTATTGACTTTAAGATCTCCATGTACATGCTAGGAGAAACCAGTCTGCAGAATGATAAACTGAGACAGAGTATGACCTTGCCTTTACATGAAAGTCAGCAGTGAAACTCAGATTTTCTTCTCTGTAAGTCCACTGCAGTCAGGTATGGCAGCTTCCAGGAGTGGCACTCTCTTCATGCTGATTAAATACCAAACATTTTATTTGGTGTTTGCTGGTAAAAAATATAGGGAATCTGGGACAAATTAATGAATCTGAAAACTAACGAAGTAAGAAAAATATTGGTTATTTATTGATTAGTCCAGCAATGTGCTAGGAATTATTAAGTCTCTGGATTGTAAGAGCAAAAAGCATAATTACGTTTTATATAGTCACTGTGAACTCTGGTGGCCCAAAACACTATTTCTGCTCTTTGAATACAATTTGAGAATTTTCCAACCCTGCCAGCCACGTAGCTCTGTTCATTGCAAGTTTATGATTCCCGAGACCAGGATCAGATGGAGCTGTTGTGCTGTTTTGAAAAGGGAGGCTGTGAGGACAATGCCTCCCAGGTACAACAACCAGGCAGCCCATGCCATTGTTAATAAGTTCTCTTGATCTTGCTTTGCCACTTCACAAAATGCAGCAATTCCTGTCAAGCCATCAGTATGTTTCTCAGACAGATTGGTTAGCTGATGTGGGCTATGCCTCCATGTGGAGCACAGTTATGCTTGGCTGCTGTTCAAAAGCTGATATTTTAATTTTGATTTTTATTTCATTTTCTTCTGCCATAGATATGACATAGGAAATTTGCAGCCAAATTTCCATTGCTCATACTTAGCTCATACTTAAGGAGGAGGAAGCTGCTTGCTCATGTGCTGTAATGCCCTAAATGTTTCGTGAGCAGGCAGGTATGGGGAATTTGAAGTTCTTGGAGACCCATTTTACTCTTTTTTTTTCTTTTTTTCCCCAGTGCCTACTCTTTGCCTCTGTCTTCTGCAGCACTTCTACCACCTTTTCTGCTGTCTGTTCTAGATGGCTGCATTGGGCTGTTTTTCTCCAAACAAAAGTATTTTATTTTGCTTCTTAATTTTCTCCATCACATCTTGTCTGTCTTCTGAGTCATTTCAACTCTCTTATCCATCAGGCTCAAAGCCTTGGCACCATCGTTAGGTATTTGCTTTCCTTTGCCAGTTCGTAGTCTACTGCTCAATATTACAGATGACTTTTCTGTAATACATCTATTTTTCATCCCCTTCTGTACCTCTTCTTCTCTCTGTCCTGTTATTTACGGCAAGTTTGTGTTGGTTTTGGTTTTTTTTTTGTCTTTCAGTAGCAGCCTGCTAATAACTTGGATCGCTTTTGGACTTGGGCAAATTGCAATTAACTCAAAAATAATAAGCTGTTGAGGTTTACTGAAACAGCACAGCCAATTCTGCCAGCACTGCACTGCAAACTAACACAACATTGTTTTATTCACAAATACCAAATTCACCTACAGACTTCAAAAGAAGGATTATTTGGTAAGGACCCAGTTCTTTCCTTGACATGCAACAGCAGTCGTAGTACTGTGCCCCGAATATCTTGCTGCTGGCCTGTAACAGTCTGCAAGACATAACTGCGATGAAATGTGGATCCTTCCAAGACATTTTATGCTTGTCAGGTTGGCAACAAATTTGTGCTGATGATAAGACTTGTCTGAGTCACTAAGCATCGCAGGCCTGTTTCTGTTTACCTTGCCAGCCCCTTTGCAGACAGCTGTTCTCCAGCAGGAGACGATGTTAAAACAAACACGCACATGGAAATTGTCCGTAGTAATTAAAATCCCACGGCAGCAAGTCCCTTAAATACGTGCTTAACTTTTTATACTTAGGTGACTGGTCTAAAGCATCTTCTGAAACATCTTCAGCAGTAATCAGACTTATTAAAATGTCCTTAAGCTGATAAAAGAGTAAAAAAAAGTAATTATTTTTGTGTTCCGTGCATATGTCATTTGGTAATGCCCATATGGCTGCAGAGTGGGCAGTTGTTGCAGCTGTCTTACAGTTTCTTTCATACTTTTGACTCCTCTCTCCTATTGATTCTTTGACAGTACTTCTGCCTGCCAAATTCTCAATTTGCTGATAATTCATCTTTTCCTTCCTTATATTTTCTATGTTTTTATAAAAGGACACTATTCACGTAATAAAATTATTTGTACATCTTATCTTTGTACTCAAGATTCTATAGCTGATCCACTTTATAGGAATAAGTGTGTTTATTGGATGTTTTTTGTTATTATCATCTTGGTCATTACCATCAGTACTTAGAAGATGGCTTTCCTGGTATTTTGTTGGTATCCATTACAAAATTAAGATTTTTTATATACAGAAATAGGAATAGATATCTGTAGCAACTAATTAATCTTGGGGAACATCTAGCCATTAGATGGATTATAAATCCCAGTGTAATAAAAGGTCTTAATTAAGAGACATGACTTATTAAGTGGATATAGCCAGTCATGGACTCAAACGTTTTTTTCAGGGAACCCGTAGCACACCTTTTTAGAATCGTAGAATTGTGGAATCATTTGAATTGGAAGGGATTCTTAGAGGCCATCCAGTCCAAATCCCCTAAAATGAACAGGGACACATACAGCTCCATCAAGTTGCTCAGAGCCCTGTCCAGCCTGACCTTGAATGTCTCCATGGAGAGGACATCCACTACCTCTCTGGGCAACCTGTTCCAGTGCCTCACCACCTTCATTGTAATAAATAAATAAATAAATAAATAACATATATCCAATCCAAATTGTAGTTTTAGGGATAGAGTTGCCTAAGAGGATAAAGTGTAGGACTCTGGCCTGCCTTTACTGGAAGACTCTTCTGGCCATTACTGCTCTAAGTTTAGCTCAAACTCAAAATTAAAAAAAAAAGCAGATATAATTCTCATGTTGATTTTAGTTGTTTTTCCGCCATGCTTCATTCTTATTCTGAGTGGTATGGAATGTATATGCTGAAAATAATGCTTCTAGGATTCAAGTGTTGACAACTTCCTCCTCACAAAGCTTGCCTCAGACAGCTGTGTGTCAGCCAAAACCTCCTGCCTGGTCCTTGGCTCCCACGCAAGTAGAGAAGAGCTGAGCTGCTCCCTTCCTCCACTCACAAACCCCCCAACCTACCAAGATGGTGTGAGTATGTACCAAGGAGGGCATCTCAGTACCACACTGTGTATCTCTAAGAAGAAATTATCCATGTCACCAAAAAATAGAAAAAAGGCTGTGCAATGGTTACTGCCAAGTGCCATTAACCTGCTACCACAAAAATCTACATCATGGCATGACAACAAATCAATATTTCTGTGTATGATGAAGCATAGTGGAGCCATCTGCTCTCAATGTGTGGCCTGTGTCTCAGGCTGCAGGAGCATTTGAGAAACCTGTTGCACATTTCTGAATGTCACATCTCTACTACAGATGTTGCCATCTGCATAGTAGTGTGGTGCTCTGCATCTTACGTACCGTGGCATTTGCAGATTCTTAATCTCTTTAATGGGTGTTTTTAATCACGCTCGTTGTCAGTTGCGACCAGCACTTTTCCCTTTGTGATTGGGTAGCACACGATATTAATGCTGGCAGTTCATCCATTGCTGCAGCAACTTTCAGAGGACCTCAGCCACCTGAAACATTGCTATCTGAAAAAGAAATATATATATATAGTTCCAAATGCATCACTCCAGAAGGGGCCATAGTGGAGACAGGGCACACTTTCCCCAGTTTGCACAGCTCCTGGATGTCCTGCTGTGCACAGGATGGGTTCTTCTTTTTGCTGAAAGGCAGTCTCTAAGAGGAATGTAGGGGAAATTACCAGATCGGAGAGCTGAGCAACAGCTAAGAAACTGAAATACTGAATTTCATTGTTGTGGATGATGTTCCCACACAAAGCCTCATAAAAATCAAACTCCAGGCATTAGGAACTCTTAGCCAGCACTTATAAGACATCACAGATGCTTATTATCATGTCCACATTGTAGAGTTTTTGATAATCTATGATGTAGCATGGATATAGTCACAGAGACTTTCCTTACCTGCATTTATCATTCTGGAAAGATCATGTCTATTAATCACAGATAAGAGCACAGCCTATTGTGTCCCTGACAATTAGAGCTCTCTGCCAGCAGAGGAGACACAAATGCCAAGCTGAACAAAATGTAAGATCTTTTTACAGGCTTTTTGCAGAAAATCTTGTACACACTGTAAGTACAATCTTGAATTTTTGTAGTATTCTGCAAGTGGATCATAAACAGCTCTAAATGCCCCGACCTTGAGCAGGGACAGCAGGGCACAGATCTGCTTCTAGCAGTTGCAGAGATACATTGCAACTTTAAATGAACTTGGGAGGTTGCTTTGTTTTTGGGAGTTTGGGTGAAGGAAGCTGATGGTCATCTCGGCTGTGCAGGCTGGAACATGTAGGAGCTGATTCCTGCAGGCTGGAAGCCCGATGGGAAGATCCCACTGCAGAGGTGAAGGGAACAACTCCTGAAGCTGAGCAAGAGACCTTGCTTTGGGTCAACAGACTTTACAAAGTTTGCAACAGTTGGCTTTTCTATGCTGGAATAAAGCCAAGTCAGCAACAGAAGGAAAAAGAAGAAAAGAAAAAAAAAGAAAGAGAAATAAAAAGGATAAACCTTTTTAAAGTGTGAGTGAAAAAGGGAGAGAAGCCATAGCAAAAAGAGCGAAGGGAACAAACCAGTGGATGTATGGATCATAGATCTGACTGGAATTCTGAAGGTCATGCTGTGACCCCTCTAAGTGACTGGAGGACAGTAGAGGCATCCATTCAGGTCTCACTTGGTTCAAATGCGAGACCCTTCTGCTGGGCTGTGCTGTCTGCCTGTCCCCTTTTATCTTTAGGTTTAATAAAATGGAGCTAAGAAACCTTTCAGCACAAAGAAGTGGTTGAAACTTTCCCTTGAAAATGTCTCATTGTGACAAAGAAGCATGAACCAAATATCTAATCAGAAAGTTCTCAGCCATCAGAATCTGCCTTTTTAAACCTGAGAGAGAGCAAACCTTTCAGCATTTGGGTATGCATGTTACAATTTAAACTTCACTTTGCCTAGGTAAATGCTACCAAATAGTATCATTGTCAGAACACGGTGTGTTATCTGTTACATAAATAAATTTACCTAGAAAAGTGTCTGAATCTCTTCATTTGGCTTTGCTAGCTTCTGAAGTACTAAGGTAATTCAAAAAATACATTGAGCTCCCTGAAAGAACACTTTTTTCTGAACTTCATTATGTCTATTCCTTGCCCTGTACGCTTGCACACTGTGGTGGGAAGATACCTAGTCTTCATCTCTGAAACAGTAAATAAAACAGTAAAGCATTAATGCAGCTTTGGGGTGCCCAGGACTGTCAGATCTGTTCCCCTCAGCTTCCCCTCTGAGAGAATGTGAGGGCAAAGGAGAAGTGGGGGAACCCAAGCACATCTGGGGCTTACCTGAAGGAGGACTGGACACAGCAGGCTCTCCTGAGTCTCCTCCTCCAGCTACAGACCTAGGACTGCTTCAGTACCAATGGTAATTTATGACAGCAACACTGGTTACATCTCTAAGAATAACATTTGTGAGAATTAGTATATGCTTTCAGAGTCTTCCAGTGGTCATAAACAGCATTTTAATTTGTTTCTTTATGTCCCCAAAGAAGTTACCTGCTATGCGAGCAATTTAAATGGGAAATCCAAAGCAGTGTTTTTCAAGCCCTAGCAAGATATACAGTTCTGCAAACAAGACAAAAATGACCCAATTTTTTACTTTTTCCCCTGAACTGACTTGTAATTCATTTCTGCGAGTGCTCTGAGCTCTGAGTGAGCTTGTTGCTGGAAGACCAGAGACAGAGAGCACATTTTGAGACTATTTGTTTTTTGGAGTTTTACAGGTTTGAAGAGAAACAGAGTTTGCTCTTGGTTGATATATATTTTCCCTATATTTATTTTCAAATCAGCTAGGTTTTCTGCAGAAAACAACACTTGCATTTTCTTTCCCTTTTATAGAAGGATGTATTTATGTTTTTAATACAGAAATGTTGCCATTTAGAGACTGGAAGTTCTAGGAGCAAGGTTGCAGTGTGTCTGGTTGGGGCAGTTGTGTATATTCTAGCACTGTGACAAGAATCATAAGTATAGTAACTAGCTTGCTTGTGAACAGAGAAGCTATTGACATTCTGGATCCCAATACAAGCTCTTCTGGAAAGTCTTATACTTGGGCACACTGCTTTCCCAGTCAAAAATTTATTCGCTGCTCCTGTGCCTTCTCTCTGCCATGTATCTTTGGAGTAAATCCTCGGGCCAGGACAGTGACATGAGGGAAGAATTCAGCTCTGTGGTCCTCATTACTTGGGAGAGTGACTGGTGGTAGGAAGACTGGGTTGGAAGGGACCTCGGAGATCATTTAGTTCTAATACTTCTAATGCATCTAATGCTTTGCCATAGGCGGGGTAGCCAACAATTAAATCAGGCACTGGATCACATTGCAGTGATTTTGAGCTGTTATTTTTGGGGTGCATTTCCTCCTTTCAAAGCATTCAGTAAAAATAAAAGGAAAACTGACAACTGATGTTAACTAAAACTTACACATTATTTGCACACTCTAGTCCTCCTAAATGTTTTGATTGATAGAAATTTACCCTTATATAAATAATATTAATTATCAACTGAGTCCTATATAATCTAGTGCCTTGGAAATGATCTTGGAAATGCAAGATTTCTCTCCATCTGAGAAAAATTTTCAGAAATGTCAAGTGGAGTAAAGAAGGTTGGATATTAGGAAGAATTTCTTCTCAGAATGAGTGGCCAGGCATTGGAACAGGCTGCCCACTGAGGTGGTTGCATCACTATCTCTGGAGGTGTTTTTAGTAAAGAAGAGATGAAGCACTTAGGGACGTGGTTTAGTGGGCAACACTGGTGGTAGGTGAATCCCTGGACTAGATGATCTTAGAGGTTTTTTCCAACCTTAACAGTTCTATGAAGTTCATTGATAAGAAAAATAAGTAAATATTTCTAGAACTGGGAATGTTTGGGATATTGAAGAAAAGGCATAGCTCTCTGTCACCAAGACGAGTCAATGTCCTTCATTACTCATCTTGAAACTCATTACTTTCTAATATCTGTTACATGACTTGTGCAATTCAAGCTGCCAGTGCTGATGTAGTTTCCAGTTAAAAGTGGGTTATCAAGTGCATGGCATACTTTTTCACTGTTTCACTGTTTTACATGATGATTTAGGAACCATAGTGGCTTAAGCTGAGTCGCGTTTTGGGGGTGGAAAAGGGAAAATCAGATGTGGTTTATGGCTAATCAAAGGCATTTGAAACTCTTCTACAGATAAAGCAGATTTATGTTTGAATATGCTTACATTTTTAATAAAATATATTCTTTCTTACTCTGACACTGTTTTCAGGGACATGTCCACCCACAAGATCAGTGTGCAATTGAAAATGTCTGAAAATTCAGTAATAAAATATCTAGAAACATCAACACTGATCAGATACTAATAGTTTGAGCTGGGCAGAGATTAAACTAGTATTGACCCAATGCAGGCAGCACCTAAATATGAAAAAATCACACTGACATGGTGCCTTTATTTGCATCAGCCCAGAGTGACATCACTGGGGTAAACTGGTTACTTACACAGGCAGAACTAAGGTGGTGCGTGTAATGGAGCTGCCTTGAAAAGACATATTTAGGAAATCTATCTTGCAGCCATGATATTGACAATATTCAGGATTGTTACAGGCCTTGAAGACCACGTACCAGGAAACTCAAGGCAAAGCAGTCTGTCAAAAGTAAACAATTTTTGTCTAAGTTGTTGTATCCCTTGTTCCATAACATGGGTGAATTGCTGGACAACCAGTGACCTCAGCTTCCTCTTTGTTGAATAAACTAAGAGCACTTAGAAAGCCTCCAGGACTATCGCATTGCTCCCTATGAGTTCTCCCTCCTACTGAAACCTTCTTATCCACATCTTCAAGGAGAGAAACCTTTTCTCTTCCTACGCTTTTCCCAGATCTTACTGGGATAAAAAGGTCATCTCCACTCATGCAGCTGGAGCGTCTCATCCTTTCTGAATAACAGCAGGGAAGAAGGTGCTGAGGACTCGAAAATCCTTAGTCTTGTTTTGATGTCAGTAAGAGTTTTGCAGAAGTTAAAACAGCAGTTCTAGTCTTGGAAAGGACTCCTATGACATTGTTTTTAGAAAGAACATTTGTAAATGTCATGTGAGCTGAACTGAGATGCAGTACTTAAACTTTTCATTGCTTTTCATGGCAGAGGAAAGAAGATATAAATATGTAAAATAAGGCAGTAGTACATTAACATAAATAACACTAATAAATTGTAAAGCTTTGTAGAAAACAGAAAATTGCTAATGGAATAATGCACATTTGTTGATTCTTGGAGCAGACACTGGCCATACATCATACACCAAAGCAAGTGCTAAGAGCGCTGGCACATAACAACATTATTTAAACTACTTTTATGGGTGAGATTAAATAGTCATCAAAGCAGCCTATACTGAGACTGCTGATTGGTTCCAAAAGCAACTGATTCCTTTTTCTAGTTTTTGTTTGCATATAAGAGAATATCACAGGAACTTTGGTGTTTGGGGCTCTTCTTAATATTTACATCTTTAAAGCAATACCTTCCTGGCAGTTGATCACCAGATTACCAGTAATGAAAACTGCCCTCCCAAAAAGTCCAGCTTAGAGGTTAAAAACACAAGTTGCAGCAGTTCCCTGCTGTCAACAAGCCTCACTCAAGCTTGCGAAACAACCTCAAGAAAGGATTATCATCTGGTCTGTCACTCATTGTTAGCAACACCAGGAGTGGAAGCTCACCCTCTCTTACGAGCAGAAAAGCTATCGAATGGCATACCAACAGACAGGGCATGTGGCAAGCCAGATGTTCTAGCCATACTCCAGTATACTCTGCCCACCCCTTCTTGTAAAGGTATGAAAGTAGAGCCAGGCTAAAGGGATGAACTGCAGATTGAAAGTCCTTAGCTGTTGATGCTCTTTGTGCCAGATAAAATAAATAATAGAGCTTGAAGGTATGGAAATCTCCATATTCTTCCATACATTGAACTTACTTATGGTTCACTTGGCATGAGTTTTTTTTCTCTTTGGCACTAAATGGGCTTTTAAACTGAAAACAAATTCTGATATTAAAAAAAACTCTGGCTGTAAAATGAACAAATTAACAGGAGTGAGCTCTTCTACAGAGGAGAAAATGATTCATTAACTGCTCTTTCGCCATTGTAGAAGAACCCATTTTTAGCTTGTCCTCAGAGAGTCCAAGGATGCTTATAATACAAGCAGCGTTTAGAAAAACTTCATTACACAGAGAAAATTCCAGGCTTCAATTTTTCTTCTTGTGAGAGAGTTCAGTAGCTGCTTCATTCTGTGTGTGTGTGTGTATGTGTGTGTGTATTTATACACAAAATTAGGTTCTAGCAAAGGGAAAGTGCATTTATGCAAAAAGCAATTCATCAACCACTTCTGTGCTTAGAATTCACTGAGGTAATTTAGATTCTTTAATGGCAAGGTAGTTTGGGTAAGGTATGCAATAAATGTTTCCCCCAACCCCTCCAAACAGTTAGAGTAATGGAAAATGTGTGCTGTAAATGAATCTTTTCAGTAAAGTAATTCTTGTTTTAATTATTTATCAGTTAGAAAATATGAAATATAATGACATAGCAAACTTCTTTGGAACCTCTTTTCATACTGTGGGAACACTTTTACAGTAGCTGTAGGTTTATGCTGGCTGTAAGTAGAAGACCAACGTAATGCAGTATGCGGCACTAATCTGTTTCTCATAACATTAAATGAGCAGCAAGCAACTACCTCTATGAGAAGACCCTTTGGATCTATTATTTGCAATATTTTCGTTGTGGCCTTGACCTTAGTGATGTCAGGCATATATTACTTCTCTGCTATAATTTACTATTGACATCATGGATTAAATTTGTTGTTTCAGCTAATGCAACAGAGCAAGCAAGGTAGATTGTGAAACAAAGCCAGTTGCTGAAATACGAGGGTTGTCAAGTATAAATTTACAAAAGATATTCAGACTGAGCACAGAAGACGAAAATAAATGGACAGAGAAGCTGTTTTTGACAGACTGCAAAGGGCTGGAGACTTAAACTTGAACATTGTAAATCCAAATGTCACGAAACACTGCTACAGAATGTGAGACGTGTCTATTTCTCAGGAATATAAATGGTGATATGAAACCAAAGTTCCAAGATGTTGTGCATTTTTGAGAAGTCTATCACTATCTCCTGATAAGAAATTTAGTGATCTTTTTGCTTTAAAAGGAGAGAAAATTCATCATTTAAATTCAGTGACCAATATAATAACTGTATTTGGGGCAGGAAGATTGTAAAAATAGCAAAAAGTAAGTTTGTATACTTTTCTGTTTTAGAAAAATACTTTCTACTGACTCATATGTTCTCTTGGTGAAATTCAGTCAATCGCATCTAGTTAATAATTCTCCTGTGGGTATTCATACAAACAGATGACATTTTTCAGCTAAGTTATATATCTGTGGAAGAGCAGCACTACACAAAAACAAAACTCTTTATGACGTTACATCTTTCCCATAAGTCAGGATGTGCCCTGTCCGGGTTGTGCTGCAGCCTTGGGCAATGGACCACCAGCAGCAGGACGCCAGGCAGTGGGCTCACACAGCCCTGTGCCACGATCAGCTCCACTTCCAAGTCCACAATTGGGGAAGTGAGGAGCAGAGGTTGCAAAAAGAGGAGCGCTATGCTAACCATAGCCTCCACTTCAGAAGTTTTCAGCTCTGTGTTTGAGTCAGCAACAAGCATGCGCTTCTTCACATCTTTACAGCTTGAGGGAATAAATCCAACTTGAGGAAATTAAACTCTGACTCCAAGACCTAAATAAGTTGTCAACGCAGATTTAAGAGGATCATATCATAGTCACAAGACCATCAATGAAGCAACTGTGGGTTCTTCCAAAACATAAATAAAGGGTACTGCTTTGGGACAGATGTAGGACAGGAATGATACTTTTTTTGTGTGATGTTTGGAATTCCTCCAAAACAACTCATTTACCAGAATCCCTTCATCCAGTGCAAATCTAGTAGTGACCTTGCTGAAGACATGGCTGCCTCTGGCAACAGGACAGCAGAGGACTTGAAGCAGTATACAAGAAGGCCAGACTAGTTTCAGGAAAGCTCAGGGTTTCTCTTTTTTGTCTCTTTCTTTTTTTTTCCTTCTTTTTTTTCTTTTTTTCCTTTTTTCTTTTCTTTCTTCCTTTCTTTCTCTCTTTCTTTCTTTCTCTTTTTTTTTTTGCTACCCCAAACTCCCCATAATGACGTATTAATTAGTCAAGTGCTGCTCCAAAAGTACTGCCTCCTATTTTATTATGTTGGCCCACAATGTCGGAGGCAGATGTTGATGATATGGCAGTAGAAGTTGAACCTTCCCACCAGTATTCCAATCCATTTTGTTGCCGCGTGGCAGATGGCAGCAGAGGGGCAGTCTGACTAAACGAGGTCTGACATGGAAGTGCGTGTGAAGCGATGGCGTGTCATTGAATTCCTCCATGTGGAAACAATGGCATCCATTGACAGTCATTGTCACTTGCTGAATGTTTATGGAGACCAAACAGTGGATGTGAGCACAGTGAGGCTGTGGGTGGTGAGTTTCAGCAGTGGAGACAGGCAGTGGGTCACCTCTGCTGGGACAGATTTTTAGAACCACGGCACACAAGCTCTTGTTCATCGCTGGCAAAAATGCTCAGCTAATGGTGGTGACTGTGCTGAAAAATAGTGTTTTGTAGCTGAGAATTTGCTCTATCAAACAGTGTTATTGTACTCTTTGTATCGGTTGTAGTTTCCATGGAAATAAATAGGAGGCATTACTTTAGGGGCAATCTACTTAGATTTGAGAGGGTTAAAACAAAGTTCTGGCAAATGGCTAAAAGCAGCCTTAGGACAAAAGGACTTTATATTTTTCCTGTTGTCTCAAAAGTGCTGTGGGAGAGGATTGCTGTAGGCTAGCCCCAACCACCTGGCTGCAGACACCTCTCTGGGGCAGCCCAGGCACACTGTGCTGCAAGAGGTAGGAGCAACTGCATGCCACACACGCTTAGCATTAATTTTGATTCATTTTGCAGATCAAGCATGAAATGCCTTTTGTAGTTCTCTCTAGCACTGAACAATTTACACCAGTTTAGGCTTTTCCAATCTTAATATCAATTACTTATGTCAATTCCAGATAGCGATCTAATTTTGGCAGTGCAGCATTCAGCCTATACATCGATTTCCTCTAAGCTCTGCTTTTCTGGGGAAATCTTTTCCACCAATCCACCTGGCCAGCAGATGTGGCTGCGCTATTATATGTGATGCAATTAATCTGCAAGGCTGGCGTCACGGCGCTCTCCGTGATGCTGGGGCAGCATTATTGTGATTCATTAGTGTCACTTCCTCAGCAAGCTGTAATTGGCAGTGCTAGATTGTCTCTGCGAGAAACGAGTCATGGCGATCGTAAGAAAAAGAATGGTATATTTTCCTTTCTGAGGAAAACAAAGGTTATCCTTCTTTACGCATCTAGTGTAAATGTGTAATGAACAAGCTCCATCTTCAGTTTACCTTTCCTACCTCACAAAAGCCTAGGTGTTAGAGGACGGCGCTGAGATGCATTCGCCAGACAAAAAGTGTTTCCTATTATTAATGGCTGGAGGAGCCCTCTGTGTAATCAAAGGGCACAGCTGCAGTGATATACGGCCAGTGACAAACGGAGAGATCTTTCCTTCTCACTGCTACAAGCTACCCAGCTTGCAGCCAGCAACTTCCAGCACTGTATATCTGCAAGATAAATAGCATGAGATATGAATATACGCAGTGCTTACAGTCTTGAAAAGTATTGTTATATCCCCCACATCCAATCATTCTAAATATGACTTGAGTGCATTTTTCACCATTTCAGGGCTATTCTTGCTGTTTGTAAATAGTCACCGTTTCTGAGCAGAGATTTAATGCCCTCTCAGGGCTCTGCTTTCTGCACTCTGACGGGGAAGTGGGTGCCTGCACCACGGTGGTGTCAGCAGCTCTCGTGAGATTCATCGCCCTCTTTTGCAGTGACAAGCAGCACTGAGCTTATCTGTGAAAGGCATCAGCTGAAGAATGCACCCAAAATCATTTTTATTTCTCTCATGCACCTATGCCAGGGCAACCTAAGGGAAGAATTCATTCTCTTTAATATGAGCGTATTTAAGGGAATTTCAGTCTCAATGTTTCTTTTGTAGTAGTATATAGTCACAGTCGTACAAAATTCATCACTGTGTGCAGCACCAGTCCCTTAAACTGAGGTCATATCAGACCTGAGACAGAACTTTGTGCTTATAGGGAGCGATTGCCAGTGAAATGTAAGGGCAGCAGAGGTGCTGGGTAAATAAAAAAGGATGTGCCCTTTCACTTGCCAGGCTCTCGGTGGTGGTGGTGGTGGGTCCAGAATTCCCAAAAAAAAATGGACCTGGAGCTATTAGTGGGCAGGGCCAGCCCCTTCCAGGCTCAGTGGCAGAAAGGTGTCCCTGCACGCCTGCACAGAGGAAGTCAGTCCTGCTCTGACCTCTCCATGAACTTTCTGAGAGATGCAAAGATCAGCCAAGAAGGCAAAGGTCAGCATTCGTGCTGGTCACAAACAAAAATCAGATTTAGCCAGTCACTGGAAGAGTGTTTCTGGATTATCTCAGCAAAATAATAATAAAAACATTTTGCAAAGTTGGCTTGCAAAGTCTGGGTACAGTTAAGTTCTGCTACAGCCACTTGACAACCTGTTAGAAATTATGTGCGTTTCACCCCATGCAGCATATATATGCAGGACAAAAATAACATGAAGGAAGTGGCACAGCGTGAAGAGAATCTGGGAACTTACAGCCAGCAATGATGCTGCTGGTGACATGAGACACAGAAGTACAAGCTGAAGGCATGAAACTGTGTCTTGATTGCCTATCAAGAGAAACATTGAGTTAAAGGCAAGGTAATGGTACACGAAGTCTGCAATTCCAGTTATAATTGAGTTCCCCAGCTCTCACACAGTGTTTGGGATCAGATTATAACACAGTGGTATCTTTGTTTAAATAGAGGGGGGAAATCAGAATGAAATACACAAGTAATGTAATTCTACTTTCAGCAGGTCAAAAGTGGAAACAAATGTGGTGATTTTGTTTCTGCTGTAGCCCGAGGTGGAGATTTGCCCAAGTGACAGCACAAGACACATTTTAGCACAAAACTCCCATTGACTTCAATGGGGCCCTGGTTTAACCACACACAGCAAGTGCTGTATTCCAGCAGAAGCACAAAGCCCTGCCATGTGAGTGTCTTTACTGCAGCAGGCTGCTAAGATCTTGTTCTAAAATGGGAATAATGAGGAATGTTATTTTGTTTCCCTTCGCCTTTACTTTTCCCACTGGCACAGTCCGGTAGGCTAACGCAAATACCAAATTCCAAGAGGGGAAAAGATGAGTGAAGCTTAAGAAGAATTTTACAGGGATTTGAAATTTTGTTTACAGGCTAAAAAGGGTACCTTTAGCTTGTAATAATGTAATTTAGTAATAGCAGATGGTTCACTGGTATAGTTTCATGTAAAATATTACGAAAATTCTCCATATATCCTTCCAGAAAGTCTTCCCAAGCAAAACAAAGTAAGAGGAAAAAAATGTAAAATATTTTGCCCATGTATGACTACTGGTGACTTCAATCATTTTTCAACCTCACTCTTTTTTTAGATTCATCTGGATTATTTTGACTACTTCCTAAGTCTTTGTAGCTCAGGACATATTTGCTCTTTCACTAGGAATCGCACACTCTGGGGCCAGTTTTACTATGCTTTCTCTGGGAGGGCAGCTCCAAACACGACTGCAGCTTTCTCAGCAAAGGCACTTGAGGAACACAGCCTGGTTGGTAATTCTAGATGAGGTTTGGGCTGGAATGATGAAATGAGGCATAAATTAGACAAGTTCAAGGCTGGCGATGTTTAATACATAATACAGGGCTACGCTTTTGTCCTAGTTGCAGAGCATAATAATGAAAAACCTGATCTTTTAATCTTCCTGAAAATATTTTAATTCCTTTTTAAGTCTTTTTTCCTCTGGCGCTGCTGGGTGTGTGTGAGCACTCATAGATCCACAGCGGCTGTGGAACTTCTTCACGTCCCATTAGCCAACAGAGAAATATTACCCAGCAGCAAACAGACCACCCCAGCCAAATTTGACTGAGGAGGATGAAAGCAGCTTGCCAGGGAACACTCTGATCTACACACTGGCTTTTTGAAAAGCTGGAAGAGTCTGAGAGGACTGTAAAAGAGGCTAAGGTCATGCAAATGTTTTTAAATGCTAAATGTGATGACTAATAGACAGCCAGCCTATTAATCTGAAAAGAGCCAGGGTCCATGCCTTGGAAGCTTAGTATTCATAGAATCATAGAATCATAGAATGGCCTGGGTTGGTAAGGACCTCAAACTTCATCTAGTTTCAACCCCCTGCTACGTGCAGGGTTGCCAACCCTACAAGACCAGGCTGCCCAGAGCCACATCCACCCTGGCCATGAATGCATTCAGGGATGGGGCATCCACAACCTCCTCGGGCAATCTGTTCCAGTGTGTCACCACTGTCTGGGTGAAAAACTTCCTCCTAAAATCTAACCTAAATCTCCCCTGTCTCAATTTAAAACCATTCCCCGTTGTCCCATCACTATCCACCCTTGTAAACAGCCATTCCCCCTCCTGTTGTATGCTCTCTTCAAGTACTGGGAGGCCACAATGAGGTCTCCCTGGAGCCTTCTCTTCTCCAAGCTAAACAAGCCCAATTCCCTCATCCTTTCCTCATAGGAGAGGTGCTCCAGCCCTCTGATCATCTTAGTGGCCCTCCTCTGGACTTGTTCCAAGAGCTCTGCATGTGCTCTTTCTTGTGCTAGGGCCCCAGGCCTGGACACAGTACTCCAGATGGGGCCTCACAAGAGCTCAGTAGAGGGGGACAATCACCTCCCTCTCCCTGCTGCCCACCTCTTTGTTAATGCAGCCCAGGACATAGTTGGCCTTCCAGGCTGCAAGTGATATCAGAGGCAGTCAGTAAATAACAAAAGGACAGCAGCAGAACATTCCTCCCTGTATGCTTCCAGGTAAGCAAGTCTTATCAAATAAGTCTGATCTTCTTTTTTTTTTTTTGTTTTGTTGGAAAGGGAATTTCTATTGATAATAAAGCAACATTTTCATGCTAAATGGACTAAACTCAGCAAACAGATAATGCTGAGTAGTTGAGAACCAGCCAGCATCCCTTGTTGAGGTTCCACAGACACTGCCCTCATCCTTCTCCTGTTCTGTAGCTGAGGGTGGCCTTGAGGCTAGGACAGGGATCTGCACTTCAGCCAGCAGAGCAGAGCAGGCACAGAGACAGCACTTGCCACAGGCCCAAGAACCCACAGGGCCCAGAAAAGTCCATAGCATCGAGGTCGAGAAGGGAACTTCGGACAGAAAGTCTAGTTCAGCATCAGCATGGTACAAGACTGGCACAGGTGTACCTAAAATGTAGCTTGGGAAAGACCAAAAGCAAAAGTATGAGCTTAAGTGCAGCTTCTGAGCATTTTGTGTTAGGGAATGTGATGGTGGGAATATTGGATTAGTTCTTGAAGTATATTATGAAGAAAAAGATTATAAAAAATATTTAAAGAAAAAAAGTCAAAAAAAAAGATGCTTTAATCTGTTAGGGTTATCCAAGAAAGAGTTAAAAAAATGCTTTAATCAGAGTCTGCAAGTATCTACGTAAGGAAAAGATTTCTGATAACAAATAGCTGCCTAGCTGAACAGAAAAAGGCACAGGAAGATCCAGTGGCAGAAAGCTGCAGTACTTTCTCCAGCATGGGCCATTAATCATTAATCTACCACAGGATGGTGTGGATCATCTGAAGTCTTTACATAAAGGCCACATCTTTCCAAAGGAGGTTCTCCCTCTCTAACAAAATCTGCATCTGATGCAGATGTCCTGGTTGAGGTTTGTGCCCTGAGTTACTGAGGATTGGGATGGAAGTCCTTAAAATTAATCACTAGCTATGTGGAAAAATCAGTGAAGACAGATAAGTGGGGTGTTATAGAACAAAGTAACTGATTCTCATGCCTTTGTCACCAAAGTTCACACAGCTTCTTACAAGAGCAAATTATGGAAAAGGTGCAGACTGGGAAAAGGTATTTTTTGCAAATATATTTCTTCTGTCCTTTAAACACAGTATGATATAGACATGCTTTTTCTTGAAGTTCGTCTGGTGAAGTTCTGGCTGAGCATGGTGACGGGCTCACCAGTTGTTATTTATGAAGCATAGATTCTTGAGCATGGTTAAAAAATACCAGTTGGTCTTCTTTCAGTTAAAACCCATTCCTTTGAGGCCAATTTAATCATGCCTGAAAGAGATCTGTAAAACAGAAGCACTTTGAGTTTCCTACAGAGAAAAAAGTTAGGCACCAGCCTGTGGGAGAGATTACAGCTCTCACGTCAAAAAGAGCACATGCACAGGGTGCAATTCCATGGCTACACTCCTGAGCTCAAACTGCCTATGTTTATGGCCAGAACTCCCACGGGGAGGGGCAGGAATATATGAGGATATTTGCCACTATTTATAGTAATAGCAGTTTTATTTAAGATTTATATACTTCTAGTGCTCTGCTCTGATGAGACTTTCTTTGTGCTGGGAGCTAGACATATACAGGAGACAAGGTGGGAAGAAGACAATTCAGGGACTGTGGGAGCTCTGTAGCACAGCATCTCCAGCAACCTGCTAGAAAGCTAGAGCTGCTCTTTTGGGGCTGCTGCTCAGGCAGAAAAAGTTCTCCCGTTCTCTGGCTCCTTTGAGCCGGTGTGAAAAATCATTCTCTCAGATTTTATGTTGAGTTTTTACTTCTGATATGCAAACAGCTGCTGAATGAAAGAGTCTGTTCCAAGCACACTGGGTTTTTCATGATCAGAGAGCAACAGTAAAGAGCTGGATGCAGAGTTAGTGCTGGCTTTGCTCCATCTGTCCCTTGAGATCCAGTAGCTATGTTCTAACACTTCTGTGACCTAAGCTTATGCAATGCATGTCATATGGCTCAAGGTATCCTATGAGGAAATGAAAGCATAGTGATCTACTTGCTGATTTGTTATCTGCGTGCCAAGAGACATGGACATGGCATGTGAGAGGTGGATGCGTTTATTGTGTGTGTGTGTGTGTGTGCTGGATGGTGTGTGTGTTGGATCTGTGTGTGCATGTACATGTTCCACATGTGTGCATGCTGTGTGTACGTGTACGCCATCTTCTCACTGAAATATGATGGCCTAATTAAATTTGGGAGCTCTGCAAAGTGAGCAATCTGTGCCTGCCCTATTGCTGGTAAAGGAATGGGAGCACAAGCCCAGGTCAGGGCTCTGAGTGCAGCCACAGCACAAATAGCATTCAGTCACAATTCAGCAGAGTTCCCGCTGTCAAGCCCTTAAGCTCATTGGCCATTTCACATATTTTGCAATTTACATTGTTGAATCGCTTCTCCTTCTTCCATAAGCTTATAAAAACAAGCAATTAGTTAAGAAAATACCTAAGGCTTTTCTCCCCACACAAGCCTATTTCAATCTTCTTCTCTCCAAAGCCTGCTGTTGGGCTCAGCAACATTCCTGCCCCCCTATGGGCCCCATCCCTGCAGTGATGGCAGCCAGATGAGGCCATGTTGGCACGGCACAAGTGCTGCTATCTCTGCAGAGGCCAAACCTGTGCCCAAAGTACCCCACAGAGCGCTGGCTGCAGCCAGGCCGCAGGCTCTGCTGCTGTTGGGCAGTCACACTGTCCGTCATCCCAGCTGGGATCCCCCACAAGACGTCCCCGGGCTGCAAATCACACACACAGCGTGCTGCGCTCCGGCACTGTGTGTGCATGTGTGTGGCTTCTGGGTGAATGTTTTAAATTTGTTTTGTTCTGGAAATACCAACCATGTCCTTTGAGACCATTAGAAATGAGGTTTATATAGACGTGGTAAAAGACCACTGTGGGCAAGGATAATAAAATATGAAATTATTATTATGAAAGGCATAACAACTGGTTTAAAGAAGGAAGTGCTGAGTTTTTCAAGTTCAGCAAGTGTGATTATTTTTCTCTTTTGTTTCTATGTGCCTGCAAGTATACAGTCCTAATTTGAGAAGTGGAAAAAAATGGTTTGGTTTATGAGCAAGCAATATAAACTCATCTATCAGACTCATCAGTACATGGGGCAAACCATAAATTGCCATCTCTGTGTTGGCTTTAAGGGAACAATGACAGTTACCCTATGCGAGGATGTGCCCCTTATTTCCAAATCAGGGAAGCTAAGAGCTTTGCTTCTGGCAAGGGCAACTCTAAAAGGAATCATTCCTAATGCAATCTGTCCTTGAAATAAAGCTCTTTCTCTTCTGCGTTCCCTGTCTCATCTGATAGGAGCTTCAAATATACAGTTTCCAGTGTTTTCATATGACATTGTTGGGACAGGAAAAAATATTAGCAACGTGATTCCTAACAGAATCTGCATGAAGTCATCACGCGTTTGAGTTCCTGCTAGACATGAATCCATTATCTTACAAACTGTGTTGCTCACATGACATTCCTACTAAGCAGCTGCAGATGATAAGAGCTACTCTGCATAATTTACTTTGAAGTATATTTGAGATAGGATTAACCAGATGACGTGCTCTTTTTTCTCTTTCCCCTTTTCTCTCTAGTTGTTGTTGTTGGTATCAGCAGCAGTATGCTCCTATGAAAAGGTTTGTGGCTCACAGATACCCATGCAATGTATGTGAACCTTGTGAGTAGATTGTCTGTATCTTACTCTGAATGTGTTAATGTTGGAAGTGCTAAATAATGGGCATTTCTACCATGCAGAGAGAAATGCGAAACTGCTGAAATCAGATAGTAAAAAAGCACTGCAATTAGCTTGTACAAGTACTTGACAGTACATCTGATTTACCAACAAACGGTTGTTCTGTCTTTACATCAGCTTTCTTTCGAGTCCAAGTGTGCATTGTTTTTTAATCATTAGCTCTTGGAACATGATTTCATTAACAAGAACGCTTTGGCATTGTTGGAAAATGAGAACAGTTTATATTTGCATTTGGTGACAACACTCTGACACTGAATTGTTTTGTAGCTTCTTCCAAGGGATAGTCTTGCTTAGTGGAGAACCACATCTTTGCCCATTCGTTTTCTGCTTCACTTGTTACACACAATGCAAAGGAAGTGACTATGAAAATGCAAATGAATATCCTTGTCTGAGTAGTGTTAATATGATAGCATGCTGTACGTCTGAATGGCTCCGAAAATTAATGGATAACAATCTGAACTGTGGAAACGTGTGAGCCATGGTGAGAAAGTTGCAGTTCAGATGTACTGCTTTTTCCTCCTCAACTCCAAACCTTGAATAAAAGAAGGAAGCATTTATAGGACACAGTCACAAATACCTTCATGGCATCAGCTTGGGTTTGGCTCTTTGTCTTATTACGCTCAAACGAAGCACCTCATCAAATTTAGATTAAGATGGCAAACTAAATCAAGGTCAACTTTTTATTAGCTTTTGCTTTTACCTCCACTCTGTTTAAATGTGTTTGCTCTGAAATCTCCCGGCTGCCGCTGCTGGAAGTTTAGTGGCAATACTACAGACTTTTAGCTTTTATGGATTCTACAAGAACAATATAACGTAATACTGACAATCATAAACAGATACTAAGTTGTTTCAGTTTGGAAACAATTGCAGCCATATAACCCTTGGTGGGCTCTTTTATACGAACTTTTATTTTTCTCTGTACAATGGCTAACATGGGAACTATCCCCCATCCAATCGGACAGCTTGTATTTGCTCAGGAAATGGTTAAGTTGCAGCAGGTCACCCCTGGTACTTCGTGGAAATGCTTTGATTTGTCTTCCATACAAAAACAGTTAGAGTCATTTGTTTTACTAACAACTCCCCTCAGAGCAGAACCTCAACACTATCTTAAAAAAAAATTAACTTCACACATGACTTTGTCAAGAGCCTTATTTCCATCTCTAGAGAGTTCAAATTTCATAAGACCTGGACACCGCGTAGTTAAGAGGACAGACTTTGGAAATGTTATTTCCTTTATTTTTGCTGCCCATACTACCAATTCAGCCCCAGACATAAAGGCTACACTTGCTAAGCTTATCGAAATGTCTGGACTTGACTGGCTGTACCCAGCTTGGCCATTACCAAGAGGGCTCTGGACAAAATCGTGGTCATGCCTCCGGTCTGCATTCTGGCTAGTTCAAAGACATATCTCATGGATAAGTCAGCAGTAGTCACACTTTCTGTAAGCTTCTGGCAATTTGAAAAATTTGGCGTATCTAAAAATAGGGAATGATTCTGGACTGGCTAATTAGTTTCAAAATGGAGGAAATATAGCTACAGTCACAAAAATAGATTGGCAAGGCAGCTTAAAACTACAAATAAGCATAGGTGGATAGTGAGGGATTTGGATGTATCCTACTCCCCCCTCCTCTGAGGTGTCACATGGACATGAAGCTTTTTACTATTAAATGTAAGTCCTGTAAGGAAAAAAAACAAAGCCTCACTCCTCTTGTTGTTTAATTATTGCAGTTTAATTGTGATGTCTAGTTTGTCTTTCATGTCCAGATCAGCTGAGAATGCTATCTGGACTTGAAATAGAGAAAAAATAAAAGATTTCTTTTTGTTACAATTTCAAAGCACTTCACATTCACCACAAACCGCCTGCAAACAGTAAAGCTCAGAATACAGCCTGTATCAAGTCATTAACCTTTTAGGACTCAATCAAAGCAGTGTTGTGTGACACTTTATTAATGAACACTTTAATGTGGTATATAAAAGCTAACAAACATGGAAACTGGCAATGATTCATCAAATTTAATATTCCATCAAGCATTTCATTTTGAAGCCTGGCACTTTTTAAAAATAGTCCCATGGCATACAAGTTCAGAGGAATTCCTCATACGAAATTCATCCCCCTCTTCTTAGGACTTCTCAAAACTGTGTTTAGACACCCAGCAAAAGCAAGAAATGTACATAAAAAATGTTGAAGCAGTTATGTGACCTTCTAAATTACATTTGAAGATATTTTATGGAATCTGTTGTGAAGAGTGGAGGAAGTTGTCCTTATAAATACACTTGCAGTTTAGGTCACACATTGTCTGCAGTCATTGCTAGGAGGCAAAAGCCCTGTTGTAAAACAGCTGGGCTTCTTGGCTTGGGGCAAAGGCAAATTCCACAGCCAGAAACCTAATTAGACACTTTTGGAATTCACAGCACCCTTTCACGCTATGACCTTTTCCTTTCTGTCTTCCTCTCTCTTCTCTCCAGCTCCCCCCATATGTCCTCCACCCCCTCTGCCCCCTGTGATCATTTGAGCCTCTCCTCACTAAATATGTTGCTTTTTTACATAAATACTGTCTGCCGGCCAAATTCAACTCTGCTGGTAACAAGAGCAACTTGGAAGTCATCAAACTGATGGCAGGGCTGTATTTGTCCCTGAGATCCGTTTAACTTCTGAAAGACTCATAGCGTATCCAGTCCCCTACAAATTCCCAAAAGCATGTGCTGCAGAGCAGTGGTGTCAGAGAAATGGTTTCATCTGTGCTGGAAAATTGGAGAAGTCCCCAAAGAATTCTCACCTTGCCCTGGAGAAAAAAAAAAAAAAACAAAACGAAAACATAGAGGTGTGTTCTAAACATGACCCATACTGGAGGACTTACCTGAATGGGGACAGCCCAGGTTCAAATGCCTGCAGGGACTTGAACCTGAGTCTTCCACATCTCAGGTAAGCATACCAAATCTGGCCTCATACTTGCTTCTTTTTTTTTTTTTTAACTTAACTTTTCTCATTGCAATGTTTTACATGTCCACCAAATACTTTTCAGATTGTCAGATAGGCATTTTTCAATGAACAATATTACTGCAAATCTGCTGAACACCTACATCCCCAAACATGTTCAAAACTTTTCTGAAAGGATGGTAGACTTTATGTGTTACTTGTATCAAGGAGCAGTAGCATCCAAAGGTAGATCTCTATGTCTTGTAAGGATCTCTATGTCTTGTAAAATAAATGAATAGCTGATAGAAATGAAAGGCTATTAAATGCTACTGAGGTTGTATAATTTACAGCGAGACTATTATATATCATTTTCTTAAATTGTTTTTATAACTTAAGTTGTAATTCTTATCCAAACTCATTTCAGCCAAAGAGCATGTTCCCTCACATGGATTTTTCACTTAACTAAAAACTGCAGCCTTCATCCACTAAAAAAAAAATACATGATAAATAGGATATTTTAACAGAATTGGGTAATGGAGAACTGCTGTGCCACTCTGGAGAAATGTCTATAACTCACTTATACCTTCTGGTATGTGTACAGAATGTTGATTCATGAATCACAGAATAGCTATCATAAAAAAAAAAAAACAATGTCTCCTTGACAAAAAAAAAAAATACATTTTACTCAGCTGAGATTTACAGTAAAGATTCATGCCCACATTTTTAAAATCACAAATGCTATTATGTTGCACTTGGGGTTTGGTTTTGTAAATCTGTGGACTCCGGTAGTACGTTTCCTGTTCCAAGTTCCACAAAACACTAACAAATTACTTCTTGCCATGCTTCTGAAGGACCATTCTCATTTTACAGATGACAGCACTGAGGCAGAGGGGCTCACTGGGCTGACCAGAGGAGGAGTGAGGCTTCACTCCCATTTTCCATGGCTGTCAACCCTAGCAGCAGGACCCTTCTGCCCTTGCAATCACCCAGCAGCAGCACCTCTCCACTGCTGCTCCTTTCTGTTCAAATAGCATTTTTAGGCTTTTGCACCATTCTGCCTTCTTCCTACAGATTTTTCCCCTAGCCAAAGGGCTTGTGGTTTTGTACGGAAAGAAGCAGAAAGGTTTAGGCAGATTTTGATGAAATACGTGGAGCACTTGTCATGTCAGTATGCTTTTGTCACAGCCAGGCATGACGAGCAACAGAAATTATCACAGTCACTGACAGTGGGAAGGAAACTGAGGGCTACAAGGCGTGCAGGGGATGGCCAGGCTGTGTGCGCCTGTGGGAGAGCAGGAGCTCACTGCTCAGGGCTTGTGGAGCAGAGGGCCAAACTTGGGAGGATGCTGGAGGTGCTGCTGAGAGGAGATTCTAGCAGAACAGAGTCCCAATAAAGCAGAGAAGAAATCCCACAGGGCTCTCTGTGATTTCACATAGACACAATATTGCCTCTTTTTGGGACTGGTGATGCTTCCCCCAGCAGTCTGAACACCAGACACTGCACATGCCAGCTGCGGCTGCAGCACACTCTATCCCTGTGCCTCCAGCCAGTACCTCCCTTAGCCTGTGTCCCAAAACAGCCCTCATTTTACCTCCCCAAACAAGCGTGTACCCACGCACACTGCTGCCATTTGCATGGGATTGGATATTTAAATCAGAGAAAAATATTGTTCACTATCATTTGAAAGTATCATTTTAATCACAAACTAAACCTCAAAGCAACACTAAGCATGCCTGATTGCTACCTGGTCAGCACCATCAAGGTCCCCTGGAAAAACTAATGAGCGTGCTACTATATATCCGCATACCTCGGAGATAAATGTTGTTTGCATCTCCTTCCCTAATGACAGAAGGGAGATTGTTCAGTAAAGCACCCTACCTCTTAATATGCAGGGTTTGTTATAGCAGCAGCTCAACTCATATTTCCACCGGTTTGATGGTAAGCGAACAGCAGTAGCAATATTAATCTGCAGTAACCTGTCAGTGAACTCTACAGCTAATATGATGTAGTTATGATTTTACCATCAATCAGAACTGAACAGGCCCCGGACAATCCTTACAGCACTGCCTCAAAAAATCTAATTGTGCAAAAGCTTCATCGGTTTCCAACATTTCTTTTTTATCTGTCACAGACTTTTGGCCTACTACACAACCTTTTATTGTTGGTCTTATTGCATTAGCTTGTTGGACAAAAAAGAGAAGGCTAAATCTAAGAGTTCCCCTGCATTCCATCATTTGTTACCACACGGGATCCTATTTGACAGATCCATATTATTTTAGATTTAGATAAATATTATTGGGACATATGGTATTGTGTGAACTTTTGAACCACCGATTGCCAGCATATAAAAAAGGCTTGTAATGTTTTCACCTCCATGTTTGTATGTTCAGATATATAAGAAATATAAAACAAGAATGGAAGAACTGAGGTTTACCACAGGGCTGGATTTTAGATGAAATGTAAACACACACCTTTTTTTAGTTAATTTTATTCATAGAAAAGAACAATGGCTGAAAAATGAATTATTGGCAGCAAATACGAACTTTCACAGAAGTTAGAGTTCTATTAGTAATTAAGATACTATTCATTTCTCTTTTGGGCATTTTTAGTACAATCATCTATTATGTAGTTCTGTAGCTTAAATCCGACGTGTGTGTGTAAATACCATAAGGGCAGCACAGACGCGTGTTCCCAGCAAGGAGCTCTCTTTCAAACACTGGCCGTAAGGGATCACAACTTGCCGCGAGATACATTACAGCCACACTGTTTCTGGTGAGTTCGCCACGCCAGAAGTTTGGGTGTAACTTGCGATTTTAAACATATAAAAACATCAAGGAAGACGAACTATTAACATTATCTGTTGAGTCGTTTTAATCTCTTGCATCTTAAATGTAATCAGGGTTTTCAGAACTCAAATTGCTAATCAGCACGTTGGGTAAATGTGCACATTCAGAGATAACAGCCGGCTGTAAAAATATATTTATATTTGTGATTTAATGTATCGCCGGCTTTATATTTCATTTCACTTAGCTTTACTCAGAAACTGTGAACATTTTTGCTAGCATGATCTTTTTTGGCAGCAGTTTTAGAGCGGCAGAAAAGCAGGGAGTAATGACTGAGGCGTGCACACAGTGCATTGTGTGCTCTTTACAGCAAGTACGTCCTTTTCGCCAAACAAAAATTTGTGCACAGTTTCAGCTCGCTTCATCCCTTCCTAACAGGAGCAAAACTCTTACAAAGCAGAGGAGGTTGCGTGGGCCCACAATGCAGGCAGTGTGTGCTCCGTGCTGGAGCGGCCGCTCGGGAATTGAGCAATTTGGACACTAATGGAGGAAAATCTTGTTTTAAGAAAAGGGCTCCGACTTCAAAGAAATATTTCGGCTATATGAACATCAAATGAATAGCTGAGTTTTAGCCCTCGATCGATCATAATGTAAAGTAATTGTAATCCAATAAAAATAGCCCTACAAAATAAGGAAATGGCTGTCGCATCCTGTCAAAAACACGTAGGAATGCGGCTTCGGAACTACTGAGGGAGCCGAGGTGGCAGAAAGACAAAAACAGGATGTCAAACTGTTAGGACAATTGGGAAGCACTGATTTTTTCAGCACCTCCCGCCGGCCGCGGTAGTTGGTCAGGCTGCCTCTAGAGGGTCCTGTGTGGCTGCGGAGCGGTCCCGTGCTGCAGGTGTGCGGCTGCGTCCTGCAGGGCAGCGAAAGTGGCAAAAGAGAGGGGTTCGCACCTTCAGCCCGCATTACAGTGCGTACCGCCGCTACGGCAACGATAGAGCAACCTTAATGCAATTCATGTCATTGCATTAAGCTGCGACTGTTAATTTTTTTAGACGGCTGTATTCCAAAGCCAACCACAAAGTCGTTCGTTGCGCTTTAACGACGATTTCACTTTTTGTTTCGGAAGGCTGTCATTGAGGAATGCTCATTTTGCTTCCTAATTTCACAGCCCTCTTTTGGCACAAACTACAGCCCCACGCCACATCTCCTCTGCGGCTGGAGGACCAGCTCCAGCAGGTTGCCTAGGGTTCCTTCTTCCTTCAAGACCAGTGTTACACTGTTCATAATGGAACAACAAAAGAATAACGTGAAAGTCAATGTGGTGAGAAGTGCTGTGCTCTGCCAACCACAAATATAGCAATAGAATTATAAGCTCAGTTGGTTAGAGAACAATAAAGCCACATCCATTAAAATGAGTTCAAAGATTAATAACAGTATAATTAAGAAAAAACCTCAAGCCATTCTTTAATGAATATTTTAACGTGAGCAACAACATTTGGGTATTTTTGTAACTAACAACAACTCTATTTGCCCAGATTTTTCAAACATGAGAACATTTAGTCAGAAATCCTGATTCTCTCTGGGGAAGGTCAGTGAATGAGGGGCAAAATATTGCAGGGGTCTGCTAAACTGCTCCTCTTTGCTGTGATACCTGAGAAAGAACTCGCATGTTGCAGGAACCCCACTTTCTCATTCACTGCTGGCACAAGAGGGTAGCTCTTAACCTGGTGTTCATAGTGAAATTGATAGAACTTGAACAAATAATTCAGATAATGATGGTTGGTCTGTTTTTAACCTTTATCATGCGCGTGGCATCATTTTATTTAGAAAGAAAATGAATGAAGATTCTGTATAATACACCTCTTGCCATTCAGTAGCTGGAAAGCTCCAAGCAGAGCACTTGCAGAGGAAGTTAATTTCAGGTAATTTTAAGTCAAACTTCGACATTCTGCTCCAAAGGAGTGGATGAGCATAGGTCTGGCTGAACTGTTCTCACAGTCCACATTGAGGTGAAGACCTGTGCATATATATTTTTGGACATTTTCTCTTAACGGAGCATTCACTCTGGGCAGAGATGTGACAAGAGTGAGAGCTCAACCCTCCACCCCCTGACATGCTTTCCTTCACCCCACTTTTCCTTTCCTCCTTCTGTTGAAACCCACATTCCAACAAAGGTTGACCAAACTCAAATAAAATATCCTGTGGTTTCAGCTGTCTTGGGAACCTTGGGCAAGTTTCATGCTTCTCTGCATGCAGCTGAGCTGCTGAGCTTGCCCGCAGCGCTGGTATCTGGGTGAGGGGTGCGGTGGTCCTCGTGCATGGGAACGTTCCCCAGCAGCTTCTCACAAGGCCCTGCCTCCCTGGGTATTTGCAGCATGGACATCATAGTAAGATCAGTGAAAACAAAGCGATGAGCTGTAAGGGGGATTGCAAAATGTGCAGTGACATTTGACACTGCCCAGCTCACAAGAGCATTTAGGCAAAATGTCAGCCACTACCTAAGACACTGTACTCATACATTTCTTTTTTGCTTTGTTGTGACTACAGTAAGAGTAGGAGTGAAACTATAACCAGCAAGCTGGGAAGTCGAATTTAAAAAATAATGAATTAGGCTGATACCTATTAAGTGCAACTTTTTCTCATTCAATACATACTTTAAAATAAAATCATGTATTTCAAGACAGTTAAAAACAACCTTACACTAATACAACCAACTATAGAGATTACACCAGCTATTGCCTATTTTATCCCACAAAATAGATACTTATCTAGTGAAAGGAGGTATGCAAAACAGCATCTTCTCAGCTTCTCCTAACCAAGATGCAGGTGTAACAAGTCCTGGGAGTTCTGAACACCTCCAAAGGACCCCTTTTAAACAGTTATTTCCCAAGATGATGTAGTCTTTCTGGGATGGGTAATATGCATGTATGAACTGTGGGCTACCTCAGTGCCAGCTCACAAAACAGGAGAGCATTGTGAGTAACAAATGTCTGCTCCACTGTGGTCAGTCATGGAAGACCTCATTCAAAATACTGTGAGGTTAATAAGATTTTTGTGTGCTCCAAATAAATTTGTCTCAGATTCTATGCAACCAAGGACAACAAAGTAGAGAAAGGTTTTCTTGTGTTAGAAGAGTATGAGAAATTAAAATTCATAAAAGTAAAAATAAATGGGCGAACCCTAATTAAACACATCCTTATCAGTTTTAAACTATTCAAGATATTTCCCTTTGCACCATTTAGGTTGTATCATTAGCCTGAGGATCAAAGGAAAAGATTTCTCTGAGCAACTTTTTAAGAAAACATTGACACACTTTAAAAATCAGAAACATTTCCCCGTACTTTCTGAATCAACAGAGTTTTGAGATGGAGCCCTCCTTGAAATCTTTTTGGTTCCAATGACTCACTATTTTCATGAGAAAACATTCTGTCGTTTTCTGATGCAGAGCTCTGGACTAGTGTATATGTGGCTCTTCATTCCCTTGTGAAATCCAAGAGACAAGACTGCTGTCCTTGGATCTACTGCTTTCGTGGTTAGACAGTTTGGGAGTACTTTTAATCTTTATACATCAAAAAATAACTCATAGCATTGTGTGCATAATGCAGTAGGGAGACTAATGTCAAACTTAAAAGGAACATTAACAATAAAATAAGATTCATAACGAGTGCATGAAAGCTCTTGAAACTAGCTGCTCAGCTGGCTGTTTTCTGATCCGCTGACCTTCCGCACAGAGCAAGGGCAGAACTCACAAGCCTGTTCTCCATTCCCATCAGAGCTCAGGGGAATGCTCACGACCACAGCTGACCACACAGCCTCTGCGTTTTCATTCTAAGCCAAGAGGCCAATAGTTTCCTCTGTAATTGAGCTGAAGGACATTTAAAAATAATTAATAGGATTTGGTGCAACTACTATTATTTGTTGTGCTGTGTGCAGTCTAATTTTTATTGCCCACTTCCAGAGCTTAAAGACTTTTCTTAGGAGAGGTTGAATACCAGTGGTTCTGAAAGTAGTCCCAAGGCAAGGCAGAATATAAATAGCTCTGCAAGCATAACAAGCTGAAGGCTCCACTGAGGCGAAAGCACATCAAGTAATTAAAAAACACTCTATGATATAAATAGGGAATAGCCCTTTGTAGTTGCAGAACATATATATTAAGTATACTATCAGGATCTGAGTTGTTTTTAACTCTGATACTGATGGGAGTAGAGCACAAACAGGAAGAGTGAAGGCACGGGGAGAGCAGCTTGTTCCACATACAACCCCTTGAGGCAGGTCCACCTGATAGTGCAAACCCACCCACACATGGTAGCCGTCTCTGACAGTCTTGGATACCTCCAAGTTTTCACCCATAACACAATTAAATTTTTAGTCAGAAAGCCTCTTCTTGTGTGAAGACGTTAACAAAAAAGAGCAGATTTTTCTTAATTCACACAGATCATTTCACAGACCTATCCATCCTGAATTATTTAGGGCTCAGGTAACTGCTGTTGCTTCACTGACAGAAGAGTAACAGATGTAGGACTGGGGTTTGTGAGAGAGAGAAAATGAGGAATGACTGTATGCAGGCTTGATGCGAGCAGCTATCTGACTGTATGCTGGAAAGCTGTGATTTTATTTTGCTTTTTCTGTGGGCCTCATGGACTGGGATTGACTTTCCCTCTCCACAGGAAGTCCTGTCATGCAACCAATGCAGAAAGCCTTCTGAAGTCTCATGAGCCCCTAAAGGCTGTGTGTATTTTCTTCTAAGTAGGGCCCTACCTGATGTTGCAGCACCATCCATCATGTCAGCAACCAGCACTGCTCTGGGGACATGATTTGTTAGTTAACACAGCCTTTGTTAGCTGGCTTTCCAGTAGCACACACTGATGGAGGCCTGCAGCCTTCAGGAAATTTCCAGCAATAGACAAGAAAGGCGAAAACTAGGCCAGGTGCAATATGTGCACTGATTTGAACCCATCAAAAACTTGGCTGATCCTATTCATTACCCAGGTGATGTACTCTGCCATAGAAACTGCACTGTGAGGCAAGTTATTTTTTAGATTGAGATCGTGGCCTCTTAAATCTAGTTTTCATCCGCATTTAAACATATATAAAGTGCAGGAGCCCTGGATGGAAACCCAATGTATATGGACTTTTCCTGCTTTTTATTCCTTTATTTATAAATGTAAAAGCAAGCATAAATGCAGAACAAATACTCTAACAACCAGTGTACAGGAGTACAAATTGGTATGCTGCATCAAAGGAATAAAGGAGAGGGCTGATAGAATGGGAAGAGTAATTTACTGTGCACTGGTCTCAGCTGCCAGTGATTGCAAAGGGAACTCAGCAGATGTTTTTTTGATAAAGGTTGTTTCTTGCTGCTGCTGCAGCAAAATCCATAGCATTATTCTGTAGGACTTTGCACATCATGATTCTGCCATTTCAGTTAGTCTTAACAGCTGGATGATAAAAAAAAAAAAAATTGTTCCAGTGGATTATTTGAAATTTGTCATGTTGATTTAGTTTCATTACTGTTATTAAATTTTATTCTGGAATGGTTTACATATCAAGAATGCATAATGGGTTTCTGTGTGGCCTGGGATTTATTCCTTGAATGAGGAAAGGACTCTACTGTGACAAAGTCATAAAGCCTTATTGACTTGATCCTTTGCCATAAACATAGGATTCAGGGAGTTAGATCGAATATTAAAATTGATATGGTAGTTGTACTTTCATCAAGAGAGTAATCTCTTCCAGAATAAAACCTCACAGTAAGTCTAGACCTACAGAATAGTTTCAGAAATCTGCTATTCCCTGGCGTGAATAGGAAAATATTCTCCTAATTAAGAACTTTGTAGGCAATAATGTTGAAGAGTACCAAAATAAATATGCACATTTAATTCACTATCCAGATCCTGAACCAAAACAAAACAAGATTAACAATGTCATAAAAATTAAAAGTGCACTGACATATGGAGGGGTCTAAACAAGCAAAAGAATGTTTCTGAGCAAAGAAATTCTGAAGACAAAATAGCATATCAAAATTGAAGCTGTAGTGGAAGACGAGCCAACTGAAATCCTACACTCAGAAGATAGTCACATTTTATTTGAATTCAGCTTTTGGATTCCTTCTTTTCTAATGGGAACACCTTCAACACAACAAACCCTTGGATTTGGATCTAAACACTGTGGTGTAAGAAAGCGCTCCTATGTGAGTGGTTGCCATTTTGTCACATTCCTGGAGGGCAATTTGCACATAGGAGAAAGCTGCCGTGTCATAGAACGTAAATTATGCAAGACTGCATGTCACCTCAGAGAGATATACTCTTGCTGATTTGTAAATTAAAGACAAACCACAAAAGTTCCTAATTCCTTCACAACATAACTACTCATGAGTTTCTGCTGAAAGACTGCCATCAAAAGGCAATAAATCTTCAAGAAATAATATCACAATGCAAGCTTTAAAGCACTCATGACTTTTCCCCAACTTTCTCTGGAATATTTCTTCCAAAAGAAAGCAGATGGCAGAATACTCAGTGGGACTGCTTTTGCGTTCAAACAGTCCCAGGGGTTTCCATTAATTCGAGTTGTCTCTACACAGACACAGATATGAACAGAAATAGCTGTCCATCTTTCCTTAGGATCACCATGTTTTTTTCCTTAAAGTATTATTTGAAATTCGCGTCGCTATTAGGTGCATTTGCAATGCAAAAGCACAATGAGAGAAAATACAAATTAACACTTCTAGCTGAAGTGAATTTGCAGATCTAGGATGTGTCAGGATCCAGTCTGGACCCATCCTTCTCCTATGAAGCCGTGGGACAGAGGACAGGGGACCCGACCTTTCTGCTTCTCTGCCAGCGTAGCTGCATGGCCAGGCAAAAACAGGTCTGCTGTGGAAGTCAGAGACCACCACTGAGCTAAAGTTCCTGAAGAAGCTGAATTACTGTGGAGAATTAGATTTATTTATTTACTGATGTACCAGGGAAAAACAAACCCCTGAAAAGACAGATTTTCAGAGCTGGCCTCATTCTGTCTCTATTGATGTCAGCAACATCCACTGAAATAAAATAAATCCATTGTTGGACGATTCCAAAGATCTCACATTTTGTAAAGCACAAAGAAGTTCACAGCAACTTCATTAGTGGCATTGCAGCTAACGAACAAAGTGCAGCCTGGTGGCCCCAGGGACGTGCGTCATGGCAGGGAGCACCCAGCCACACTGGTGCTGAGCAGCTGACCGTTGCCAGGGGATACAGTGGGCACAGCAAGGGACCAGGCTTGCACAACCTGGAATGAGTGTTTCAGCCCAAAAAAAGGAAACATCACACATGAGAAATGCAACAGTGAAGGCTAAGCATGAGAGATTATCAGATGTTAATATAACCGCGTTCCTTTCCAGTGTAATAAATAAACATCAGAAAACATGACAAGCATGTTCCAAGTAAGAGGGATATTTTCTAACAATGAATTCAGATAACTCAGGTTCTGCTGTACAGAAGCAAACAGGAGAGACACAGCAAACCCAGAACAGTGCACTGGTTTACAACAGTGTTGCAACACCTCTGCATTGGCAAGCACCTCTGCATGGCCCACCCATCCCAGCCAAGGGTGTTTTAAGCAGCCCACAACTGGGAGGAATTAAAGGTTTATGACTGCATTTACACTAACTGCCTCTCCTGAGTAGCTGCACAAGGGAAGGAGCCCTAACCAACACCTATTTTGAGTGAAGGTGTTGGCTAACCAGCCAACACTTAAATGCCATGTGCTCTATCTTCAGACCACATGTGTTTCCACTGTTTTTCAGTGATTTCACTTTTGAGCATGTACACTGTGTGGAGACTACTAAGCTAGTCACAAGTTGTTTTTTTTTAAAGGGGTTAAATTTTAATAAGCACACAAAGCTGTTAGCTTGACAGTCCTGTTTTCCATAAAATTCACATTCATAACAAGCAATAAGGATGGAACTTTATTGCAGTTTGACTCATAAGTCTGCCTAAAACATGGATCTGAAGAGGTCTCCATCAAAGGAAAATGTAGTATAGGCTTCATGCCAAGTCAGTCTTTTGTTTCTTTACAATAAGAGAAAGAGTGCCAACTATGATATAGTTTTATAAGGAAGTCATCTATTTTCTGATAACGTGATTGAAACTGGCTGTTCACTACATGTAGGCACTCAAAAGCCAATATTGTTAATTGACATCATCTTCCTCCTTACTTTCAGGTGAAAAAAGAATACGTATCTTTTTCTGATCTGTTTCTACCTCAGCATTGATATTTACTGCATTCCTCTGCTTAAAAGGAGAGAATTAAATGAAAGCCAAAGACCTGACCTTCTTATTGTGGTACTTTTTGCAATATTTATCCATCTCTTTCTCAAGATATTTATCCATCTCTTTCTAAAGATTCATGTGTAAAACACAAGACTGTAGCAGAATATTATTGGCTCATTCAGGCCAAGCATGCTTTGCTTTGAGTCCATTTGGCACATGCACCATGGATTCACAGCACATTAAAATCAATAGCAGGCTTTGCATACGCTGTATTGAACTTCAGCTGCATGCCACAATGTTAAAAAAATAGGACAAGATACAGAGGGCTGGAACAATTGTTCTGTCAATTACTTGGTCTACAGTGCACAGCCAGCATATTTGAGGGGACTACAGGCAACCATTATAATGTATTCCACAGGAATCTCCTTTCCAAAAGAGCAATCCCTATCTGCAATAAAATTAATTGTAAAAATGTCTGTAATAATAAAAACTTAGATCTTGACAGAACCTGCCAGCATCCTAGAAATATGGCCTATCTATATATCTCAGAATGACAAGTATTAGAAATGTAAAAGAACTATCAAATCAGATCCTGACAATCCAAAATTATTTCTTCATGCTTTTTTTATGCTTGTTTTTTGAAAGATACTTAATCTCACTGTTAAAATAGGTTGGGTAAACAGAACAAGGAAGAGATTTGTCTCTATAGGTCTGATTCATGCCATACAGTCAGTTTGACTCCTAGCCTTTTGTTTGCCCATCTTTAATAAGAGAGATAGCAATATCATTCTATTCTCCAAGACAGTCATGCTGATTACTTATCACTTACCAAAATCTTTCAAACTGAAAGAAGTGTCGCAGAGGCTGTATGAGACATAATTTTGTCTTTCATTGCATTTCTTGCTTCCATTTTGAGTTGAGCGCCAAGACTCATTTCTGATAGCTATCATGTTCTGCTCCTTCTCTCATCAATTACTTGAAGAAGTTACTGCCATCCAAGCTTATGTTTCTAATGATTTTTTAGTTGTGTAATTTAGAATGTAAAATCACTCAATTTCATCTTATTCTGGAGATCACTATCTATAATTATACATGGAAATGATGAAATGAAGGATAACTAGATATACTCTCATCCACTTTCAAGGTCTACCATAAGAAATCCAGGTCAGATATGCTTATTTCAAACAGTATCACTTCACCAGCATTTCAGAATAATAGGGCTCGCATCCAGTTATGGTGCAAAGATTTGTTTACAAATATTTCATTTTCCTTACATATACCATGGAACTCTATTTAAAAGAAATCATTCTGAGTCTTTGGACAGTCAAAAGTTGCAAGTGAAATGAAAACACAGATATAAGCAATTCCCAAAACAAAAGACATCTTTTCCCAAAAGCTCCAAGCCCCCAGACCAACTGAAAAAAAACCATGCTGCAAAACTTTGTTAGCCAAAGAGTTCAAGGAGATTGACCTTGACTCTTTTAAGGGCTTTCATAAGTATTCTTTGAAGAAAAGAAATGCTAGTGAGAACAGATCCTTTCACACACAAAAGGAATAAATGAAATGGCTCTGACACCAAGTTCCTTTTCAGATATTTCCTCAGTGGGAAAAACAAAGAAGAAATGCTTGGATCACTGAGGGAGGATGGGATGAGAATCCTTTAAAAATTATATATATATATAATTAAAAAAAACCTGCAACTGAGAAATGACAGACAAGAGAACACGTTAGGCAATTGTGAACAAACAAAACAAACAAAACAAACAAAACAAACAAACAAAAAAAAAGCCTGGACAGCATGCATCTGTTAGGGTTTACAGGAGTTAGTTAAACTAATTTATGCTCACCTTGCATAAGCCAAAGAACTGAAAAAAGATAGAGCAGAGGGAAAGATACATATTACCCACTTTTACAACAGCAAGGGTACTGCACCCAGACACTCTTGTAAATGCAATTTCTAATACTCACTGCTGACTTCAGTGAGCTTTGGGTGTAGAGACTGTAGCAAGGACAGAGAACTACAGCAAACACATTGTGTATCAGCTTTCATAAAGCTGTGATGGTGTGTCTCACAGGATCTTAGCTGAAAAAGTAATTCACACTGCCTTGGCCATTTCCATGTGGCTTTCAATGAAACAGTAATGAAATTACAGGAAATAAGCTGCAATGTAGTAAAGTGGTGGGAAGTGTCTCCTGGCTACCATGTGGGTGACTGCTAGGAACGGTCTGTGTCTGACTTCTTTATTAATGAGCTGGAAAAGGGAGTGCACGGCACTTTGATGAAACTCACAAATACAAGTATGAAAGAACGAAAGATCAGTGTACAAAGAAAATAACAGAGAATTTCCTAGAGTAGATAGAACCATGGAAAGAAAATAACTAAATGAGACTCAGCTTTGAAAAACTGCAGGCTAGGAGGGCATCTGAGAGGGAATAACAGGAAGCAGAAATCTGGGATGCAATAATGATGAAAGAGATCTAAGTGAGATAGTGCATGCTAAATGACATGAATTGGCAACATGATATGGTGTGAAAAGGCCAGTACAATACTGCAGAGAGAAAACAGTATCAAATCACTGCAAAAGGAAGAAATAACCACATTCTGTATGGGCACTAGTATAGCTCCATCTGGAATATAATACACATTTCTGGATATTGACAAATTAGAGAGTTCAGAGAAGAGCACCAAACATGATCCAAAGACTAGAAAGATTGATTTATGAGGAGAGATTAGAAGAGTTAAATATATAAATTGCTCAGCTAAGAAATGATTAATGGAGGACATGATAACAGCCTACAAATATTTGAAGACGACCACCAGTGAAGGAAAGACATTTTTCAGTGGGATTCACAGGGAACAGCTAAGAGTCAGGAGATGTGACTGAAAAGCCAAAACATGCATCAAGTATCAAGAAATGCTTCCTGAACATGAATTATTATAATCTGTGGAATAATTTCCCCAGTGGAGCAACAAGGAGCTTTTACTTGTGGCTTTTAACTGCAGAACTGAATAATCCCTCAGGAAACATACGTGCTACAGTTTGACTGTCCACAACTGGAAAGGTGTGGACTCAGTGACCTCTCTAATCCTTCACAGCTTAGCTGAGCAGGATGCAGCCTGCATCGCTGCTTTCTCCACAGAGGTGAATTTGGCATAGGAGAAATGACTGTATTTGTAAACATGCTACATTCTTATTTGTGTTTCTCTCTGTGCTGTTTGCTATGTTGGCATTCATCAAACTGAAATAAACAATAGCTGCTGTTACAGAAGTACTTTTATTACTTGATGGCTGTGGTGAAATTCTCAGCACCTGTCTTACCGCTGTGTGCAGATAACAAATCAGCACCTGATATGCACAGAGTGCTTTCAGTGGCTCAGTTAGCTTTCTTGATGAGATATATTCAAGATAAATATTAGACGCCAGTGCAACTTTCTTCTTTTAAAGGTGAAAAAAGCCTGACTACTCTGGTTATATCAGAAAGCTCATGGCTGGCTAACAACACCAGAGAACTGATATAAGCATGGCAAGGTGTGGAGACTGCTACAGAGCATTATCTGGGGAGACATAACGCCATGGCACGTGTCATGCAGCAGCTACAAAAGTTTAAATCTTGCAGCTCCCTTAGCTAGATCTATTGCCCAAAGTTAGATTAATTGTGAGTCTTTCATCTTCAGGCATCTCTGAAAGGCCTTATCTTTATCTCTGCTTTCAGAGGTCCATAAATTTCTTTGTGTTCAAAGGCTCCATCCCTTCCCCCAATCCTTTTCTAGTTCAGAGATCCTCAAACTCCAGCATGATGGTCAAGTCTCTCTGTATTTAATACCCTTAAATTATCTCCTCTCTTTGTACTTCCTTCCATGATTTTCACCAGCTTTCTTGCAATACTGCACCTGCTCAGCACATCTTTGCTGAACCCTTCTGCTGGAAACTTCCCTGCTACCACAAACATTCCCATCATGGATGCCAATACTGCTGCTTTCATTATCCCTGCTACATCCTGCTGGTCACCTGCCTGTGAGCTGCTCAGCTCAAAATGCACCTAGCTTCTGGAAAACCCAGCTGTCACCGGGCTGACTGTAAACGATTTAACCAGATGGTTCCCAAGCCACCCTGGTACTAAAAAACGTAAAAGAGTAAGTTTTAAAAAAACAAAGTTCATTTTAATGCTTTTGCTTTTTCTGTGGACACCTTCCTCACCTCTCTGGAGGCAGCTCTGTAAGCTGCTGGCAGTGGTTATGCTTAGTCTTCATGGGAAAAGGTAGTGTGAAATACATTCATCTTTGACACTTGCTTTCTGCCAAGCAAGGGGATTTAAATCACTAAACTAAAATGGATTTAGCTTATAACCAGGCAGCTATGTTTTTCAGCATTGTTTTCATACATATTGTTATACATCCGATATACCTGTACACTAGGTTACCATAATTATGCACTATACCCATTTCAAAATTAGTTCCAGCTAGTTAGCTTCTCTGCAAGACAATTCACACTGCCAATTGAGAATTCAACCTCATTCGATGATGGATTTGTATAAACAGCAAAATCCATTATTTATACACTGTAGGAAAATAAACTCTGGCTGGCCGGGTATATGAAGCATGTGAAGGGTTTTCATTTTAGATGGTTGGAATTTTAAACTCAAGCAGCTTTTAATCAACATACCATTGAAAATAAATTTCAGCAATCACATTTCTTATTCAGCAGCAGTACAGTGTAACTGAAAATAGAATCTCCACAAGCTTTATGGGCTATTACTCAACATGTGCTTATAATAAATTAGATGTAAATAGCATTTATTGTGTAACAAGAAAAGCAAGAAAAGATGACCAATTTCAATAAGCTGGCAGGGCTGAGAAGATGGCCATTTCTGCCCTACTGGTCTGAAATAATTTCTATAATTCAAACATTTACATGTATCATTGTTCTCCATTATTATCAAGTCACAGTAGCATCTAGACACTCGAGACCCGTCATATTAAAATAGTTTTTCAAAAGCTAATGCCAGTCATCTAGTTTATGAAGGAGGCAGCACAAGACTTCAACTGTTACTGTAGACATCAGAATAAAAATTCACTCAAACAGAGTGGAGTTCCTTCTCTTAAATCTGGAAGAAAAATTTAAAAAAAAAAAAAAAAAAAAAAGACAAGCTGTTTTTATTTATGGCTCTGAAGATTTTCATATTCTTTATGTTCTAGGTGAAGACAGCCATGAAGCACACACATCCTACAGAATGACTGTGATATGGACTACAGTTCTTCACACTGACAGCATGAGAGAAAGAAGAAACAGTGATGAATTCACTCTGTGTATTAGGGATCTCTACCACGTTCCCCCATTAACCCCTGCCTTAGATCCTCATCCTGCACCTCTGGAAGCTCATTTGTTAGTGCAGTATCATAGGTTCTCTTTAGTGCCTCAACTCAGGGTGCTGGTTGGAGGCAGCTGGGTGCTCCTTCCATATAATATGTGTCCTAGCTCAGGCTGAGGAGGCAAACCTGCTCTTTCTGGACTCTGTATCCATGTGAGCAGAATAACAAAACATTTGTTGTAAAAGTTTGCGAAGAACTGCTGCAGAGTTATTTGGAGTCTGATAAGACTGTGAATGGGAACAAAAAACCTCACTGACACAGCACAAGAATTAATCATCTTGAATCACAATAATTTGTCATAGAAAAAAAAATACTAAGATCAAAGGTAATTTTACAGGAGTGATTATTCTGACTGATGTGGCATGTGGAGCTGTGAGTATTATAGCACGCAGCATGGAAGTGCCAGCCTATGGGAAATGTGCAAGCTGCTATCAGAAGGGTATGCACTAAAAAGTAAAACATGCAGATGAATTTTTCAGCCAAGTGGTAGACAGCATTGGAGCCGATGGCAAGTGTTTACCTGACAGAAAAGCAGTATGTGCTACTTCATGTTGGACAGTGATGCCCAAACCAATGCAGTACGAGAATCCTAAGTCATTCACAATGACAGAAAAGCCAAAGGAAGAAGACAGAAGCCCATTACTCGGTATAACTATGTTCTACAGCTTCCTCAGGAGAATGTCTTCATTGGGGAAGCAAAGGAGAAAAACAGCTTAAGAAAAATCTCAGGATTTTCTATAGCATAGTGACAAATTGCACCTTTTCCAGTTTGTTAGCTATTATATATATCTCCGGTAGGGAAAGGATCAGTGGTACATATTTATCTTTCTCCACTTATCCTAGGATGAAAGTCTGTAGAAAAGTACGTGTGCCTTTTAGCACAAAGTGGCTCGTGCTGTATATTCCCTACATCTGTTGTAGAAAAAAAATTATATGGGACTTTGTTTAAAAGGAATGGAAAGATGATTTACCCTGTGTTGAATAAAAATACTGAGAAGAACATGGGATGGTTAGCTAGGCATGGGTAAGCCCTCGAGAAAGGCAAGCAGATATTCTGCATTGCCTGAAAATGGAAGGCGACATGGGAAAATCTAAGACTCTTCACAAGTGCCAAAAAGAAACTAAATCAAGCAAAACCTCAGAAGACAAAGGTTCCTCAAAAACAAAGCAGGCTTTGCTTTACATAGGCTTGAAAAACAAAACCACGTACCCTATGCTATTTTTCTTTCTTTGCTGAGCTAGCCTAAATAGAAGATATTACAGATGAGTGTATGTGTCAAAAGCATTGGATAAGTTGGGATGCAGCTGACATAACTGTAAGTGACAGCGACTTTATTTAGTTTAAGTAGTTTGCAGTTAAGTATAGACTTAGATATAATCTTGCCAATGGAACAGTTCCCACCCTAATGTGTGAGTAAGAAATGGTGCCAGATTAATAAAGAGTTTATTGAAGAGAAGCCAGAGCCTGATCCACATTTAGAACAACTGAGTTCGAGAGCAGCATCAGTAATGCATGGAGCTGTCACCTTAGGACGTTTTTTCCTATGGAAAACTGAAATTCAGAATAGCTGCATTATTAGATGCCAGAGACTTGTAGAAATGGAGGGTGAGACAGCAAGGCAGACTCCTCGGTTAAACTCACTGTTCTCAAATGCATTTCCTCTGAGAATAAGGGTCAAAGCTGATACCAAACTTCACAGGGATTTTGAGCCTCCCGGCAGTTACAAATGTGTGATTTTAAGAGTAACTGCTGCGTAAGTAATCCCTTCATGTTTTTTCTGCAGCATGCACTCCATGCCCACTGCAGACCATCAGCACATACTGATGGTAATCCCCATCCCGGTCCATTCTTTTGACTTCGGCACGTGTGAAAGACGCAAGGATTTTATGTTACGGAAATAGGGTCAGTCACATCTGTAATGCCAACTTGTAGCATACACTGCCTCAGGGCTCTTTCAGGTATTGCATTTATGCAAAAACTTGTCTCTGCAACACAGGAGCAATTGTGCATTCGGAGTGCTGCTTTAAACACAGCAGGTCATTATTTCTGAAGCGTGATTTCAGAGGGACTTTTACATGTTATAAACAGTTCACTGGAAGATTAAGAAAATAGTGTGACGTTGTCGAGATCATAAGTATTTTTATTTTATGGAATATCCAACTGTAAACAGATTTTTTGGCAGACAAAATATACAAAATCTAAGCAGATACAGGAAAATGCCCTACATAGTAACGGTGGTCGGCTTTCATAGCCTCTGCTACAGAGTACCGAAATTCACGCCACAGGAGCCCCGCTCGCCAGCTCAGCAGAAGGCGGATTGGACAGAAGGCGTTCCGGCCCAAAGGGAGGTTTTGCTTTCACTGAAAAACAAAACGCTTCTGCAGAAGCCGAGGCCGCAGCGCCGCGCGCCATGCCCGCAGCCAACCGGCCGTTGCGCCGCGCCGCCGCTGGGTGTCGCCCACGGTGGGGCCGCGGCGCGGAGGCGGGGCGCGCGGCGCTGCACAAAAGGAGCGGCGCCGTTGTTGCGGCCGTCGCCATCTTGGCTCGCCGCCTCCCTCGGCGCGGGGCGGGGTGGAGCTGCTGCCCTAAGGCGAGGTTTAACCTTCGGGAGACCGCCGTCCGTCAGGATGCGTCTTGTCCTTTAACGGCGCGCACGGCGGTGTAGCGACACCGTCACGGGCAGGGTGGGCGGCTGACCGAAAGCCTTGCCCACGAGTTTGCATGCGAGGAGGAGTCGTGCAACGGCAGTGGCGAGCGGGGCTGCGCGGGTTTGAAGAGCAGTTGATACCGCAAAGGAATGCAGCGTGCAGAGTGTGCTTTAGGCTTTGCGAGCAACTGATATAATTTGCTGGAAAATTGAATTTGGGGGCACAGAGGAAAATCAAATCAGGGACAGAAAAGTGATAAGAATGCTGAGCAAGGTCTTGTCTTAGGATTCACAGACGGAGACTGATTTTGCAGCTGTAGGAGTGGCAGAGCGCTCCCAGCTGCCTGGAAAACAAAATCAAGAAATGAGGAGGTACTGGAAGGCATATTTGTGGTTGCCCTTGTTTTCTTTCCTGGAAACCAGGAGTCCACACTGGGGAAATTAGCACACTGTCCTGGTCCTTTCACGTAGCTCAAACCTTGCTGTATGTTACCCCAAGGCTGGCCTCCAGGCTGGGTGTGGAAGGTGCTTCTGGTGAACAGGTGTGATGGCATTGCCTGGTGCCCATCGCCAGAGCAGCCCTATGGACCATGATGCAAGGCACAGCAGGTTCAGGTTCGCAGTGCCGTGTTTTACATTTGGCATTCTCTCTTTGTGAAAATGTCTGTTATTGGCAAAGGGGCAGCGTTGGCTGGGGCTACTGATTAGCAATGGACCACACAGCTAGATATGTTCCTGTGACACTGCGTTTGCAGCCACTGACATGTGCAGGAGTACTGTGAATGCTTTATAAAAAAATAGTGAAGAGAAATGGGAGTGGAAATTAGGAGATGAGAAGTTTGTAGAAATGACTCGTTGTGACAACTGCATGCGAAGGTGAAAGATACTCAACACCTTAGACGTGGAAAGAGCTCAAATCTGTTTGATGAGAACTTCCATGTGGATATTTTGATGTTAAAAGGTAGACTCTGTATGAAGTCAGTACAGAATCAAGTTTTTAATAGGAAAGCTGCTTAGCCTCTATGAGGCCCCATCATTGTCTCTTTGAAATGTTCAGAATGACAGAACTGATAAGAAATGAACGCTTCGGGATTTTATCATATTTGGAACATTTTTCAAGCGAAGTGTGTTGTTAGAAATGATCATCTGTGAAAATGCCTTAAGAAAACTGATCATTTTTTGCATGACATAATTCTGTATTGATTCTATATTCCACAGAATGCAGTATCATCTTGGTTGATCACTGTACAGTAAAAGGCTATAGTTTAGCTCAAACAGCATTCTGGAGGCAGGCTGTACCTTTCCTGCATGGGATTTTTCCTTAGGATGTTGCCCCCTTAGAGGGCAGAAATTGGAGCTCTTTCTGCATTTACATACTCCTCCTTCAACAAACTGAGGAGGGGGGAAGCGAGTGCAGCCATGGTTTGTGCCCTGGAAGGTCTTTGCCCAGCCACAGCTGTCACCAGCCAGGTGTCACAGGTCTGTGATGCCTTACCAGGAAATAGTGGCGGTGTGATAATATGAAATATGATGCTTTCCTCTTCTGCCTGTTTCCTTGCCTTCTCAGTCCGTGAACTTTCAGAAATAGCTGACTACAACCCTTCATCTCACAGAGAGAAAAGTCTTATATCTCCCTAATAAAATGAGACATCTAAAGGGAGCTGGGAATCCTCTTGGGTGCAAAGGGAACTCATCATAGCAAACTGCTGTTAAATTTGGCTTTAAAATTTTGTGGTTCAGCTGACAAATCTACAGATGTCAATACCAGCAGCACTGATGCAAGAAGCACTGGCAATCTTTGAGAAGACATCTAACAATTGCAGCAGAGACAAATTGGGAGCCAGTTGCATTTTGTCCTCCTCATACATGGCACACACCCTCAGTAGTGAGCTGCTCAGGCAACAAATTGCTGACAGGTGTGCAACGACAAGCCTGTCTAGATAGGCTTAAATCATCCCGGATGGCTGCACTTGTGTATTTACAGTCAGCACAAGCATCAATTTGAGAGAATTTAGCTAGGATACCCAGTACTTGAAAATATCTTTAAAAACAAGCAAGCCAACATGTTCAACTGGAGTTGTTTGCCACTGGCCTGCTAACTTTCTGTAAGAGGTGTGGGCAGACAGGTGTAACAGGCTATGGGGAAACATCAAATGTGTACCAGAAGGAATCTGTGAATACATTATTTTTTGTTTTTGTGTTTTGTTTAAACTGCCACATGTAACAGCTTTGGTGATTTCCATGTTTTAAGAATGAGCAATGGATGTTCTAAACCCTGCTGTAGAAAAGGTGTTGGAGTCTCAAAAATTGCTGTTTTGTGTCGTCGCCCAATGCTAGTAAAGACACAGAGCGAAGGAGTATCTTGCAGCTGCTACAAGATGAGACTTAATGAAGCCAATCCCTCCTTCAAGAATCTGTATCCGTTTCTCTACTTGGCAGATTAGATATGAGTTCAGTGGAGAACTGTACTTCTTTGGAGAGTTAATTCTATCTTCGTTTGTGAATTTATGCATCGAATAAATAAAACATGAACAGCAGCAATGTGATCATTCACCTGAGATGTGTCCATCCTGAATCAAAGTAAACTGTGGCAGGTAGAATGGCTCTCCTGTACTTCTGCTAACCTAGCCAATACAATGGTACTGGTGACAGAAGGCTTTAAGCAAGATAATATCTGTCTGTTTTATATGGGTGACAATCAGATGATAATACATTCAGGCTGCTGAACTGAATTTGTGCAGGCAAATGAGATTCCTTTGCCTGTTAACCTGCAGTTATAGCCATTGTCCTGGGCACAGTTGTTCTAAATAAAATCACAGGTGTCAAAGTCTTCATCTGCTTTGCTCTTAGTAGCAGAACACAGCTTGTGGCAGCTGAGTTTCTGGTGCTTTCAAGCTGATTTTGAGGGCCATATAAAAATAAGTTGTTTGTTTAACCCGAAGTAAGCAGAGAAGGAAGTCTTTCACACAAATGGTAAAGATCCTCAATTCAGGCCCTTTAATGTAGCAGAAAAGAGTCATAAAAGTCTCAGTTTTGCAGTAAAAGGGTTCCTTTGATGTAGGGAATGTGCTTTGTAGATATCTTCTAAACTCCAGTACAAGGTACGTGTGCTGAGGAGCACGTGTTCTAGATGGAAGTGCTGTGGAGTGCAGGCAGCATCACGGCCCCTCAGAGGAAGGACTGTGGGGAAGCTTGTAGAGTTTAGTTTTAATCTATGCATGACTAAAGTAAGGTAGCAGACTTAGTAGAGGTTTCATAATAACAGACTGTGTATAATGGGGAATTTTGTTAAGGCACCTTACGCTTAATTTTTTAATCTCAATTATTTCATATATTTTATGTAAAAATAGCAAAGATCTCAACAGCATCCATGTTCCTGCAGCAGTTGCCGTTCATTCATGCAGAAACCCTTTCTCTATCAAGTAGACTTCAAACGAGCTTGTTTTCCCACTTTAGTCAGTTTGTATTCAGTGCAACTATTCTGAACTTTTTATAATCATTTTTTATTCCGTGTTCTCATCTGCTAGCTCCATGTTTCAAGTAAATGGAGTGTTGTTTGTGTGTGGTTTTGGAGAAGTTGTTTTTTTCCAAAATTCAGAATGTGCATATCTTTTCTTAATCCCACAGGTAAAATCCAGCCTTTCATTTCTGTTGGAATGCAACTGGCCAACCTCCCTTACCCTCTGAGCCACCTTACAGGGTAAAGGGGCTATGAACTTTGCAGAGGTTCACAAGTGGCACCTGATATCCCATCAGTCTGCTGCAAGGTAGGGTTCAACTGGGCTGGACTGGGTTGGAAGCTGAATCCTTAAATAGCCCAGAAATGTTGGAGTAAGGGATTCGCTGCCCCGCTCCCTGCCTCCCACTTCTCGGGGTTCAAATTAATCAGTATCTCTGTAGAAGAACAGCGGTACCTTGATTATGTGGCATAACCCTAATGTGAAAACAGCTTCCAGGTCAAGAAAGGCAGACTTCAGGGGACTCTGGCCCTATCTATGGCAGTGATGTGTTTTTGAAAGCCTTTACTTTCATTAGCAAACCTGTTCAAATTCTAAATTGTCTATCAGACTAAACTAGTACAGTTCAGCTTCTAGAAAGAGGTAGCTGCTGAAGCGTGTATTTTCCACTTACAAAAGGCTCCAGCTTCAAACATGATGATGCTTTTCTATCATCTGCTTCTTTAGCAATGGAATATTCCACGGAAATAACTTGATGTGTGTGAATTTCCATTAAAGCGTATTACTCCTGTGCACTAACATTTTTACTGAATTAGTCAGCCCTGTTCCGTATAAGTGGTAAAGAGGCAGTCCTGGTTATAGGAAGGGATCCTTTAAAAAGAAACAATGACAAATGTAACCATTTAAGTGTGGTAGGGAATGCTGTGTAAAAAATCATTTGCATTTCTGCCCCACAGTAATGCCCTTGTTTCTAGAATCTGCAAGACAGCAGAATAGGTGGCACAAAGCATCAAAGTCTTTTTTATTATTTTACGAAATGGTCTGCATTGTGCCAGTGGCGGAAAGGACGAGAGGAAAAAATACTTCTATCAGGTTGCATGCAAGAGCTTCGTGATATATTTAGAAACAAGCAAATGACGGAAAAATGCAGAATGTAGTTGAGGTCGCTTATTAACACTTTGTCTGAGTGCAGAATAAGGAAAAATGCAAGATTCTGCAGTGAATACATGAATATTTAACAAATCTGAATGAAGATAAATTGAGGAAATCTTTCAATAAAGACAAACAAATACATCTTTATTCTTTATAACATAGGCAATAGCTTTGTATTTCACATGGCCAGCTATGCTTTATGTAATAGGGTGAATATGTATTGCTAACTGTGTGGATACTGTTGAATTGAGAAAATACGTTTTTAAATTCCCATAATGGAGGAAGGCAGCATGTCTGAGGTTACTAGCATTTTAGATTATTATTGCTGAAGATATTTTTTACATCATTAGTTTTTAATATAGATGGTCTTTGCTTCTGTCTTATAATTCACTGTGGATGGGAGACTGAAGATACAGCACTTGGTTGTATAGAACGTAGTTCTGCTAGAACTAAGCAGATATTTCATGAATTTTTACATATATCTGATAGAAGCAGTTTTTGACATTTTTGTTTAAACACCCATCAATTCCAGTCTTTCTCCATGTAAGACAAAAGCAACAAAATCAGCATACAATTTTTTTTAATTTGGGCAAATAAATTTTATTTCTATACTGACATTTGTCAAGAGAAAGTGAACATTATCTAACAGTCTATAGCAAGGATCTGAGTGCATTTCTTCACCTCTCCTTTACATTCCCACACAGATACAGCATGGGTTTGTTTATTTTCTTTTTTTCCAAAAGAGAGGAGCGTGTAGGTCAGAGGTGCTATATTACATAAAACTGCTATATAAAGTTTGTCCACTAGGTGGTCCTTAAAGACATATTTAAAGAGGTTGGTTCGTGCTTTCATCCTATGTATGAAGTCCTTCTTAAAGCAGGTAATTCAGTTAACAGTGTAGCAAGGCAGCTTACTGAAGCAAATCCCTACCTACATGAAGAAATCCTCATTTGCAGCTCACATACTCTGTTCATATTCTGGGGACACCAAACACTTGGAAATAACGAGTTTCATTGGCATTGGGGTGATGCAGGAAAAAGGAAAAAAAAACACCATAGTCAAAAATAGACAAAATTACAATATACAGCACTGACAGGAATATAACTAAATATTTGCATTCCTAGCACAATGCTTTTATTTTGAGACTACTGGAGATGAAATCTGGGAATCTTCTGTGTGCCAAAGTATTCCTGTAGAACATGGAGCTCCATCAGAATTGAGTGGTGTGAAACTGCTCTGAGGTATGTGCAAGAAGGGACTTCTCTAGACAGCTACATCACACAGAGCCACTTGTTTTGTTGCTTGTACTAGCTATTTCCAACCTGGAAAGAAGCATCTTAACTATAGATGGCATGTGCAGATGAAGGAAACCACTTACAATTATGTTGTGGAATGAAATATGTAGTGGATAACATCCACTACAAAAAAAATGAGATGCATCAAGAAGAATAAAAAAATTTCACACCATTCTGAACTTTAGGTATGACAAAATTGGAAGAAAAAATATAGGAATTTACACCCACTGAACAGGCAGTGATCATGAGAACGAAGTAAAAATATTTTTGTCCATCTCTCATACATGCCAAATGGTCTTGTAATTAAACCTAATTATACAGTAGACGCATTTTTCCAAGAGTTCTGTAAATAAGTGTTAGAAATTAAAGTTTTCAAACACATTCTTTGAAGTTATATTCTTATATTTTATGATAAAAAAGGAAACCATGAGTCCATGAAATAGGTCTGCAGTAATTATGTTCCTTTTTTACTATATTGCTGTAATTTTTTTAGTGTGGTAATGGTAAATTTCTAAATAGATTGTACTAAGTTCCATATCCATTTCTGACTTACTTCTGATTTCGATTGTGTGAAGTATGATTCCATTAGTCATTATCGATTAATATGAAACGTAGCTTTGTTAATGAAAGGAAAAATAAGAATGAAGTTATAGAATGTAATGAGGTTTAGAAAGGAGGTTGCTTCATTTCATAGCAGTTCTGCTGAAAATTGTGCCAAGATTGGCAGTTCTAAGTTGTGTGTTGCTTGCAGTACAAACTATGCCAAACCAAAACTGTGGGAAGGCAGGTGTGTGGGAACCGTTAGGTCGCAGCCTGAACCAGTGATTGAGCACCTGGTGAAGAGGTGTGGCCAGCCCTGGGAGCACAGGTGCAAGCAATTCATCTGTGCAACCCTGAGCCCACCCCTCCCTAAGCTCATTTAAGGGCTGGTAGCCCCAGAGATCACCTGTTTTGAGAGTTTCTAGGGAGCCCTGATCCTCAGAAAAGGTAAGCTACTCCTTTATTACTGCTGTCTTTTTTGTGGGAGCTGAAACTGGTTAAAGGCAACTTTATCAGCTACCTTTTGTCCTTGCAGCTAGTGACTTGGTATTCCTATCCTTTTCTGAGCAGGGCTTCTTGCTGTAAACCAGTACATTTGCTTAGGTATTAAAGAAGTTACTCCTGCAATAGGGAAATGGATACATCATACAGAGAATAAGAGTGGGGATGTATGTTTTTCTTACTACCATTTCTGGTTTCAACTGAGCTAAAAAGTTGAGTGTAGTTGTAATATTTTCCCCAAACACTTCTCAAAGAGAAATCACCACTTGCTCCAATGACCTTTTGATAGTCCATGCTAGTTAACTGATAGGCTTCCAGTATTCAATGCAAGTGTTCTTGGAGGCAAGGCAAGCTACACCATCCTGTGGGTGAAGTTTAGATTGGAAGAATTATTTAAATTGGCATTGAGTCAAGATTCAAGCTTGCATAGGGCTTATAAGAGATATCTATTTATGCAACTTGTACTTTATAATAGTTGACTTCTTGAAGGAAAACTGATAAGCACTGAGCAAAAGAACTAGAAAGGTAAATCCAACAGAATCACTTTCAATTTTTGATATTCTGGTACAACATATTCAAAGTAAAAGACACATAGGAAATAAATAAAAACACTTTTCCACTTTCTTCCCTGCAACAGAAGTACTGCTTCCTATTTATTCAAATCTTTACATAGTAAAAATAAGGTGTAGCCTTTGAATGCAAAAAGGCTGTTGCATTAGCTTCTGAACAGAGAACTATCCTCCAACTCCAGCTTCTAATTTCCTCTTCCTGTCCCATATATAAAACAGCTGGGTGTGGTTGTCTAATGAGACCATCTCCCTTAGTCTCACAGACTGCTTACCCCTTCCTGCCTCTCATTTGAGTTTCACTGTGTGTAGGGGGCAAGGAGTGAGGTGAATAATTTTGGTCTGGTTTCACGTGGCTGTTTTAATCCTGACGTTTTGAAGTCTCTTAGAAACCAAGAGAGTAATGTGTTCATTCTATCAGAAAAACTGAAAAGAAGACGCAATGAGAGAGAAGGAGCAACTTGAGACATACGTAAGGAGAAACCTCTGAGCCAAAGCTAGAAGAGGGAGCGTTGTAACTTTGTCTTGCCACAAGGGAAAGCTATTTTAGGTAAATGAGTTACAGAAACTGCAATCTAGTTATGGTACAGAGGTGTCCCACAGAAAACTAGAGAAAAGAATCTGAGTGTGTGTCTAAAGGATCAGTTAAAGAAATAAGGTAATTGAGTTGAGGCAGTATTAATAAAAGTATGAGACAGTAAGTATTTGAGCATGTGCTGTGAATGCTTAAGAATAATACATAGAATGCATGAAAATGAAATGACTGTGAGGTATAGCTAGGAAAAAATCACTTGAAGTGCTAATGACAGCATCTTTATTGAATTTGAAGGAGGAGGTGAGATTGGAGAGGATTTTAAATGGAAGTAGTGTCAAAAAACTACTCTGTGGTATTAATACCACAGAATGAGCTTAGAGATTAAAAGAGAAGTTAACTGTTGTGTTCCTGTATGGAGTTCATAGTATTTTTCTGAGTTGGTTCTTCTCCATTTTGTTTTGTGGGGATTGTTTGGTTGGATGATCTGTTATTGGATTTTTTTGTTTTCTTTTTAGGACAAAGGTTTCTCTGTATTTTCTTTAGAAAAGAGTTTAAGGGAAAAGATGTGCAGGGACCTGTGGGGAAATCTCAGGAGAAGAAATAGGAGATTGTGTAGTGGTTGGAGGAAAACATGTCTTCTATGGATACTAAATGGAAGAGACCTGGGGAACAATCTCTGAAAGCGAAGTAGTGAACAGATAAGAGGAAGATCAAGTCAGGCTCTATCAAGCCCCTTCTGAGAGACTGATACAGTCTTGTGCAGTGAAAAGGGCAGTGGAGACAGAGAATAGTTGTGGTCGCTAAAGTTTGCAGTCAATAAATGTATTTCTGCTGGGGGGAAGTGTTCTGCTGGGAGAAGACCAAGAGAGGAGAATAGATTTTAGGTGGGGAAAGCCATTCTGGCCACAAGCTCTTGCCAGAGACATTCCTGAACACTAGAGTAGGGGTGGAGGAAGCAGATGTTTGAGGGACTTGGCAAAATGGACAAAAATGTTGAGGCACAGAAGAGCTGAGAGGGGGAAAGAGTGAGCAACATGCAGTGAGAATCCTCCTCAGTTTGAGGGGTCCCGAGAGCCAATCCAAAACTGCCGGCCCTTTGCTGACCCTAGGCAGGTCTTGCTCTTGAGAAATGTCCTTTAGGAAAAGAAGCAACATATGTCCAAGTATAACAAGGCAACTCAGCGTTTGTCTGGAAAAACGATCACAATTGTGATCTTCTTATAGATTATAAGATAATCTTGTAACTATCATTGCAACCAATGTCGTTAACAGCAAAGAGAGCCACATTGGGGTGTTTGCTGGGGGGAAGGAATCCAGAGAATGATGTTCGATTCCTGTGCTTCTCAGCAGCCTCCCATTCCAGGGGGTTACCAACTGAGCAGGGGGAAAAAGAGAAGGGAGCCCTGGCAGCTTCAGGCAGTGTGGTTAGGTAGAATTGAGCAAGGACTTAAAACCAAAAGCAAAAGCAGCCAGTAGTCAGTACGTTATTTTTCTCACCTTGTCAAGTGTTCTGCTGGTCCTAGTTATAAGGAAGGCTAAATAACCATGGCTGCAGCTGATTAGCTTGCCTCTACAAAATAAGAGAAGAACTGTTCTTTACTTTTTTTCCTGTTTCACAATGTGATGGTATTCCTCAGCAACATGTTTCCCATCAAACATGGATTCCCATTTTATGAACTCTTCCTCATTTTAGTAAAAGAATCATGATTTGGCAAGATTTTCTAGCGCAAAAGTTAGATCTGGCAAGCACATCTGTAAACATTCAGCTCTGTTTGACTCAAGGGAATTCCATCTGTGAATGTTACATGTAGGAGTCAAATGCTGAGATGGAGCAGGATATTCTCAGCACCTATTTATAGAGGGATGTATAAAGTTCTATAAACCCTGCCACGTGTGACCAAGGCTGCATGACTCAAATATTGAACGTTAGCATGCAAACAGCTTAAAAGCTAGTATAATTGAACATAAAGGCACCTTCACAAAATATATTGAGTCCCTTATTTCACATTTCATCCAGTACGGACGGGCCACCTTATCCCTTGTGTTGCTGGACTTTAGTCAAACATACTGCTACACATGAAAGGATAATGCTCTTCTAAGGAGAGAAGCCTTTTGTATATTCACCATGTATTCTTTAAGACACGCAAACCAAAATAGTGAAAGACGTCTTACATTTTTTCATGTGAGAATCCAGTGTGTCATACAGAATATCTTATTCTGTCATCCTATGTTATACTTCTTAATTTTCAGTCCCGAATATCCTTTGTTACACGTATGTTTTTGTTTAAAGATTATTTTTGGATAAAAGAATGGCTTTGCTGAGCTGTGCTGCTCTTAGCATTTCTTTTTACAGATGCGGTTCTAATAGCTTTGTAAGGATTGTAAATTCCTTTCTCTCTTTGCCCTGTGCTTTCCCCAAAAGTAGTACAATTTCTGTGGAGTCATAGTGGAGCTGTGATAAAGCCTTGGTTTTGCTGCTTGAGAATGCTTCCAAGGGATACAACTGAAAGTCAAAGTCAGATTGAATAGGCAAGTGTCTGTTCTACTGACCTGTTCCGGTGGCTGTGATTTGTGAAGAAAATTGGTAGAGCAAGTGCAGTGTTTCATTGCAATCCTAACCTAAAGTGATGATGTTTAAGCTGTGTTGAGATGTGGTGTTGCAAACTCCTTTTTCCCTCCTTGCAACCTCCCTCCAGTGTTCATTCTCCTCCCTTAGCCCCCACCCTCTTCCTTCTTTGAGAGCCAGTTTCAAATTAAGGCGGGGGACTCACCAATGCCTGGCTGCTGGTGTCTGCTGTCGAAGCGCTGGCTGAATCCCAGTGTGGTCGGTGATCTGAGGTTCATGTATTCGTGTTGAGGTCAGTCATGCAATGCCTTCACAAAGCAGTATAGGATAGAACATGGGCCATGGCCTTGCTCACCCTTGGAACTGCAATCACAGAGGAATTACTGTAGTGCTGCTGCCTTCAGCTTGGTGAGCTTAAGCAAAGGCTTGTCCAGGCAGTTTGCATGCTAGGCAAGTTTCAATGACAGCATGGGTTCAGACTTGAAATATAAGTGAGACTGGGGTGCCTCTGGGTCCTCCCTGCATATGTGTTTTGCATAGTATGCCTTTTTCAATGAGGAACTCCCTCAAAACAGATATATGGCCTGACGCTTAGAAGAGTGGCAGGCAAGATTTTGGAGTCAGCTAAAACGTTTGTAGGAGTCTGGAACCACTTTAGAGGCTGATAGATAAGAAGTTAGAAACATCTGAAGCTTTGAGGAGGAAAATAAGATTTATGGTGACTGTGAAGAGCAGGAAATCGAAACTGTTAAGAAACCAGCTTCAGGTCATCATAAAGTTCTGATCCCTAGTTTCACATTAAGGAACAGAATGCTACTAGAAAATCCTGCCTGCGGTAATAAATAAAATTAATAATTAGCTACTATATACTGCTTTTCATCTATAGATCTCTGTGATAAGAAGAACATAGTGAAAGTCTAATTTATTGCAACTAAATAGTTGACTGTTAAACATTTCTTTTTGTGAGACTGTAAATTCTACCTGTTGACATAAGCTCAATCTTAGCTGCTTTCTGGGCTGGATTGCTTCATCATTTGGAATTAACTCCTTGCAGACATTTACAAGAGTTACTGTTTCTTGCAAGTGTATTATGAAAAGGAGAAATCCCAAAAGAGAAAGAGAGAAATAAATTGGCGAAACGCTTTGGTGCTAATTGTAAGCGTGGCCACATTTATTGTTATACAAATCAATTAGGGCTGTGTTTTGTGAGTCTTAATTGGGGAAATCTGCTATTTATTTATTTCTTTTTCTGCAAAATTTGGTATTAGAACATGCCATATTTCAATCACATCATTTGCCTACTACTGTAGGAAACATTTTTTTTTTTTAGTACACACTGAAAATGTAAGACTATGTTACAAGGTGTACCCACTTGTATCATCTAATATAAGTAATAAATTCTGAAGAGCCTGTTGAAATAAAACACTAGTGAGAATTCTTGTATTACTTACAGGCTTTGGAATTTGCCCTCTGTTTAACCACAGATTTTTTGCTTCAATTCTGAAAAATGATAAATAATTTGAAGCTCCTTTGTTTTAATTGTCCCAACAGGAGACCTTTCACATGAGCTTTTGGGTTCACTTTCAAATTTGCTTTACATTGAATGAGGTTCTTTACAGTTGTCCAAAAGTAGTTGCCCAAATTATGAGTTTGTGTTGCAACACACATTTGTGTTATATATATTTATATATGGTGCATGTGTCAAAAAAAACCTTTAAAAGAAAAAGTAATAGCGTAATTTGTGACTGACAGCTTATTGTTATACTGAAAGTGTGAAGAGGATACTGTCTTTATTCTGTCCTTTAGTATAGTTTGTTTGGGCAGTGAATGGAGAGAATGTCCCTAAATGTAGCTGGAAGCTCCACTCGTTGAAGCAAGCTGGAATTAATGTGCTGAGATAGATCTGGTGGCTCAGTGTGATCCCAGAAAGTAGGCTGGTGACTGAGCTGCTGAAGCTTCTACTTAGAAAACTGTGGAGAAAAGGCAGATGGAAGCATGAGTTCAAATGTTTCATTTACATAAGTCATTGGTGTTTTTGCCAGATTTCTTTTTAAAGTCTGATGGAAGTCATATGAAGATGTATATCATCTTTTTGAATTAAATATGACATGAATACTGGCTGGTGACAATGCTTAGGCTTATTGTGGCCTTGATCCAAAGCCAAGCAGATGTTTATGAAGAGTTCAGATACAAATAAACTTTGTAGCTGTGTCACATTAGTGAAATAAAGGTGTGCTAATGTGCTTTGTCTAGGGAGGACTTGTTAAATCATTAGACCAAAAGAATTTCCCTGGCCTCTCAGTGAGGTCATCCTGGCAACCAAAAGGACTGGGCTAATGAGGATAGCCCTGAACGTGTTTTTCCTTGGTGAGGAAAAACTAGCTAGAAGGAGTGAGAGTGGCAGGGAAGTTGCAAGGAAACAGAATGTCTGTTGTTGGAACAAAAGGAGAGGGACTGCAGTGAGCAGTACTGCTTTGGTGATCTTTTTGTGGGAGGGGAGAGAAGGAATTTCTAAAAATAGTAAAATATGATCGTCCAGTACTGGCTTTTGTTACCATCACTCACTTGAGTTCTGCTTTCAAGATTTATTATATCACTCTTAAATCTCTTGGAGTCATTACAATCTTGCCTTTCATCTAGTCTGTATATAAATAATTGATCATCATAAGGATTGAAAACTGTGGAAATGAAGACAGCTTAACACAGATATTCTTTATGACATCAATTACAAGGGGAATCATTTGATGAGAACAGAGAATATTTCAAATGGTACAATAATGCTGGCTTCTAAAATTACTTTGTATTTGAAATGAAATGTGTATGCTGATTGGTTCTGTTGCCAGTTTATGGAGAAAGTATATTATGGTTCAATGAAAAAGATGGTTAATTATCTGCACGCAGGGCTTGCTTCACCCCTCCCTGCTTCTCTTCTGCTCTCATACAACTCTGTTGAAGTAGCTGTGTACAAATGGAGTAATGCAGTGGTGAATCAGGCCTGTGTTTTGTAAGTAATTTATTGCAAGCATTTGCAGTACTGAGAGGGGAAACATTCAGGCGTGTTCATTGCTGAGTTTTAAACTCCCAGAGCTGCGTTCAGCTGGCAGCAGTCGCATGTCACAGAGTTAGACACTGAGCATGGCAGCTATGACAGTAGCTGAGCACGTTTGTTGTATTAAGACCTGGTAGTATGCTAAAAGACTGTAAACAGTATCATTAAGCATGCTGAAAGGAAGTTGAAGTTCAAGTGATTTTTTTTTTTTGGATGCTTTATGTAGTGTTGACTGTTAAACTTACACATTTGGTTAACTGGAGAGAATGCTTCCTCTCCCATTTGTTATTTGTCATGCTGATAATTTGTGTCATTTCCCCATTCAAGCACTTGCAGGTGACACGTGGCTTGGATCAGTATTCAAACTACTGAGGGAAGCACAAGCAAGGTGTAGAAATATTCATGGTGCGCTAGGAAGTGCTCCTGGTTGTCTGCAGTGCTCATCTTCAGCTGCCAGGAGCATGCTGGATGTGTGCAGGGCAACAGTGCCATATTATACAACGTGTCTGTGGAAGAGGAGTGTGTCAGAAACTGCATTAGTCTGTATGAACAAGTAGTAGTGGCTGCTGTAATGGGGACTAAAAAAAAAATTAATCTCAGTATAATGTGTTAAGAGCTTGGCTTTATGAGCCATTTTTAGAACTAGACAACATCAAACAAAAATACTTGGCAGAATTGTTTTATGGTGGACGGTCTCGAGAAATGATAGGAATTGAGCTGTGAAAGTAGAGTTAAAGAACAATCCAATTAGCATGGGTGAGAAAGGCAGCATTAACTCCGGGTGTGTTTTGTGTGATATTTTCAGAACTATTTCACATTTTAAATACATCGTGTATCTGTTCCATTGCTATCTCATGTAAATCCTTTTTGCCTCAGTTTTGGTGGTTCTATTTTGTAACTGTTTATTGAGCTGGGATGAGAGAAATTGGAAACTGAATTTATGACAAACAAAAATTCATGGTGTTAGCTTAAATGTTAGCTTTTATCTTGCTGAGGATCCAATTCAAAAATACCACAGTGTGTGCTCTGAAATCAGGTAACTTTCAGACTGAAATATTTCAGTGTGATTTTTCCAGAGATAACAGATGAACAATTCATTTTTTAATTGTGGTGGTTTCTCTTTGTATCCTTTGACTTCCAGCCAAAATTATCCCAGTATGTCATGATAGGTTTTCTTATTGTTGTTTATTCCTATTGGGTAGTTGTCAGAAGCCCATCTTTCTTATGCCATCGGAGCAGTAGTAAGGATAGACACAAAACCTTTGGTTTGCAGTTAGAACTGTGCAGGAGTATGCAGACAGCTCTTTGATTCTGTTTAGCATATTAGAGTGTGTAAGGAGTTTGGGCAGAGATGCTTGATTTTGGAGTGAAACATTTTAGCATGATATACCCTGTTATGGTATTAGTTAGACAAAGTACTTACATCTCTTTCCCTAAAGGTACTAGATGCAAAACTCCATCAAACCTCTGCTTCCAGACAGGGCTTTGAGAGACCTTAAAAGACACTGCCTCTCCCAATTTCAAGTGATGCTTACAAGACAAGAGAAGAATATATTGTTCACAGAGAGACAGGAATAATGACCCACAGATAAACGTGGGTAGGTTCATCATGGAAGACTCCAGGGTTTATTATCCATGTAATTATTTCATTTATTCTGAGTTGTTTTCTAGACCTCTTCTTCCTCTATTTCTTTGTTTTGGTGGTGAACATATCTACATTGCAACAGTCTGAAGAATGCATGTATTGCATGTTGATCCTGGTAGATGATGGAAGTTTGTACAGCAAAGAGAAGTTCAGAAATGGACTGGGCAGCAGAAAGGATTGCTTATACTGACTGGAAAGCAACATCCGTTTTGGATATCACTTCATTGCACATTTTTCCAGACTAGGTTTGCACAAACCAGACTGAGTACATTTTCAGCTTTTGGTACTAAACAGTCACATTTAGAAGTTGAATTGTGATTTTATGTAAGAGAGACAAATGCCTATAATTAACGATAGGATTTCATTTCTAAGGGTTTGTGATTGCTTTGAGGAGTTAATGAGAACTACAGAGTGTAATACAATATCTTGATGATTTAGATAGTAGTTTATTTTCTGTATTCTTTCATTTGAGGCACTCAGGTATGAACAGATGTGCAGATGTTAGTCTGGTGTGTAGTGTGCCCAAAGGGAGAAGTGTAGATCAGGGATGATTTTTAAAACATTTCTTCTTAAGGTGTGGGATGTCATACCTTTAGGGGTTATCTTTCTGAAACTTCTAGATGACATTTCTAAACAGCTACTGAGAAAACAAGTCCTTCTGTTTAAATAATATCAAAAGGAAGCTGTGCTTAAGAAATGTAAGATCTATTCCCACTGCTGACAGATGTAACTTTTATTTGCTATTTTGGAAAATGCTTCAAGTTGTTTTTCCTTTCCCAGTCACAGCAGTGTCCTCTGGGAAAACAAGTAAGATGCTCTTGAATTTTTTTCCTTGTAGTTACCGACTCCTTCATTTAAAGGTGAAATGTTATAGGGGAGGAACCTCATATTTTTCATTGATTATGAATAGAGTCATAGAATTGCGTTGGAAGGTTGGAAAAGTCCTTAAAGATCATAGAATCCAACCACAACCTTACCATACTACCCTAACTAACAACCGTCTGCTAAATCCTGTCCCTGAGCACCACATCCAAACGGTTTTTGAACACATCCAGGGATGGTGACTCAACCACCTCCCTGGGGAGCTTATTCCAGTGCTTAACAACCCTTTCTGTAAAGATGTTTTTCCTGATACCCAACCTAAACTTCCCCTGACGCAACTTGAGGCCATTTCTCCTCATCCTGTCACCACTGAGAAGAGACCAACCCTGCTCTCACTGTAAGTATTCAAGCTCTTTGCTTGAATAGTGGTAGACATTCATATTCAAAGGGAATACATGAGAAATGTTAAGGAAATAATGAGGCTTGTCTATGCAAATTCAAGGACAAGTTACATCTGACAGCACTAATTATTGAACTTTTTCAGCTATTTCTTAAGCAGTTAAATCTAGTTACAATAATGCAACCTTTTAATGTTAGGCAGTTTCTGGATTTATATGTGCTTTCTAAGACCTAGCACTATATTCTCCATTGCAGTGATGTACGTAGCTCAAATCACGGATTGGGACATCACTGTGTACGGATGGAAGAAAAATACATTTGCAGTTAGTCACAGCCAGGACTGCATGCTGATGCAGTTTGGCTGGGGGGGTTGAATTTCTCTACTGCCTGGGTAGAGCTAGCCAGAGGACTATCATTTATTGAAAACTTGCCCCACATTGCAATAATAATCATCACGTGTTCTCAAGGTGTGTAAGATTCGCATCGTCAGCTTTAGCTGCCTGCAGTTTGTTGTCTGGGAATGTTCAGAAATGGATAAACTCAGGGCATCCTGGTAGAGCCTTGAAATCTTTATTCATGCTAAAGGGAGGATGGACAGCCAGTTCAAATGGGACTTTGGTAGCTTTTAGATGATTGAATTAAGTGAGCCTCACTCTGCCTTGTCAAAATGAGACCACTTTCTTATTATGACTTCATGCTTGTTTTTTTCCCGAGTTTCCAGGCTGTTTCAGAAGCAAGGAGAGATTGCTTTTCCTCCCTACTCAGTGCCTTTAATGATTATTTGTCTGGCTTGCTGCTAAGCTTCTAGCATCCTGGAGCCTGTGAATTTTCAGACACAGTGGTGCCTTCCAGAAGGGAGCTGGACTTTTTCAGTATTGTCCTCACCAGCAATTCCCTAGTTTCTCCTCTGTTTTGTGGGAGTATGCACGAAGTCAGCCACTCTCTTAGACTAGATTTCAGGTTACCAGCTATAGTGTGCTTTATTTCTTGTTTATTATTTAGAGTTTTGCTGTGTAGTTGATCAGTAACATGAAATGTGAAATACATGTAGATGTGTGGGTACACACATACACGTGTTTAGCAGGTTATTTTATTGTTTGAACTGTGTGATGTTTATGTGTCTGTCAGAATGACAACAGAAATAGATGGGTAGAATCTGCTACTACTGTACGTGGCCTCCATCTCATCTCAGTCATCTGTAAAAGTGTGGGGCAGGGTCGAGGACGTAGACCACTTCAAAGGGATGTTTTAGACTAAAACTATTAGCAGTTGTAAAGCACTTGGGAATGTCTGTACGTGTATAAGTTTCAGCATTGTTGTAATGTTTGTTAAGAGCTTCTGAAGTTAAACAATTAACAATTTGTGCATTTAGAAGGATATAAGGATTTAGTGATGGGTTGTATGAACTTAATTCAACAAAATATTTAAAAGTATTACTGAACTCATAGACCTATTGGGCTAATAAAAGTATTTTCTTCAGCTGGTTCTATCTACCCAGATTGTCCAGATATTCACAAAAAAACGTAACTAATACTCCTATAAAGAGTGAAGCTGAGTACCTCCGTGGCGGAGCTTCTGGGATTATTCCACGTGCTTCATTTCTTGTCCCATTAAAATATCAAGAAAAACAACAATCCTTCACTTCAAAGGGTGTGAGGCCAAGCTAGCACAGAATCTCTTAAGTTCTGAACTGGTAATTTCATCTTTGTATTTAAGCATATACCTTGCACGTTTTGTGGGTTTTTCAGATTTTTTTTTTTTTTTTTTTTTTACAAAGCTGCCCTGAACATAAATGTGTTAGTCTCTAGTACATAGTCCTTAGTATTTACAGAGTATGTATCATGCATCCTTTGAAAAGCCACTTATTTCTTCTGGTAGGTTTCTGATTCAGCTGTCTTCTCAGCATGCTGTTCTAACTTTTTCTCCCTCTTACAAATTTGTATGAACCCTGCTGCTTGCTGTGTTTATGTACAGCAACATATGCACATCTGTCTGAAGTAATGTGATGAGGATAACCTCACGATTACTAGCATGGCTGTCTTCAGATTGAAAAATACTTTCTGAGGTTCATTTCTTAGCATCAGCTTCCTGATTTCTTGCTTACTAAATCATGTAGTGTTTATGAAATAAAAGACTCCCAAGCTGTCAGTCAGAACTCTAAAGCCTTTCACAGACTGTAAATTCACATTTCTCTAGTTATAAATAGAAAACACTATTGCAATGGCTGTAAAACTCTCTCTCTGATGATTGTACGTTCTGCAGCACCAACAAATCACAAAAAGAGATGGTAGGGATGCTGTTGTCAAGATCTTTTTTGCTCAGAATTTGTGTTGTGCAAATAAGTGAGCTTGTGCTGATGATTTGTAGTAATCTGTTATCACCTTTAATCAGGTTAATGAGGAAAAAGGAAATACAGAGTATTCCAGATGTGGGTCTGGTACTTGTATACTAAGGAATCTGTATTTCCTCTGACTGTGAAGGACAGTGAGGGTGCTGTTGCTTCTTGTACTATCTCTTGTACCAGTGACCAAATCCAAGTGACTTTGTTAATGTGTTATAATTTATAATCCTTCTGGGCATATTTGTCTTTTCAGTATTCCTTTCTTCTATTTTGGACCACTGTAGTTCAGATGTAGAAATAGTCTGCAGAGGAGTAAACTTTCTCCTTTTCACTGTTATTAGCCAGCTTTTCCTGTGTCTTTTTGTTTATTGCTCTTAAAATAGATCTGGCTAGGCTACTGACTTCTGCAGTGTTCTGGCTGATCAATACTAGTACAGTTTTCGGAACGTATTTTCCACTTCAGTTTCTGACCCCTTTATTAAAAACAGAGGTATTTGGTATCAAGAAATCTACAAGAGATCTACCAAGATTTATTTTTCTTGTACAAGTGCTACTGTGGGATCATATACATCAATGTGGGACTTGGATATTCACTCATGAATCGTTTGGACTTCTGTTATACATCAGCCACAGAAGAACAACAATTTTTGAGTTCCAGGAGCAGTGGCTCATCTAGTGGTAATGGTAAGACTGATACAGCCCACTATGGAGTGGGCTGTTTGGCTGAAGTTTGACACAGTTTGACACCAGTGAAGGCACAGAAGCTATATAGAAGTTCCTAAAAATGCTGACTGGATGAGGTATCAATGTGTCCAGCCTGTTTCAGGCAGAGGCAGTAGGAGAGACTCTTTAAGGAGAGTCTGCATGCTTGACCATTCCCTGGTCTGTTCTCCTCGTGCACTCTTAGCGTCACATTTGTTGTATTAAGGATTCTAGAGACCTTTTGCCTGCACAGTCCTTCTGGTGTTTATGAACCTGTTTTCCATGAATTTTCTTTGATCCCACTTGATCCTGTTGACACTGTCTGCTTCAGCAGCCTCCTGTGCAACAAGTTCCAGAGCTTTGCTACTTGCTGGAGGAAGTACTTCAATTTGATAAGTCCCCTCTTAGTTTCATAACATCTTCTCTTACATTCTCTATTCATTTCAGGATTTTAATTGTTTGATCATGTTTGCATGAAGTTGCAATGCTCGTAACAACATTTTAAAAGTTGTACTGACCTGCCATATGTGTTGTGCAAGAAAATCTCCCCAATTTAGTCAGCTGCAAAGGTGAAAACAAATTATTTGTTGAGCATCTGTGCTGTTGCACTGTCATCTGAGAATTTACTTTTTTAGGCTTTATTGTCACCAAGTGATCCCACTGATCACAGGAGAGCTTCCTGCTTTTCATGTGTTCAATGAATGTTTTAGTATTTGGGCATTCTTTGAAAGGCTCTCTTCAGATTCTTCTCTAGAATTCTTATTTTGTGTTTACACTTGGTCTGCTTTATTTTGTGGGCTTCTCTCTCTAAATTTCAGCAAGGTGTTGCAGCTTTTCTGACATTGAAAGCTGCTGTTGCTTTCCTGTTGCACTCTCCATTTTGGTCTGTGCCACACTGGTCACCTAGGCTTCTGACAGCATATTCAATAGCCTTCAGGCTTAGTGTAGTCTCAGTGGCTTTTGAATAACCCTCTTGAAGTTTCTGAAGGCAGATTTATTTATTTATTTGGGGGGTTGTGGGAAAGCCTACCTAGCTGCTTTGCAACAGTCTGCATTTAGCTTCTTCAACAACCTTTTTCGCATCATGGTATCAAAGTGGACTACAGTCTCATCCCCTGCACCTTAGGTATCTTGTGAAGATTTTGCCTCTTCACCTGGCACACATTAGCATAGGACCTTCTTGGCCATCTAAGAAAAAAAAAGACAAAAAGACAGATTGTCTGCAAAAATAATCTTTCACTTTCATCTAAGCCTGCATACCTTTGGCAACTGTTGCAGAGGCATCCTGAGCTCAAGAGGACATAGTGACAAAAGCATCTATTAGGGAAGACAGTACAAAATGCTTTTATCAGTTTCATGACTAAGTGAAGGTTAATTTTACAGTCATGAACTTCATCAGTGTCTTGTGTGAGCATGTCAGTTCAGCTAACGTTGCCACACCACCAGGTAATAATAGTAGCTTATATTTGCATTTCCAGGAGATGCTAATATCCATACTGCCAAGCACTAGTCCTGGGCAGTGTCCTTCAATTAACCCAGACTCCTGGCTGACATGTTTTCAAAGAATCCCTGCAGGAAAGCAGGGATTTACTTCTGTCTAAGGATGCTAAGAAGTAAAGTCTTCCTGAAGAGTTCATAAAGAGGAGAAAAAATATAGGTTGTCCACATTTTTAATATGGAGAGGAACTTTTTTTGGTAGAAGTTTGGTAAGTGTGTTTCAGGCAGGTGAAGAAAGCAGTTATTCATAGGGGATGAAATGTAACACTCTGATTTTGGGGTTGGGAAGGGAGATGAACTCACCTGATACAAAAATAAGTCTATTTCCATTGCTAACATTGAATTTTTTTATTTATGTTGAAAACTTTCCATACTGAAAGCAGAAAATGCAAAACCTTTAACAAGATATGAAAGCAATGAAAATGTTTCAGAGTTTCATTGGGAAGGAGAGTCTTTGCAGATGGAAAAGCTTTTGGACTCTAATCACCTTAAGAGCTTTTGTAAACCAAATTGAGTTTTGTCTGGCAGCTGGAAGGTGCTGAAGGTGCTCACTGTGGGTCCGTATCTGGCATTTGCTGGCTTATATTTTGAACTTCAGGTAGATACAATTCAATAATGTTGCCTGCACAGCTCAACAGTATTCATCAGATGCAGAAATGATACTGAAATGACTGACAAATACTCTGCATTTGCTTTGTAACTGCTGTCACATTGCAGTTTCAGTTTGAAGAACTCAAGTGTGGACTTGTGGGAGGGTGTTAAATCACCACTGGGGCTCTAAAGGAGAAATGTTAGTTTCTTTCCTGGAGGAAGAATTAAAATACTTTAACTGTTAAGGCTGTCTGAAGAGCCTCTAGCAGATAAGGTGACAAGAGATGGGAAATAAGGGGAAGAAAAAAAAATTTAAAAAAACTGCTTTGAAAGAGGAAACCTTTTCACGGGTGCAAAGAGTTTTCCAGACTAATGGCAAGCACAGGCAGCTTGATGGGTAGCAGGGGCAAAGCAGTGGGCTCCATACTGTAAGGATGGGTTGGATGGACTTTCCATTTTCCCACTCTGCAAGTTTATAGGTCATGGCTTCAGGGTGGTGGTCTGCCCAGATTTTTTTGTGACACAAGTGGTTCTACAAATTGGCTCCTTTCTCTAACCAAACTACACTGAACATTGGTGCATGTATCACTGTTGAAGCACTGAAGGCCACTTTGAAGATAAGCTTCTTGCTATGTTCTCGTTTTCATCCCAATAACTAGCTGGTATGTTAGAGATGTTATTAGATCAGCAAATATGATGATTACATTTAAATTGAAAAAAAAAAAAAACCAGTAACTTTTAACTAGACAATAACATGCTTTTTTTACATGGCTTTTACAGAGCTGGGGTGGTTGTCTCAGGGATACTGTGTGGTCATCTTTGGGTGGAAGAAATGGACAGTAACGCCAGAAACTTAGAGAAAGTTGACTAATATCACAAATGGTTGAGTGTTTAGGTTTTGAGTGGCTATGCAATAATTCACCGCACGTTTCCTGTGCGGGCTGATGTTTCTGCTAAAGCCTTTCACTTTTTGTGAATATTTTCATGGATTTACAGTGATTACTCAATTATTTACAAGAAACAAAATGTTATTAATCATAACTAATCAAATTCAGCATGTTGAGTCACAATTTTCAGCCACTCTTTTTGGTCCTTTCATCTTTATTCATATTTTCCAAGTTAGTGATTCCAAAATTAATATTTACAGTTACCACATGCTAGTATCTGAGAGCATTTTTTTTTTCTTTTAGTAGGCGTTCAGTTTAATGGGGCTGTAGCCTGGGGAGAGTCTGCTCCAAGCAACAATTGCTATGTTTTTCGTGAAGCTAATGTTCATGTACATTGCAGAACTGACAGCTTCTGGAGATCGTGGTCCCTAAAGGAGAACGGAGAAAAGCGGAGTGCAGAGAGCTTGCTCTCTGTCTTGCCTGGGTACCTCAGCTCTGCCCTATGACATTGAGGGAAGCACTGCTTTCAGGTTACTCAAAGTCAGTGGCTCTGACTTTCCAGAGAGCTTGTATTCCTTTGTCATTCCTGCAAAGCATTTGTTCCTTACTTGACTTCCAGGTGATTTTTACTCCTTTGCTGTTATTTGGTAGGTGACAAATACTCACTCCTGTTGATTCCCTGTATAGAAATTGTTAAGATCCATTAGAAAATCGAAATGCAGCTAGTGGGTTTGTTGCTGCTGGCTGACTGCTCACTCTGCTGATGGTGTGAGACCTGCATGGTGCTAAACAGGTCATGCTGTGCTCTGGTGTGTATTTGAAGATGGGCCATTAAAAGCTGAAATGTTAACAGTGACCCCATACACCTGTAATAAATATCAGCTTTGAAATTAGCAAGCTGTCTCCAAGGGCTGCATGTGTACTAAGATTAATTTTCATTGTGGCCTGCCCAAAGTTCTGTGCAATGTACAGCAACCAGTTAAGACTCACAATAGGTGCTTCAGTTTCTGCATGTCAATCACGGAACCAGCCTGTAGGTTCCTGGTGGCTGCAGCCTTGTTTCTATACGTTAGTCTAGAACTCATCACGCTATATAAGTGTGAAACAGAATACATATAGAGGGGGGAAAAAAGTTGAATTACAAGCATATATATGTATTTTACAGGTGGGCACTGAAGTTGTCAGCAAACAGCCTGCAAAAAGCTCATGAGTTGGGCGTTCCTCTGTCTGCCCATTTCAGGCTTTCCTAGTGCTGATGACAGACAGGTGGCTCTGGATTGATGTGAAGAAACCTCAGCTGAGGGTAACTGACACTGAAGCACACTTTAGGCAAAAAGGCATTTCAAAAGGTATCATAAAGCACGTCTAGACTGGAATTTGTAATTGAAAGAAAAAACTATTATCCTTTGGGTTGAAAAGTGACCCATGGCTTTAGGCATTAGTGAATTTTGATAAATGACCTGGTCTTCTCTTGCCCCACTGTGGGAAGCAATTGCTTTCCACTGTAGACCTGAATTGTAGACAGTTTGCTTTTTCGTATCTGTAGGAAGTTAGCATAGCCTAATGCAGCAGAAAAACCGTTCTTAAAAATGCCTTCATTCTGTGTTTATTTGTATAAATAATCTAAAGTATATCACACTTAAGACTTGAAACTTTTCATGTTTTTATTAATGTGTGGGTTCTTTTTTTTTCCTGGAGTGTTTTCATGGTGTATATATATTAGCATGATTTTTTGCTATCTTAAATGTGACGTTGCTGTTGCATATGAACAGTTTTGGTCAAGAGCCTTGTTTACTGCCCCATCAATTACCCTTCTAAATGCCTGTCAAATTAAGAAACTGCAGCTCTAGGCCCCTCAGGGTTTTTCCTTCTTTTAGGCAAAGACTTTTTGTTTTCTCCCAGCACTTTTGATCTCCTTATCATTCTGGAAAGTTTCTTTTTTTTTTTTTTTTTTTTTCTTGGAGAGAAATATCTTCATGTGTGAAGCAAAAGGAACTTTGTGAAATCTAAAACTCTTGGCAGTGCTAAAGAGTCAGAGCGTTTAGAATTTCTTTAGGACAGGTTATTGTTAAGGCAGAGTTTTTAAGGTCTTGGGTAGAGTAACAAAGTTGCAAAGATAATTGCTATTGTAGTTTTTTTTGTTTTCTCTTGTTCTTTGTAATATGAAATATGCTTGCCATACCGTGCAGGATGTAGCAAATGCTGGCATTTTAGGCATAACCAGGTATACACTGACATATTATTTCCCCTTTGTATATGGTATGGAAATTTGTTTCTAAGAATCTGAGACAAAATATCTGTGCCACTGCAGAACACACAGGTACTTAATTCTGTATGTTCAGTAGTCCAAACATTATTGAAATGAATGTGGTGGAAAACAGCTGGAGTTAAGTGAACTATTGTTCTCACAGAGTAGGCTATATTAAAAACCATGAAAAAGAGAAATTCAAAAAAAGCTATTTTTTAATGTCTCCAACTACAAGTCCATCTCAAGATGAGCAGCTGGCAAACACATGACTTCTTTTTTTCCCTCCCCCATGTCTTACAAAAATGGATTTCACATCCATCCAGCTGTGCCTTCCTTAAGGGGGCCTGCTGGCATGTCATTCCTGGAGGAAATAGTCCATCTGGGAAGGCTGTGGGGTGCTGGGCAGGCACCAGTCCTACTGCCAAACACTGCCTGATGGAGGAAGCAGGACATCCCCAAGAAAAGCCCAGAGCTTGTCCCCAGCTTCCAGTTCATCTGTATGCAGCCAGGAATTTGGTAAGCATTCTCTGCAGCATTTCTGAATGTTCTTTCCATCGCAAATAAGCAGCCAGTAAATGGGAAGGACTGAATGCTTTGTTTCCTACCTCTATTGCACTATTCTAATTCTGGGTGGCTCTATGAGAGCCTTGTATAGTCCTGAGAGCCTCTGTGTAACTTTACTTGCCCTATACACATTTTATTATGTTTGGCTTTATGTTATGTTGATGAGAGTCAGAAGAAAATTATTTCCAGGTTACAATAAAGAAACTTCTAATTTAAGTGTTGTTAGATCATTGACCATATTAAAATAAAATTTCAAAAGGCATTGATGTTCAGAGGAAACACTTTATTTAAAAAAAAAAAAAAAAGAGTAGTGTTATTGGCCTAAAGATACTGCTGAGCCTTGGGAAAAGATTTGTGCCACGTTTCTTGTGACACTAACATCACAAAGGATATAAACCAGTCATTGGCACTCTCTCAAGAAACACATCACTGTAATTTGTTGTAACAATAGCACTGTGATATTTGTTCATAATATTTATGAAAGCTAGGCTATGAAAACTGACTGTCAGTGGTCATGTATCATTCTTTAAAAGAGAATGTGCATGACAAAATGTTTTAAATGAACTCTAAAAATATACTGGCGGGTTAGAACAATTTGGCTGGTCTTGCGCTCCGTGCCAGGAGGTGCTTCCCAGGATAAGCTTCTGGATGACCTTTTTGAGGACATATATCAAATAGTCATGTATTTGTTATGGTCCCAGTCAGTCCTCAATAGCCATGATGAATGTTATGTAGCATGCACAGTCATTACAGCTCTGTGTAGTGCTCTGCTCAGTTTCCAGTTGCTGTCTTTTCTCTGGAAAACAGTGCTGCTTGTGTCCTATCAGCATGATAAACCCAGATGTTACCCACAAAGTGTTCCCAGTGGCACACAGCTTTATCTGGCCTGGCAGGGGGATACAGATGCCAGGAACCTGGAAAGAGGTTCCTGCTCTGCTTCTGCAGTTCTGCCTGTGCCCTGTGGGGGAGTGGCTTCTGAAGGCACTGTGAGCTCTTCCAGCAGCATGCTGGCATTCACTGCACTTCTAGCAGCATAAATCTGGGTCTGGGGACACTGAGGAAACACTGCTTCTATGGCTGCTTGGTCCTAATGATATTTTTTCATTTTCCCTATCAACCTCATGGGGAAATATAAGTAGCATTAATGTTACAGTATTTGCTGCAAGCAGGCTTCAGTTGCATCTGCTTCCTGGCTGGGAGGAGGCTGCCAGTCCTGGGTGAACTCCAGCATGTGAGCAGACTTTGTCTTGAAGATGGCATAATTGGGATGAGGCTGAGTAGCTGTGGTAGGCGAAGCACGGATGGCTTTTTCACTTAGAAAAGTGTGAGCTTTTGTTATGGTTTCGTGATATGCTTCACTAGTGAAGGAAATAGAAACCCCAATTTCTACCTTTTCCCTCTCTCCAGAAAATTCTGTCTATTCTAGTGCAGTTTCCCAGCAGTATCTTGGTTATTAGCTGCACTGGGATGTGTATGGATGAGAAGCAAAAGTGAAGGTAATTGCCTCTTATCATTGAGCAGGAAGGCTCCAAACAGGCTTGTGTCTATCACAAATGTATTAGGTCTAAAGTGGCTTAACTCCTGTTTCCTGCATTTGCCACCCCTTGCATGAATGGCTAGCTCTGAGAACAGTGAATACCATCACTGCAGGAAGCCCCAGATCTGAATTATGTGCATACAAAGCTGCTTATGATTCATTCTTTTTTATTTATCCACTTCCATCTAAGGTAGTTGGTTCAGTTTAATAATGAAATGGCCTCTCCAGAGGTCCTGTACCAGATCCCAGTCTGCTTAAAAAAGACTTTCAGAAGAAATTATTTAGAAATGATAGGCAATAGCTATAGATGTGATGAGCTGTAGATTAAAAATGTAAGAGCAGAAAAATGGAAAAATGGCAAATCGAGATGGAGTAAAAAATAATAGGAGAAGTGATTAAGAAACCATGGTTAACAAAGAAGCAAAGATTAAAACTGGGTTTATGTGTTTTATGCAAACAAACAAACAAAAAAAATAATAGTTCTTTTAGGTTCTTCTCTATCGCTATCCCTCTCCTGTCTTTATTTATAGCTTTCATCATATATTATATCCATGTTATCCACTCTGTCTTTGACTCTGTAAATGTAATAATCTTTTCCATTTTAATTAAATCTCAATTTTATGCATTTACTTTAACTGACTTGCCTAACAGCCCAAATTTCCTTTTTTTATTCCTTGAGTGGATTGCAACAATACCACATATTAAGAATCAATGTTAAAGTACATGCATTTTAATAACCATATTAAGGATGACTGTAAAATTTCTGATTGCTAGGACTGCAACGATGCCAAAGATTACGTCAGTGATTCTACCTGATAATTTACACGTGCAACTGCAAGTATGAATATCTTATCTGCTTATAATGGAGTTTCACCTGCAATGCTGGAATCCAGGTGAGGTGAAGCTGGCCAGGAGCCAAGGATATATATACCCTCTTTGTCTTACTGGTTCATAGGAAATAAATGGTATTGCTTCCAAATGAGGGAAATCAGAAACCCAAAACTCCTAAGAGCAGTAAGAAACGGTTAGCAAATATTTCTAGTTGAAATTGTTGACATCCTTGACCGAAAAAATATTTTAAAATGGAAACCAATAGACATTTCGTAGCAATTTGGTTCCCATTTTAGCTTTAATCAAGAAGACTTAGTCATCAGAATATCAACATTAGTAATGACTTCAGTCAGAAAAATTTATAAGAAATGAAGTGTTTAGATTTAAGTTGAGAAAGCCAAACTTACAGGACTTACGGGATTTAGATTTAGAAGAAGAGACCAAATATCTTCATCTGGCTTGATTAATGGTTGCTTAGTGCTTGCGTGCATATCAGATGAAAATTCACATATTGGTTTTGTAGACAAAATATAGAAAGTAACAAATAAAATGTTAGAAACTGAATGTATCTGTCAAGCATTGCATAAACACCCTCCAGATGATCTTATGAGATCATCCATGCACATGGACAAAAATTCAGAAGAACAGCCAACAAGATTTCAGAGTCATCCCATCTGAATGTTAACTCAGTTTTACGCTCTAGACCCACCCTAGTCTATTTCCTTTTCTCAATCCATTTCCAGTATTGATTTCAGTGATATGAGCGTTCTATTCTTTGCAAAGCAATGTGTTTTATATAAAAGGTATTGTCAAGTAGCTCAGACTTTGAACTGAATTTTATTCATTGAAGGAAAACTGAGTATCAGTGAACACTAGGGAAAACAAATACGCGTTGAAAGGAAAAAAAAAAAAAAGAGGGAGAGAGGCTTGTGCAGCATACATAGCTCTGATCTACTAGAACATATAGTCACGCAGAAATAACAAGTTTTTTAGGGAGTATGTTGTAAGCTGTGTTATTCTAGAAGTACTCTGACCTCAAGAACTGATGATTTCATTTTCCATCTCCAAGTCCAAAGGAAGTTTTCAGTGTGAATGGGAAGAGTCGTGGTGCTTATGAGCTTTGCATTTTCAAGTCACTTCTTGCAGTAACTTTCACCAGTCATGAATCACTTAGATGGACAAAGAGCATGTTGTGTGTGATTCTTTGCTCCTTGTGAAGTTTCTTTCTGTTTTAGTCTCTACAACCATTTACAATATTTCTTCTTCAAACATTCTACGCTTTAAAATAGCAAATTATATTTCTGTGACCTCTAATGTATTCGGTACAAAGAATAGGAAGAAATGCTTTCCAGCTAAATGAGAGCACTCTGTCTCAAATGCCTACAGTTTATAATTGATATTTCCAGGATAATCTCAAGGAATTTAAAACAATCTCGAATTTAAGAGCAATCAACAGAATCGAGACAAAGTGAAACTATTACACTGAATTTATCGAAAGGCAGGGTTTAAATTGATGCTACACATTATTCAATTTGACAGCTGCAAATTCACATTAAAGATAGCAGAGTCCAAAAGACTGCAACTGGAAGAGGAAATGCTAATTTCTTACAATTCAGAAGCTAAGCTATTTAGTTATAATTGTTAAACACTTTACATTTCCAGAGTACCTGTGATCAACAGAAGCTCCAAACACTTCTGAATTTATAAGTATAGTCTTAATTTCCTGTCCCACCAGGTGATATGCAACTGTCTCTGAAGTGCAGCAGACCATTCTAAAGCAGCCCTTACACAAAGGAAAAAAACAATTTTTCTTTCCATGCCATTTTATTCGGTTACGTTACTAAAGCACATGTCTCATGCTGTGTAAGAAGCGTGTGTGCAGGAAGTGAAGAAATCTGAAATCTTTTCCTAGCCACACTACTGCTTGGTGTATGATTTAGGATAAGTCATATGTCCTTATGCTATACCGTAAAATGGGAGCAATGCTATCTGATTTAGTGGTGTTCCAGTGATAGAGGAAGAACCATACAGTGGATTCCTTTTTCTAGGAATCGTTTATCAGTATTTGGGAAGGCTGAATTTATTTTTTTAACTGTAAAATTATTAGAAATCACTCGGGTGGAAAAGCAGTGTAAACTATGTAAAAATGCAAATTGCTAGAGATTTAAGGCTGATGTTTTGCTATGTAATAGTTTATTTCCTTTGCAGTAATAGTGTTGGGAGGTTTACATGTGTGGGAACACCAAACAGAGATGTTGAACTCATTAACTGATGGCAATGTCAAATATTTTAAACCATTACATCTGTAGTGATGTCAGTCTTTTATGAAAGCTGTCGCATGCTAGCACAGTGCCCTGTAATGATTGAAGAGAGAGTTATCAGCTTTCTAAAATCCTTTGAACAAGTCATAGCTCAGAGGCATGATGAGGCAGAGAGGAATCATACTGATGATATCACGCTTCACATTTTTTGTTTCACGAGTATATAGTGTGATTTCCTGATGTACAGTGTGGATGAAAACTCCTAAGACATTGAATGTTTTCTGTGTAGTGTATTGAACAATTTCTTAACTGACATTTTAATTGATTAACATTGTTGTTCCACATTTAATCTGATGTACATTCTGCTTAGCGGGTGTCAAAATGTTATTTAAAGAGCAGTTAGAAGGGGGATTAGTACCTCAGAAACCTATATGGTCCATCCTTTCCCTTAAGGACATTTGTAGGTCCCGTTATTGTCATTAGAGTCCATGTTTGCAAATGCCATGACAGGAGGTATTGAATTGGTACTTCTTGTTAATGGCAAAGTTAGTGAACATAAACATTACAATATTATACTCTTGAGTTCTTCCTAGGTCACTCCTAAACCATACAGTCAGACACAAGAACCAGTCCAAGGATGTGCCTACATAACTGTAAAGCTGAGACAAATTCCACAGATTAGCCTTTTCAATGAGATCAGGAAATGGGATTGGGAGATCAGGCTGCCAGAGTTGGCTCAAGTATACCGCAAAGAATAGGCTAAACCACTTTAAAAATTAATGAACTGTATGAGTTTAGGACTACTCAGATTTATAGGCTAATGGATAACCATCAGAAGGAGAAAATATTGTATGAAAACAAACACTGGGGGATTTTAGAGCCCTTACGTCTCTCCTGGTTTATGCTGATGTAAATCAGGATTAGTTGCACTGAAATCATTTGAGTTACCATAATGTAAGTAGAAAGAGAATGGGTAATTTATGCTCACTTTGCAGTACCACACAGATAGAGTTAAGTGGTCTTTTTGGAAATGAGAAATGAGTCTTTTCTGAGCCATTTTGCAGGAAATTAAAAATGGCAACCAGATGCTTCATTCAGCGCAGATTTTAGATGGGAAAAAGTGAACCCTGGGAGGCTTTTACAGTATTTCACAAGACCATGTGCTATGTATTTACCAGTTATAAGTCTGTGAAATTTATATACGCTGTAGATGATGTTATTTTTCAAAGAAATGTAAAATATCCACAGCAAGAAATTCTGATCACTTTCTATAAACACTACAGAATAGGGTGTTTTCTACAGTCAGCCAAAACCACAATAAATCTACAGCACAAGAACTTTGCTGCTTAAACCTGACCACACACTAACTCTTTGTCTAGCTGTGGTAGTTCTAGAGACTGACCCTTAAAAGGAGCCAACTATTCCTGTTGGGCTAAGTCCCTATGTCCTCATTCTCATTTCTTGAATTGATCCCTCCTCTTAAGGTCCACCTCTAACAACAACTAAAACAAAAAAACAAGGCACCCAAAAATACTTCTGCAAACAGTAAAAGAAAATGAACTACTTGGGATACTATCTAGTGCAGTAGAAAAAGGGAATGCATGAACGCAGAGGCAGGACTTTGGCCAAATATTCATTTATTTACCTAAGAACTTTTTTATCTTTCGAAGACTGGATTTTGCTTTTTGTCTCCCGTTGATAGGCAGTTGCTCCTACTATTGTGTGGTGGTTTGAAAGAGGCTTCTGCAATCTCTCAGATAATCAGCTGGTTGATATACTGAACAAAGTACCTAAGTAAACTAGATGATGGAACTGCCATGACGAAGTTCCTACTAAATCTGGACACAAAACTGGGCCTCAATCATAGTTTTGTTTTTCTGTCTGTGTTCTAGGCCATGAAGAAAAAAATATGCTGTTCTTTGGAATGTACATGTAGCTGTTAGTTCTCAGTAAATCCCAGGATAAGTGTGATATTAGGGAACTAGTTTTACGAAGAACTATTGGAGTATGAAAAAAGTGACTTTTTGTGTGATTGACATCTATTATTTAGGTAGTTGAGACTCTGTAACTCGGAGCATGCTTCATTCCTCTTCCCTAATATAGTAATAATATTTTGGAAATCTATCACCCATTTCACTTCAGGAACACCTGGAGACTGATTGCTAAGAGCTCTCCCTTTATGCCTCTGTTATGATGGAGTTAAGGTACAGATGCATGGTGAGCTTCTGCTTTATCCACACTTTGAACACCCTATCTGCTTTTCTTGCCTTCAGTCATGCATCTTCCTGTTGGAGCTCAGCTCCAAGAGTAAATCCACCCTTCTAACAACCTGCAGTATCACTCTGCAGCATTCTGATTGCTCTGGGGAACCCCCCAGCCCTGGGCACAGGGGCCTTTATTGCTTCAGCACGTGGTGAAAAGTGCCAGGACCGCCAGCAAAAGATAAATAGGAGTGAGCTAATACTGCTTTGCCTCTGCTTAGAGCAAACTACTCTTTGGTAGAATTGGGGTCTGACCTGAAATTTAGTTCTTCTCAAAAGGAATTCTGTTGTGGTATTCAAGCCTGCAATTAAACTTCTTAGTTAAGTGTGAAAGTAATTTACATCTAAAAAGCTGTTGAGTGCATGCTGCAATGTTAAGGAGTTGGCTTCAAGTCAGGAAATTCTAAGTACTAGGGTAAACTTAAAAACTTAATGTTTATCACTCTGTTTTTATTTATTTCATAAGGGGAACAAGGAAGGGTTAGGTTTGAGACAACAAAAAGCAGCTTTGACTGAATTTTCTTGTTAGTTGTTCTGACACAGCTAAGGTATTGATTTATTTTTTTCTTAAGTCATTGTTAAATAACTATGTGACAAACTATTAATCCATTAGTGAAGAAATTGATATTCTCAAAGATGCTCCCCAATCTCCTTCAAATATTGATTTAATATTATTATAACATGGCCAAGTACTATATTACTCCTTATCTAAATTAACTTTTTTTTTCCAAGATATATTTAGGAAGGAAATGTGTGTTTATTGATTGTATGAATGAAGTGACTTTAATTAAGGAAACAGGCTTGCTGCCAAAAGTGGCATACATGACTATTAGTGCTGGCTGCTTCCTTCAACAGCCCAAAAAGGCATCATCAAAAGCAGATGCCTGAATTAGTTACAACATATACATCCTGGCTGGACAGATGCTTCAGATGCTTGTCCATTTGAAGGATGGACTCTCTTTCCTTTGAAGCAAACTGGAGCACAGTTGCACTTGAAAGTTTTATACCAACCATCACTAAAGGCTCTGCAACTCTAAATTAAAAATTACGTCAGCGGAGCTTGATTTTTCTTGTGGAGATTCCCATGTCACCTTTTAGCACTCTCATTTAGTGCTTGGAATGGGGCATGTGAGATACTTAAATTTCAGAAGTTTAATCTTTTTGCATGAAAACACAGGCTAAGAAGTGATGACAGTAATGACTACTGAAGAGGAAATATTAGTCTGTTGTGCTTTGGTTTAGATTGCAGCAGCAGCATTCTAGTATTCTGATTTGCATTCAAAGCTTTTAGCCTCAAAGTTGGTAAGAAATTCAGTGCAAACTTCCAAGTGCCATTGCTACCTCCTACAAGGAAATCTTCAAAAATGGGCTGGGATCTATGGATTAGCAACTTTCTATTAAAATGTAATTTGGGGATACTGAGAAGTACATATATTTTCTGAATTTAAGGTTGGTGGTTAATGGAGTGCCATACTTGCTGAATCCTCTGGTGCATGAAAATACAAAATATTCCAAACATATTGTGGAATTTTTTCCCCACTCAGACTAGAAATGGTTAAAAAAATTGTGTGTAGCCTGTGCACCCAACTGCCACAGTTGTGAGTCTTAAGTCTCACCTCCAGGCTTTTTTTTAAAAGGGAGAATCCCACCACAGCAGGCAGCATTGTAAAATGAGCGGTGTTTCAGTAAAGCCATGGAAGATGTTATCAGGGAATTCTCTTGCAGCAGGAAGTTGCCAGAATCTGTCTGGCATTGCCTGATGCTATCTAAGTTCCGGGAAGCCTCATGGCTGTGAGTGAGCTGTAAAGAGGATAGAAGCAGCGATACACTGCTTAGCAAGCAAGCTAAGGCGTGTTGCTGGTGATTTGGTCAGTAGTGTTCTCATCCCTGCTGCAGCCTCTTGGGTGGGACGCAAAGTGTTGGGACCTGCGTGAGGGTGCTATACAGGCAGCTTGTTGCCTTGGGAGCAAGTACTGCCACAGCTAAGCCTAACCCTGGGGTGGTAAGGACTGCTCACGAAGGAGTCCCTGACCTGAAAGTAGCTACAGAATTGAATTCAGCCTTCCAGACTGAGATTTCCTTCTTTACCTTCATTGGGAGGAAGTGCAAATACAGATCTTCCTACCTGGTGTTCCTCGTGTGGTGTTGATGTGTCTATGCAGAAGAAGTGTCAATACAAAGCACCTAGTTATGTGGCATGGGAAATAGAGAAATGGTTCTTCCCATGTTCTGGTGGCCTCTTCCTCGTTCTGACAGGCTAGAGTGCAACTGGTTATGGGAAACATGCTAGCAGGACTTAAAAGCATCTGAGCTTATTTTTGGTAAGCTATTCTAGGCAGTGGACAGAGATGCTCAGGAAGGATTGGCTTTACAGTATTTCCATCTGTGGGAGTCTCTGTGACCACCTCTTGCACACACCCTCTCTCTGAGGCCATGAGATTTCAGCATCTCTTGTATATATTGGCAGAAAAAACTGGCTTCAGCAGTACTTATGGCATGACTGACGCAATTATCACTTACCCATTTTTGTAGCCACTCTATGTAAATGCCAGCAAAATCTTCCAACCATCCTGCGTAGCTGTAATATGTGTGTTATATCTGTAAATATTGTGATTAGTATCTTAGCACGTAATGTTTGCTTACGCACTTACACACGGACAGTTATGTCCCTCCCAGTGAGCATCCAAATACAGTAAGGATGCTGCAAACCCAGAAACCAATAGTATTTATGGATGCTTTGGCATGCGTTTGCTGAACGTGTGTGCCTTGAAGAAAGTCTGTGTGAGGGGTCCTCAGCTCCAGACATATGACCAGCAGCTGCTTTACATTAAATCACTTGGAGATTTGAAGCCGTATTGGGGATCTGAGTGCTGCAGTATTGTGAATCACCAGTAAGGGGAACCCTTTTTGCAGTAAACCTTCAAGCTTTTACTGCTTTGATGGAGAGCATGGTGATAAAGATAATGTGACATTTTGGTTTAAAAAAAAAAAATTGTTTAATCAGAAGGCGAACAGAGATAAGTAGTTTAAGATGAAATCTGAATTACAATTTCAAATCTTTAACTTTTCAGTGAGATTGAGTAGGAAATGTGAATGAACCTGCATTAACCCTTAGAGTGGTGCTAAAGAAAAGATGAAAAGTTAATTTTGATGACAGATTTTAAAACCAAATGTGTCAAACTACCTCTGAACAGTGATTGTCATCAGGGATTGTTTTAACAGGAACAAGTGGTTGCTTCAGTGTTTGAATTTGTCAAAACAGGCAAAATTTCATGTGGCTGAGTCTTCAAGTTCCAACAACGCAATTTTGAATTTTAGTAACTATCATTCCAAATATTCTAAAGCTATAACTGGATGACAAATCTCAGTACTGTAAGCGATGTAGAAAAACTCTTGAAACTATTTTAATTAATCTGTGTTGCTGTACACTAGGTACTATAACAGGAGAAAACTGCTATGCATACGGATCTTTGTTCATATAATATCCATAATCATTATGATCTTTAAATTTTCTACAGCAGTAGGACTATTTTTATATTGCCCAGACGGAAATAGGCTTTATTGAGGTGAACAGAAGTTGAGTATTTACTCAACTAAATAATCTAACTATAGATTTTCTTATATGGGCAGTTCTGGAAATGCTGTGATGAATTGGTCTGAGGGAGCTCCCCTCCCTGTCCAGTGCAGGCTTTTGTATTACACTTAATCTCGAAAAGGCTGTTATACTTAGCCACACTTTCTTCTCTACTGAGTATCTGATAACTAACTTTATGAAACCACTGAATGTACGAATTTGATGCAGCCCATAAAATCTAATGATAAATACCACTGTAAATCTGAGCCAAAGTTTCTGCCATGCTTTATCAAAAAGTCTTCCCTTCAGACTACTAATTAGCCGTTCTCTAACTTTGAGTACTCTATAACTGCACTGTACTGATTGATAGTCAATATTAATTAATAATTTACTAGTCTATTGGAATTTTCCTCTGAATGTAATCACAGCTTCAGCTCCTTGTAAACCTTTCTTTGTGTAGCGAAGAGAAGTGGAGTGTCATTTTACTTCACCCTCTGTTGTTTAGTCTCTCCTTTGGTTTGTCTCAGGAAAACTCCCACTTGGATATTTCTGAAAATTCCCATGATTTGTATGGCAGTGTGGTTGCAATCTAGAGAAGAGTGCTGTGCTGCTAGTTGGAGCCAGTCTAGCGTGCTGCTTCATGCTTATACACGCAGCACAGAAGTGCTCCAGAGTGCCACCCGTACTTCGGTGGGAATCTGGGAGCCCAGCCCTCAGATGGGGCCCTGGCTGCCAACCCGGCCTGCAGGTTGGCTTCTGGTGCCATGCTCTGTGCTCAGCCAGGGCTGTGGGAGCTGACAGTGGAGTCCATCCTTCAGAGGGTGGTTGGAGCTCATATTCGCACAGGCATTTGTGAAGCAGGCTGTAACGTTGGTCACAATCAGGAATAATGTAGTTCTCTACAACATGACCAGATTACCTGATGACAGTAAATAGGTGCTGCTGTGGTAACCAATAGTAGCCAAAATACTCAACCATGTTTTCGCAGTAATTGTGAATTAGTTCCTAAAAATGTTTTTCTTTCACAGGAGTCTCTGTGTAACATTTCTGTGTAATATTGATTCCCCATAAGCTTCCTGCTCCTGTCCGTTACCTGCTTTGTAATTGAGATCTTGGCAAAAGTGAGAAATCAGACCTCTGAAAAAAAACTTAGTTTATTTACATGAGAGAAATATGAAAAAGTACTTTCCAGCTGCATTTAGAGGTACTGTACAGTGCCTGTCATTTGACTAACTTTATTTGTGTAGTTCCTCTTCTGAGGGGGAAGAAATCAGGATTTGCAATTCATTCTCGTTGGGATTTGTTCTTGTTGCAATTTATATAGCTCAACATTGGTGCAGTTGTTGTTGTTTCCAGACGGCTGCCAGAACCAGCAACATTGTTGAAACATCCCCCAAAAGAAACTGCGTTTGCCCAAGGCTATATGAATCTGCAGATCAGGAGCTTTTGGGGGACAAGTTTGCATTGATTTTGTTTGGGCCAGTTCTCTGTTTCCTGCATGAGATACCAGTATATGGTACCAGCTACAGAGATAAAATACACAGCACTAGCAAGCCTTCCTTAGGGTATGCTATCCAATTCTTGGTTATTTAAATACAATACAGGAAAACGTACATTCTTAAGTAGTATTCAAAATGCATGCATATATATTTAATTTACGTTAATATTTTATATTCAAGGACAGTCTCTTCAGAGCATGCAAATGGTGGTTCTGCTTTGCAGGAGGTCTAGCCAGCAGCAAGGAAGGGCAGCTCAGACAGCAGGGAATTCCTGACTGAGCTCAGAAAGGTGGAGGTATGTGGAGGATGGGAGCAGATACAGACTGCCCAGGGGGAGTATAGAGACACCACTGTGCTGAGATAGAGGAAGAGTAAAACTCAGCTGGAGCCAAAACTAAGAAGGGACACGAAGGGGAAGCAGAAAAGATTTTTATGAACGTGTTGGCAACAAAAGGCAATCTAAGGATAATATGGACCAGTGTTTATTGGGTCAGAGAACACAGTGACGAGGAACATAAAAAATGCCAAGGTACTCAGTGCCTTTCTTGCCTTTGTTTTTACTAGTGGGATCTGCCCTCCATTCTCACAGGTTGCTGAGCTTAGTGAAGGAATCTGTGGGAATAAAGCCCTTCCCACAGCAAGGGCAAATTAAGGGACCAGTTAAGCATACTGGACATACGCTTACAGCTTAAACATCTCTATCTAAACAGCTCAAACAGCAAGTTGGAGGGCATCTACTGCAAGTTTTTGCTCATTACTAAACTGTGGGGAGAAGTGGGATATTCTGGTGAGCAGGAATGCTACTTTGATGAGTTTGACAGGCTGACAAAGTGGACTGACAGGGATTTAATGGGTTTCAGTGAAAACAAGTGCAGAGTCCTGCAACTGGGACCAAATAACCAGCCTACAGTCCAAGCCTACAGCTGTATATCCCTGCATAGAAGGAAGAGATGCAGAAGACCTGAAGCTCTTGGTAGGCAGGAAGCAGTGAAGGAGACTGTTTTTGTGGCAAACAAAGGCAACAGCATACCATGAAGTGATAGCAAGAGCATCTGGGGTATTATCTCCAGTTTGTGGCTTTCTGGCACAAAAAGGATGTTGACATGCTGGAGGAAGTCCAACAGAGATATCCAAGATGGCCTCTAGAGCATCTGATATATGAAGAGAGACTGAGAGAAGGTTTATGTAGCCTTGAGGAAGGAAGTTAGAGGAGTCTTATTGCTGTCTGCTGTAGAGAAGAGAGACTTTTCTTGGAGCCATGCAGTGATATGATAGGAGGAGATAATGCAAGTCATGACATGGAAATTTTTTACTAGATAAAAATAAACAAATTCACTGTCGTATTGCTTAAGCACTGGAATAGAGAACCAGAGAGACAAAGTCCAACCTTGGAGATTATCAGAGCTTGGCTGGAGGTGGTCCTGAGCAGACCCAGGTAGCTGAACTTGTTTTGAGCAAGAGGCTGATCGAGTGACATCTGAGAGCTCCCTTCCAGCATAGACTGTTCTATGATTCTGTGATATTGCAACAAATTCCTTACTGAGTATTGACAATCAGTCAATATTACTCTGTTAGAGCCTTTTACAAGGTGTTTTGTCAAAGATCTAGCTGCCTCCATACTACAGATTAATGATGCTTTCATTATCAGGCTGTGTCTCAAAGAGAAAGTAGCTGTTTTTAAATAGAATGTATTTTTTAAAATAAGAATGAAAGAAGATGCGAGCCAAGATCAGGGTCTAGTTGTTATGTAAGTTTTGCTAGTGACTGTGAGGATGAATGTTTTTCTGGTCAGGGCAGGACAAGACTCCTTTTAGTAAGAACAGTCTCATCAATGTTGCAAACATAATCGGAGTTCAGAACCTTATCTTAAAATACTAGTTTGACAAAGCCTGGCTGTTTTAAGTTGACTTGGCGTTTTGTGGGAGCTTTAAATTGTGTCAGTGATCTCTTCCTTTGTGCATTACTACCGTACCCCTATGGAGACCTTGCAGGGTAGATGCACCACACTTGCACATTGCAGAAGATCCCCTTTACTGGTGGCTAGATATTTCCTAAGTGCTGCATTTTTGTCTGCATAAAGTGACTGACTTACCAGGACTGCAAGTTTCAAAAAGGAATAGAAGTCTGTTAATGATCTAAGGTAATAATTAAGTCCCTTTTGCCTCTTAAAAACCTACTGCTCCTGGGACAAAGCAGGAGTCTAATTTCCTTACAGTAATACTAAAGGAACAGTTAGCTCTTGTTTTGAGCTGAAGACATATTCATATGAATCAGAGTAGAAAATAATTCTCGCTGATGTGTCTTATATCTCAATAATGGACATAGTAGGATATGATAAAGAGATATGTACATTTATCACAAGCTTATCTTTAATGTTTTTCTTTTTTCTTAATGTAAAGTTTGCAATCTGCGTAGGTAATAAAATTGAAAGATCATTTGGGTACAAGAATGAATTTAACATTTTTCTAATTTGACTGTTAATAAATACACTTACTGTATTTTCTACTGAAAATATTTTATATTGGTTTTTCACAACGGGAAAGTTTAGATCCTCTCTTGTCATCTAGATTTTTTTAATAGTTAGAAATGGCCATTTGTAGCATATTTTATAATTTTCCCATGCTATTGAGGCTTTTGTTTTTCATCCAAACATAGAAAGGTTGTACAAAGGACCTGAGCTAGACAGAAGGACCTGACAGTAGGATGGAGATATTGAGATCTTGTCAGGTCTTCCTGGCTCTTTGCAGACTTTCCAGGTAGGAGAGACTGATTTTTTTTACTTAGATATGTGTGGTTGTATCCAGAAGAATATATAGTTTTTTCCTTTCTATTGTCGTCCAAAAGCACCACAGGCAGTTGCCTTACTCATTCCAGGCTTCAGAAGGTTTCTTCACATAAAATAGAAGCAGTCTTGGCTGGAACGGTTGTGTCTTAGTCTGATCAAGCAGCCTGGAAGCTCAAAACCAGTTTAAGAGGAGTACGTTAAGGTTGTTTTCTGGGATTAGCCTATGTGAATAATTGATTCAAACTTTTTTTACTGGCTAGATTCCCAATAGGTAGCATGAGAATAGAGAATTCTCCAACAAATAATATGTATACCAAATATATGTCATAACTCATTGAAGGCAAATTTTCCTGGGGCCTCCTATTCAGAATTATCATGGAATATCTCTGTGACTGCTGCAACAGTGAGAGCTACAGCTTAATTTGGTATTGGCCAGAAGGCATTTCACCTCCTTTTTATTAAATCTGCTGTGTTCCAGTTTTGTGTACATCTAGTGGAAGGAAAATATAAATGAAGTATTTGGTTACCTCCTCCTACAACTCATTTTCATTTTCTGGATCTTTTTCATGATGTCTTTGCTATAGTAATCCATTAGGTAGGTTGAATGGGGTGAGTGAGTGCATGGTAGTGAATAGCACCTCAGCATAATACTGAATTGGGTTAAAACAATATAGGTGTTGATGTAGAGGAGACTGTACAAACTGTCTCATGAAGATACATGGAGTGTGTTGCCTTTGATATGGCTAACCACTCATTTTTCAAGCCAGTAAAATGTCTAGTATTCACCACAGCAGGATACAGGACACTCATTCTCAGAAGCATGTGTTTTTACTGCTGTATACCAAGACTGCCCAACATACTGTGATATTATTACAAGAAAGTGGGAAATATCAGAGGTACGTCTATGGCAGTGATCTCTGTGGCTAGAGTAAACCAACCCCTCTGGAGTAAGAGTCTCAGAACAGAGGAAAACATTGAGCCCCACCATCACAGTCTGTGGGAAATTAATGACACTTCTTTCCATGTTTTCTTTGTATTTTGGGTCTGTAATATGCAAATATTATGGCATGCTTTTAACAGATTGTTGCCCAGTAAGGGAGGAAAGGGCTTTTTTAATGGTTTCTCTGGTGCCAAATACTAATAGCAAGACTGTACATGTCTTTATATATCGTTCCTATTACCTTCAGAATATCCCAACATTTACACAACTAGATGTGGTGTTTGTGGACAAAGGCATGGGTGACCATGTGCTCCCTCAGACCTGGGATCAGTTTGCATTTTTTTTTGGAGCTGAGATGTAGATGGCCAAGAGAGAGCCCTGTATTTTAATCCCTTTTAGTACTTTGTTCAGACAAATTTCTGAAGTCTTTCCCAGACCTGCCTATGCAGCCTTCATAGGTGCTTCAGCCCTGAGCATTTCCTCACATTTGCTGCCTTTACAAGGAACAGCACAGCAATGGGAAGGGATGGAGCTGTGCATCTCCTTTCTGCAGGATCCCCATACAGCCTGGTGCAGGCATCCTGTTTGTCTGGCCCTTTGTGCTGCCTATCGGTGCTCTCCTTGCCCTCTCTTCCAGCTCTGCTGGCAGCATCACAACACTGAGCTGGTTCCAGAGCTCTGAAATAGCAGTGGGGGATGGGGACCCTGACCAGATTGATGTCTGCAACTGGGCTGACAGGGACACAAAATGGAGCGGTATGAATGGAGAGAGAGAGAGTACAGAAGGTGGAGGAGGAGGACTAATGCCTCAAGAATGAGGTGAGGGAGAAAAATCAGACAGCAAAAAAAGGATTACCTGCGAAGGGAAGGAGATGTGAGAGTTGAAGAGAGCAGAATAGCAGTGGGGGAGAGAAATTAGGGCTTAGATAAATCCATTGCTAATCAAGCAGGAGATCTGGGGTGAAATTCAACAGGAAATGTTGAAAGAGGCTCTGTGACAAGAGTAAAACAAATAATTAAAGGAGACTTCTAATGGAATAGGAAGAGGAAAACTAACTTGTCAGAACAATACTGGGAAAATTAGGAAGTACAGTAATTCTGCATGGAGTTCTCTGCAGATCTGTCAACAACTTCATACTTGGCAGCATCAGCACTATCAGAACTGAGAGTTCAGCAACCACAACTCTAATCCTTCCCATGTAATGGAATCTTCTTTGAAGTAATTAATGTTGGGCTCCTTTCATATGTATTTGAATCCTTATATATTTGTGGTGTTTCCCAGGGGCCAGTATTGGGGCCCATCTTGTTTAATATCTTTACTGATTATATGGATGAGAGAATTGGGTGCACCCCCAGTAAGTTTGCAGGTGGCACCAGGTTGGGGGAAGTGTTGATCTGCCTGAGGGCAGAACTGCCCTACAGAAGGACCTGGGCAGGCTGTATCACTGGGCTGAGGCCAATGGGATGAAGTTTAACAAGTTCAAGCGTCAGGGTCTGCATTTTGGTCACAACAACCTCAGGCAATGCTACTGGTTTGAAACAGGGTGACTACTAAGCCACATGAAGGAAAAGGTTCTAGGGGTGTTGGTCAGTACACAGCTGAAGATGAGCCAGCAGCATGGCCAGGTAGACTGATGCTAGCTTGTATCAGAAATAGTGCAGCCAGCAGGAGCAGAGAGGTGATCATCCCCCTGTACTCAGCTTTGGTTAGGCTGCGTCTTTAGTACTGCATTCAGGTTTGGGCCTGTCACTACAAGAAAGACATTGAGGCCCAGGATCATGTCCAGAGAAAGGCAACAAAGCTGGTGAGAAGTTTGGAGCACAAGTCTTATGTTCAGTCTGGAGAAGAGGAGGCTCAGGGGAGATCTTATTGCTCTCTACAACTACCTGAAAGGAGGTTGTGGTGAGGTAGGGGTTGGCCTCTTCTCCCAGCAGCGATATGACAAGAGGTAAAGGCCTCAAGTTGTGCCATGGAAGGTTCAGGTTGGACATTAGGAAGAACTTCTTCTCAGAAAGAGCATCAGAACAGGTCAAGCAACAGAACAGGCCACCCAGCGAAATGGTGGAGTCACTGTCCCTAGAGTTGTTTAAGGAAAAGGTAGATGTAGCACTTAGGAACATGGTTTAGTGTGTAATATTGGCACTAAGTGACCATCCAGCTTCCCAAGATTAAGTACTCTCCCACAAGAATATTCCATTATCATCAGTGTTAGAATCACCTTATTCTAGATATGTTTTACCTCTGTGGCTTGATGGCCAGCTTTACGGTTGATTTGCTCCTAGAACATCAGCCTTTACTCACTAGTGAAACTTGAATTGCACGTCTTTATTGGTAGCTGTGGATGTAAGGAGTAATGGCTGTAGCTGCTTGTATTAATGCATATGCAAGAGAACACACAATCTCCAGGCAGCTTGGATAGCACTGTTATATATGCAAGAGACTTAATCAGTATAAAATGCCTAAGAAAAGGGATCTCTTTTTCTTAACGTTTGTACTAGATCATACGTGATAATAAAGCTGAATTCCAGACAAGACTGAACCTGACTGGAGATGCAAGTGTTAATAATGGCAGAAATAAAGAACTTCACAAATTCCTCTGCTGTTGCTGCTCAAAGTGTGGGGAGAATATTTCTGAATCTTAACATGAAGTATGATTAAAATAAAATGCCGTGAGAACCACACCCAAGCTACACGTTCTCCTACATATAGACTTCCTCAAGAGAGGAGAATGAAGCAAAGATGATGGATTTTGATCTTGTCAGTTAATGTGCTACTCAATGGACTTTAAATGCTGTGGGGATGAAGGCAGCTTAAGAGCTTCTATGGACTATGAAAGAATAATTCTATCACTGCTAAAGTATGTAACACCTGCTTGTGCAGGGGTTCTGACATCAGAAAGAAATCTTCAGCAAGGTCATGAAAAGGGCTTCACGTTAGGAGTGCTTAGATATGATGATTAAAAAACCGTGATGAAATCACATTAAATAGAAAATCACAATAAAAATTGAATATCATGATGAAAATTAGGTAGAAAATAAGCCCATTAATCTTCTTCAGATAAAAAAAGAAATAACGTAGCTGACATCAAATATTTTATTAGACTATACCAGTTTCAGTTAGTTAATGGAAGCCAACTTACAGTATGTTTGTTAGTCTATCCCTGACTTGCTAAAAGCTGAGTTTTGATGAGATAGTGTTTGTCTTTGCCATCCCATATGGTGGAAAAAAGGGCCTGCCCTTCCAGTGAGGAAACAGCATTGTCAGGATGGAGTCCTCCTGTGCTCTTTAAAGAGACTCTGCTGGACGTGGCAGGTAGATTTTTTTGAGCCATTTAGATAAAGAGGAAGAGGGGACAGAATCTGGACCTTCCATATTCCAGGGAAAGTCTTTTGACCCATGGAGTATATAACAAAATGAAAACACCTACATATTTTTTTAAAAAACCACATAAGCCCACTCTTCTCAGTGTTTCCAAGTGATTGGCAGCATGGTCCCTATTCAGTGTAGTGATCCTGAATATTCCATCTGGAGTTGGCTGATCCTCCTTTTCTCCTTAAACACGAAGACCCTGCGCTTGGAATCTAGGTACCAGAACAGAGCCCAGGAAAGCCCCTTCTCCTCAGTGTAATGGGTTCTTTTAGTTCTAACCCTTGTCTTGTGGGAGTCTTAACGCCCTCCTCATCATTGCAAAACTCTTACATCAGTTTCAAATTACACAGGAAGATGACCATTTCATTAAATGCTTCAGTGAGATTTATAGAGAGCTCTAAATGCACTTTGCAACTGATACCAGACACTAATTCCTGTAGGTTATGTTTTTAGAAGAGTTTGCACTGTTATTGTCTCTGTGGTCAAAGGTTATGCTTCCTGCTTTCCATCAATGCAGCAGGCACCAAAGTGTTTTCAGCTACTAGTCAGATCTTTTGTGAGAAGCGTGCTAGTGAGGGTCTTCATGTAACAGCAAAGGCTGTATTAGAAAGACATCTGAGTCTTCTAGTACTGTGGACTAGCTATGTACTTTCATAGGCTGAGAAACTGTGGGTGTACTTTAGTGTTGGTGTACTCATACAGTTATTATTAACCATCATGCTTGTATCTCATCACAGATTTTAGGAAATTGTGTAGCAGTACCTTTAATAAAACCTGCAATATAAAACTGCACACTCATCACTGGAGAGTTTGTGCAGTGTGATGCTGAATGCCTTACTGCTAAGGGGAACAGGCTGTAAGTCAGCAGGGGCAGGTGAATTCCAGCATGAGACAAATTGTCCACTTTACATTTAACAAAAATGTAACAAGATTTAAAAAAAAAAAAAAAAAAAAAACATAATTATTTGTTTTGGTTTTGGTTCTTTTCTTATTAAACATTCCACTCTCCACTAGTTCATTGTAACAGAAACTCAATCCGTTTGAAATGCCAAAGAGAAGATCCTCTGTAGCTGAATTACAGTTCTTAGACACTCACGTCATCTCAGCTCATGTATCTGGGGCAATTAGGAACAACGCCCATGCTGAAGAGCACTCACACACCTCTGCCTCAGTCCAGAGCATCTCAGAAACCACAGCAGGTGTCTATAGCCATCTTTTTCATTTCAGGTCTGAGCTGATGCAGCACGTTCTGTTCTGAGTTGTGAACAGTATTTCCTTCTCCTCTCTTCGTGTACTCTTACTGGGGTAATTAAGCTCTTTACCATAAATAATTAGGTATGACAAAACCTACCTTCACGTGGATGTCGTGGTGGTGCTCTCTTTCAATGAACCTTTTTTAACGGGAGCTAAACAAAGCTTTTAGGGCCCACCCACTCCATGAGTCACTTCACATTCTTCATCCCAGTTTTCATCTTAGTTTCTTCAGATAAACCCTCCAATCTTGCATCGTTCCCCCGGGCAAACTTTGAAGGTCAACTAATTTAGCAGAGTGAAGTTTAATTTGCTGAAGGAGAGGATTATTAATTTGTTCTGGTTCCTTTTGTTGATTTTAGTTTCCTATATACAAGTTACAGATGCATATGCGAAGGGCCAGGGAATATTAATTTCAAGTACTCAATATGTGTATGTTGAAAAATTACACATGCGTTGCTTTGAGGGGACTTGTTGCTTTTTCGAATTCTCTTTGTTTCTGCTGGTGTCAGTTTGCTGATCCAAGGAACTGCTGCTGACATGAGCAGATATTAAACATCTGCTCGAAGGCTCATTTCTGATAAAGCAACAGCAACTTAATAATAGTAATGAATAACGTATACAAAATTGACTCCAAAAAGAATTCTATTTTACAGGAAATATTTGGTGAATTCTTGTAGTAAATTTAAATCCCGATAGGACTTCAACTGACTAGCAGCCAGTGATGCCGTGCAGTATCTTATCAGCTTCTACAGGGACCAGGTAGATCATCTAGTCCAACCCCCCGCTAAAGCGAGTTCTCTACAGTAGGTTGCAACTTGTATCTGTTATAACACACTTCTAAACATGTGATGGGTATCAAGATTAGAGATGAAAAAGCATCTTTGTCCTGTGCAAGTGACACTCCCAGCTTCACATATGGGTTGATACCTGCTCGGTACTATCTCTCTCCTCTAATTATAAGTTGGACGTCTCACATACACCATGCAATCAATTTCTTATACCAATTTTCTTCTTTATATTCTTACATCAGCTTTTCTTCAAACAGAGGCAACTGGGACAGGCCTCAACAGTGCCTCAAACTCAGGGCGACAGTGTAGACGGTGTAGAATACAGTTCATAGGTTTGTCTTTTACCACCACTGCTGCTGTTACTATGATAATCACTGAGGTTGTTTCATCAACGTAAGCGTGATATTTCATCTGCTAATAATAACAGCTGAAGAAAAAGCCCACAAGTCTGTTTCCAGGGAGAGGTCAGACTTACAAATATGCGAGTTCAGATTGGGAATTTGTGTGCATTTGATACAGAAGAATTCAAAACAGAAAACCTGATGTAAGAAAAGAAATAGAATATGATATAGCTGATCCTGATTTCAGCTTAGAAATTCCACAGGAAGAAGGCAACAAATGTTCAGTTGCAAGAGGAGTACTTGGGGCTTACTGCAAATACCAGATGACATCAGTGTTTTCAGTGCTGTGTTGACAGAAGTGCCAGTTGCTCTGAGTAGTATTTGCACACCTCATGCTTATCATGATCCATCACTACTCAGATGTTTTGCGCATCAGAAAAAAAAGAAATCACAAAGAATTTCTTTGGAGTACTAAGACAGGAAGGGTTTTGAAATGAAAAGTGAAAATGGCTAAGAATGTATTTTTTTACTCAATACCCTGCCTGCCTAATTAAGTCATATTTAATTCTGCCTTAATTTTGACACATTAATAGCAGGCCAAGAAATGTCTTGGGCTGATTTGTACAGTGTGCAACTTCAGAAGCAGCATTAAAGCCCTGTAGCAAATTTCTCACTACTTGAGGACCACTTTCTGCTATTTATGTTTTCCATTAAATAGTTTGCGAAAACCATATTTTATGATGATTTAGGTGATTTTAATCCCTGATGGTTTCATAAAGTTGCCAACATCAGCCTGTAAGCAAACATTAAGATGAAGTTTGTCCATTTTTTCCTTGATTTCACCACCAGTCTGTGTAAGCTATTGTACTGTCCTTACCACGTTATGTGAGAATCACCCAAAAGTGCGTCAAACAACATCACTAACATTTCGCGTGTGGGATGTTCTTTCTTCAGTCCACTCCTTCGGGAGAAAACTGCACGTATACTGGAACATTTTGTTTTGGCAGAGTTTTATTGTTTAATTGTTGCTGTTTTTTAAAGCCTATGCTATGTGTTTATTTGCAAATTGAATAATGATGTCTTGTGCTTGGAGCAGAAGTAGGTGGTATTTGTGCTGATCTTGAGTTACTGCAAGAGCTTATTCCTTGCTGATTCTTGGAGCTTTGGGTTTTTTAAGCTCAAACATTGTATACTGATTACTTTGAAGACTTGGCCCAGTGTCTGAAACTTCACTAGTTATCCTCTAGGAGTTAGAGTAGACAATAGAAGATTAATTTGATGTGTTCTTAATGTCTGGAATTACTACTAATTTCTCCATGCCATCGTTTCTGATAAATATGAGAGGACTGCTGGATATGCTTTTGGTTCTCAGCCTTGTCTCTGCTAGGTATGTCAGGCTTCTGTTCCATATTCTGCAGCCACATTGTGAGCTTCTTTTGAAGCAATGTATTGATTTTAAAATTGCTCTCTTGACTTCTTCATCATCGTCCATTTTTATTTAATTGATTTTCTTTCTACATAAGCTTCTGGAGGCTCTGTAAAGTAAAAGGGCAAAAAAAAAAAAAAAAAAAAAAAAGGATAATAGCAATAGCAGCCAACAGCTGGTTTCTTGCTTCTGGTTAAAGAGTCCAAGGTGTTTCTCCAAGCTAAGCTGTTAGTTTATTTTCTAATCACCGTCATCTTTGGTTAATACTATCATTATCCCCTGTATCAAAACCCAAACTGGAATCAGTATTGCCTTGCATTGTGTCCTTATGGCACATCATATGCTGCTGTGTGTTGTTAAAACAGTCTTATTGCTGTCCTCTTAGGAACTGTCTATGCCCAGCAGAACAGCCAGCGTGTGTACCTTGTGCACACACACACTGTCTCCCTTCTGTGTAGTCAGTAGTCAGCAATAAAAACACTTTGCTGCTAAGTAGTTGGAACATAGTATTAATGCAATAAATGCACAAGCAGAATGGATTCCTTGTATTTCAAGCATCCTCTATTGCTCTTTGCTTTCAAGCTACTAACATCTCCAAGTCTGCATAATGTTGTTATTTCCACGTGTAGTGCTTGAGTCTATCTGAGAGTACCAATGTTGGCTGGTATTGTTTAGATGTTAGTTTAGGTAGAATGTTGGCTTGTATTGTTTAGATGTAAGCTTAAGGAGATACTAACCATTCAGTATGCGAGCAATGTCTTGTAGTCTATGCTGATGCACATGTTGGTTATTTTCAGTTATTAGTATCAATTCTCTAATGCAGAAAACGTCTGTCTTCTGTTCCTTGAATTTAGGAAGAACTGTTGAAGCTCTACATTAGAGGTCAGGTATAACGAGACAGTGACGACTTTATAATCAGGAGGAGCTATTAAATTAACTCTGTAGTAGGAGAAACACCTTTCTGTTCCCTTCCTTGATTTCTGTGACGTTAGAAGAGTTCGACACATGATTATTCTATGTTTACTCTTCCTGTATAGTTCGTTTAGTAACACAAGGCACAAGAAAACAATGATTAGAGTATATATGTATGGAAAGACATGTTACCAGTTAATGTAATGAAGCAGTATAATTCATCCTTTGCTGTCTACATTATGTAGAGGGAAGCAAATGTGCATTAATCATGCAGAAAGCAGGAAATTGAGATGTATGGAAGAGAAGAGTGATATGATACACAAACCCATCCCCCAGCCTCTCAGAGCTGGCAACAGGTCTGTTTTTGAATAATGCACATTTTGACAGCTGTGTCATTTGACAGGCAGGGCTGACCAGAAGGCACGTAAGGAAGAAGTCACTTATTAGCAAGAGAAAGGAGGGAACAAAGCATGATTACATCTAATGCAAGTAATCTTGACCCAGTTACCATTTACTAACACAAAGGTGCTGGCTAACTGGCAGATTTTGGAGAGCAGCCATCTGTGAGAAACTATTTCTGACCGCTGCGGTTCCTGGTGTTGGAGGCATCCTGCAGGGCTGCTACCATGACTGATGCTGCCCAGCATGGTCTGGGTTCAGCTTCCTGACAGCCCTGCTCTGAGCAAAGCATGCACAGAGAGGGGGGGATGGAGGACTGCCTCCTGCCTCAGGAGGAGCTCTCTGTGGTTTGCCCTGGGACAGAAGCAAAGTAGAGCCCACAAGATGCTACCCATGGAATAAGCACAGGTGGGGGCTCTGCAGCTTGCTGGGGGGCAGTCGAAGGGCACAGCTCCTGCAAGGAGTGCAGAAGCATAGAGCAGCTCCCGGCTTTTCCACTCATCATGCCTGATGGGTTCCCACGCTGTGTGTGTCCACGTGGCTCACAGAAGGAGGCAAACTCATTGGAAATCTGCTGTGCCAAGTGGAGCAGCTCTTGCGCGTTTATTCCTGAAACCCCATTCCTACTGTGTGGGACCAGCTTGGCGCGTGCTGTGCCAAGACAAGCAAGACAAAAATCTGGAATCTGCTCAGCTGGTCCCCATCAGAGCAGTGCCTCAGCATCCTTCTTCTGTCACCCTTTCCCCAAGGCATGGCATTAGAGCAGGGCCGCTGCAGCAGCAGGGGGTGCCACATCAAAGCAGCATTTCAGGCTGCTCTGGAAGGGATAGCACATCCCAGAGCTCTCCTGCTGCCTTCCCAGCGCTGAGCCATGTGATCTCGAGATCACTGCAGTGCTGTGGGCCCCTCACTTCATGCCAGAGGCCTTCCCAGTCACAGTCCTGATTTGTGCACACTGTTGTTCTGCACCGGCCAGGGCAGAAGTTGCCAGAGAGCCCAATGCTTCTGCCTGATTAAATTTCAGTTCCCAAAAATGCCACATACGAAACTTGTATGCATATACTTTTATGCATATTTTCAAATGAAAGATCATAAAAAGGATAAGGATTAAATATAAAAGAAAAATACCAGAAAAGGGAGTTTTGGGGTCGGAAACTTTGGCTGAAGTTCACCTGAATAGTGTGCTCAGTGCTTCATTTTCAGCTGCTTCCTATTTTTCCACAAATTGTCACTTTGGGAAAGTTAAAATCACTTTTCTTACAAGTCTGATAAAAAAATCACTGGCAGTATTTCATTGCCGGTTTATTTCCCTTTCTCCTATCACCTCTGTTTTTTTAATACTTCTCTTGATTTTAGATTTAGTTTCTGGGAATTTATTTTGCTTTTCTATTTTCCCAAATTCCAAGATGCTTTATACTTAGCAGAAATCAGATAGTTCCTGCCAAGACAGAAGATGTTTATCTTGCCTCAGTTGTCTTACAGCCAGACAAATAACAAGAGATAAAAATAAGTCCATACTGAGGAAAATGATGCTAATGAAACTGTAGCCACAATCATGGGGTAAGCCTAAAGCCCCATACTGGTGGTAGGTAGCACAGTTTAACATCTCTTTTGCTGAGAATTATTTGAGCTCTGTTAACTGAGAGCCTTGGTGACACACAACAGTGGGCTCCATTACTTTCCTTGATTCCGGTCGTGCTGCCCCCCTTCTTTCCCCGTTCCCCCCACAGGTGCTCTAACAGCAGGACAAAATGCCCAAGCCTGTAGTGCTTTGCCGTGGAAAAATCCTTTCTCAAGAGCCCCTGGATGAGATTTCCAGTCACATATCTCCCACGTCATTTTGTTTCCAGCTGCCAGAAGAAATTTGAAATGTATCATAGTCACTGCTCAAACTGATAACATGTGAGAGGTCCAGAAGAAATTGTTTGTAAAATTTCTGACACAGTGTGTCTTGTAATGCTGCTCTGTGTCATGTTCCAGAGCTTTATGTCCTAATCTGACATTATGAGATTACATAATGCATTTGATCTTTAAACAAGAATTCCTTTGAAATGTTTGACAGAGTTATGGCATTTCAGGTATTATTTCTTACTATGGACAGATAGGTCAAATCTGCAAACAATTTAATGGCCATACATCGCTACCCTTGTCAAATCAATTCTCCTGGCAAATGTGCTATCGGCAGTAGGGACATTTAGAAGCCTAATTCTTCAAGGTGCTAAACCTGCCCGTTCTTCAGGCCACAAGTGAAGGCTCTCAGCACCTCGCAGGAGCAGTGCTCCCATTAGCCTGCTTTGCACTGATGTTGGAGGCATGCACTTCCTGCATGTGTATTAGCGGTCAGACCGTTTTAGATTTACTTCCTTGAAACCTGAGAAGATAGAACTGCGGGTTAAAATGGCTCCATATGTTTCTTGGCTCCAGTATGTGCTGAGGATTTCTTTTTTTTTTTTTCTTTCTCTCAGCTGAGAATTCTGCTTTCAGTTTTGCTGAGCTTATGAAAAATGTGGTGTTCTCATTAACACTTTAACCCTGCTCCCAAATAAATTACCTCACACCACCATTTAGCGGAACAGCAGCAGGCAAACTGAAAGGATTTGAGGTGTCAGAAGGGGACCAAATCTGACCCCTGAGTCCTAGGGAAGAAGTGTTTCCTTGTTTTAAAGAGCTGGAGGAGCAAACAGTGCCTGAAATGCACGGCCTCGTGCAGCAAACACTGATGTGATTAATTCCTCCAAGACATTGTCCAAAAAAGAGCCTGACAGAGCTCCTGACTTCCTCTGTCCTTCTGTACATGTACATCAGCCAAAGTGCTGTCACTAAAGGGAGACCATTAGTGTCTCATTTTACCTGCCTAGCTGTGCAGCTTTAGGGGATTTCCTTTCCAACTCATCTTAACAGGCAAAATGCTAATGAAGGGAAGAAAGACTGTGCTTAGAGCCAGGTGTGTTAAAATTTCTAGGGCATTCCTTTTTCTGTTTTAAGCCATCAAGGCAAGAGCACCTCACCACAGGGCCCCATTCCTGCTTCCAACCAAAGCTGCCGCCTTCATACCTCCTCCACATAAGCTTCTGATAGAAGAGTGAGCTGCCAAAAGGACAGCCAGTGCCCAGCTGGACATGAGTTCCTTTCGGTATCTAAGGGAGGGCTATAAAAAGGAAGGGGACAGACTCTCTAGCAGGATCTGTTGGGATGGGACAAAGGGAAATGGTTTCAAACTAAAAGAGGGGAGATTTAGGTTGGACATGAGGAAGAAATTTTTTACAGTAATGGTGGTGAGGCACTGGAACAGGTTGCCTTAGAGGAGCAGTGTGTGTCCAGTCCCTGGAGACAGTCAGTGTTAGGCTGGATGGGACTCTCTGAGCAACATGATGGAGCTGTAGGTGTCCCCGTTTATTGTACGGGGTTGGACTGGATGGCCTTTAAGGGTCCCTTCCGACTCAAACAATTTTGTGATAAGAGGTGCAATAGCAGCCCCATATCCCACCACTTCACCAGCACTCTTGGACATGTCTTCCTGTGAAACATTTCAGCTATGCAACCCAGGGCTGAAGGAGAAGGAGACAGGGTCATGACCAAGGAGTCTGTGGGGAATGTGTGCGCCTGGGAGGCTGTGGGCGGTGCAGAATGTTCCCTCGAGCCCCGTGCAGGTGCACTGAATAAATCAGCCCCGGATTGCTTTAAAGTATGCATGGAAATGTTTGTAGCCAGGGGTATCTGGGAATGAGGAGAGGATCAGCACAGTCCTGTATCATTAGGAAAGCTAAACTAAATCAGGGAGCACAGGTGGCTGTTGGGGGGCTCAGGTGCCTGGGAGTGCCAGGAGCAGGACCAAAATGCAGTTCTGGTGCTGGTTCCGAAGTCAGAGCTAATGGGAATAAGCCCTCTGAACACACTGCTGCAAACGAAGATTTGTTTCTGACTCTGCAGAGTCCTGCTGTGAAGAGCCCTGGAGCTATCACATAGAAAAAAAAAAAAGTTTAATTGGCAGAGAGAAAATAAATTCCATGTCCTAATGCTGATAGTTTAAGCACATTATATTTTTTTTCAGAAGCCACTAAAGTAATGTTGTAAATAGATGGTTTTGAATATTTCTTTACTATAACGTGGTGTCCCTGCTTACAAGGAAGGCGCTTGTGTTCACAGGAGAGCCAAACCAATATGTACTTATTTCAATATAAATACTCTAACATTCCAATATAGAAGTCCCTTCTGTAATAACAGATTCCTATAAGGCAGCACTTGGCTGACACAGCATCAAGCAGTGATGGCAGAGCTGATTTTAACACTGAATGAGAGTGAATCAGCTCTAAGTTGATAATGGAAAAAATAGCTTTTAAAACATGTTCATTAAATTACATTTATCCAGTTCCTCCCTAGTTACCTGTTTCTTCTGAAGCATTGTTCATTGTATTTTCTTCTTGCTATTCCAATTTATTCAAACAGTATGAATTTCTAATCTATTGGCTGTGTATAAATGTGCATGCACACACTCAAACTGATTTGAGTAGTGTTGGCTTTTGAATTGATGCTTCAGGAGTCCTCAGTAACTGTCAGTAATGGCACATTGTGAAAAGTATCTTGTTAAATGTTTCTTTCTTTATTAAGTAATTCTGGTTTCTTGTAGAAAGTGCACAAGAAGGGACATATTTCAACAATGAATGTAGCAAAATTACAGCACTTTGACACTATTTCTAATACAAAGGAAGATATGTCATCTGATTTCTGCTTTTCTCATATAGATTTTGGCATGGTTAAAATCACCTCCCATTCGCTGTTAGAGACTGTTGATTGAATTGCTTCTTGTTCTCTGAATTTTTAATCAGAAGAGCTGAGATTTGCTTTTTAATCAAATACGAATGTTTAACCATTTCTGATCGTGTGTTGAAAGTACAACAGGTTGGTTTGTTTCCATTAAAAACTTTTAAACAGAGTTGAGAAACTTTTCCATTTGCTGACACTGAAGAGTTGCAGAGATACTCATTCTGCTGCTCAAGTCCTGTCTGTTTGTATGGATTAAGTTGTGATTCTCCACACATAACACACAGATCAGATTACATCACATTTTTGGCCATAGAAATCACTGATTCTTAAGCCTACACTGACTGTAAATGAGCAACATTTATACCCCAGTGGTGCTGGTGGTCAGTGCTGTGCACAGCAGGAGCCAAAACCCACACAGACAATGCCAGCTGGCATTGGGGTTGTATCTGTGCTATAACAGAATCTTCTGCCAACTCCCAAAGAGAAGTAGCAAATAAGAAACAAGGAATCTGGCTGGCTTGGCATGTGTTATTGACTTCATTTTGTCTGAGATGAGACTTTTGCTTAATAGTGGAAGACTCCTAGAAGAGGTGAAGTTTGCCATAGGAGCAAACTTTGATGCTGCCTTTTGAGTGGGATGGGACTGATGAGTCATACTTGTAATGAAGGGTCACACTGAAGAACTTCCACAGCTTGATCCCGCAGCTCTTGGCAAGAGATTATGTAAACCATGTAATCCAGCTTAAAAGTCTGTTGTGATCCTGAAGAGCTGGGAAATATAAGCGTTACATTCAAATGTAATGTTGGAAGCAGGTTGTTGCTTGCAAGCTCATTCCAGCCTGCAAGCTTGCTGCAGCTTGTGAGCTTAATTTTAGCTCTGGAACTTGCTCCAGTTTTGAAAGTTTACTGTAATCCTGAGAGAAGCCAGACTTCTCACACACATGTTTTCTTAAGAATTAAGCCTCCTCCCCGCTCCAAAAAAATAGAAGCACCCTCCCAACACCAAGGGTTTGAACTAGATTTTCCCACCTGTCAAGCACATGCTGGGCCACCTGGCCTTTGTTGTTCGATAGCAGTTATTCCTCACTCCTCTGTTCCCAGCAGCTCCAGCTTGGCTACCAGGATTTAATTAGTGAGCTTGTCCTAGCCCCAGAAACAGGGAGACGCAAAGTCGGCCAGGAGCCAAAGCTGCTTGGTGCCGTGTTTTGTGTTGTGCAGTGCTTTGCTTTGTCTCTGCCACCCGCAGCGTCAATAAAACAATACGGCTATTTTAAAGTTAGGGCAGCACTTGTCTGACTAACAGCCTGCTCCTTACAAGGTATTTGTATTTGAGCGTATTGAACGTTCATTATGCATTAGGCACTCAGCCTTGTAGCATTGATCCCAGAGAGGCACACCATACCCACCTTCACCGCAACTGCAGACAGCAGCTTGGGCTGTTCCCAAAGCAGAGACTGCAGCCCAAATCCCCACTGTCTGCAGCAGGACAGAGCAGCTGAGATGGAAGAGCAGCTCTGAGCCTGCTCCACAGGCATCTGGGCTTTGGGTTGGAAATGACCCCGCAGCCCTGGGCCAGGCACTGGCAGAGGCAAAAACATTGCACACGCAGCTCATGGCATTGTGGTTGTGCTTCGCTTTCTGTGTGAGCGATTCAGACTGTTCATACAAACACAGGACATATACATATGGAGATATGAAAAAACAGAGTCTGTAATACAGCTGTATCTCAAAGAATACATTGCTTTACTTCCACGTTCAAGCAGATAGCACAGTAGAAGCTCCCAGAAGCAGCCTACCAGTAAGAGCACAATAATGGCTCTTTTCCTGACCATTAATTCAGACATCATGCAATCAGTCAAATGAATCTGTCCTCCTTCACAGCTCTCTTGGAGATTGCTGTCCTCTCAGCTTCGATGGAAGGGACCCAACTCAGTAGCCTGTGTCTTCCTTTAATTAGAGCCAGCAATAGCCCACGGACAGGATCATTTTGCCAGCAGCCATATATCATGCAGACATCGCTCCCCAGCACCTAGATTGCTGCATGTAAGCACAATGTCTCTGACATGGCGGCAGTGAGCAGGGAGCACCCTCCGAGGCCATCCCAGAGTCTGGGTGGGTTCCCATGTGATCCCAGGCTGTAGTCCGATCCCGTGTCAGAACCAGATGAAGTCCTCTGGGCGCACTGCGCAGGCAGCTGCCTCAGCATGAGTGACTGCTCAGGAACCATCTGCATGTTAAGGAGAAACAGCCTTGGCAGACCATCAACTTTCCTCTATTTGCTGCTGCTGCATATTTTATGTCACCACCGTATTACAACATGAATATTCCATATTACAAAATTAACAATGGGAATATTTCCTGTGCATTTTGTGGAATTATGTGCGTTTAGTTTACTCATTATTGTCTTACTTTCCTCTCTGGAGAATTAATAGTATTATTGTCCAGGGCAAGCAAGCCTGGAATTAAGCTTACTCAGTGTTTAATTATTACTTACGATGATTTCTGGATTCTGTACCACCACTGTAGAATGCCCTGTACAAGCCTGAGCAGCGAGACGCACACTGGGGTTACCCCAAGACACTGCCACTGAGGCTTTTGGCAGGGGCATCAGATACTGTGTGGGGTGAGGCTTGGTGCAGGCTGCTGCTGCTCTAACCAAAGGAGCAGCACAGCGCTTGGGCCAGAAGCTGAGAACCACCGCCACCTGGGTGGTTTAGAATGGAGCACAGCTCAGGGCAGCCAGGCACCAGGCAGGGTGGTGGTTCAGCAGGAGAACTGCTGTCTGTTTTGGGTGCTGAGGGTGACCTGAAGGTCCTCGGAGCACCTGGGAGTGCTCTCCACCTAAGAAAAGAGGGATTGTGCATAAGCAAAATAGATCTTTCTTTATGGCTTAGAGCTCTGCAGTAGGGAATGGATGCATAGTAATCTCTTTAAGTCATTTTCAGTCTCCCCAGTTAGTGTGAACTCTGCAACCTGTAAGCCCATCAGTGTGTAGGATCAAAGTCCATAGCAAGGCAGCACATCCTTGCAGGAACGACTGTGCAGGTGGCAGACAGTCCTGTGGGATCAGTGCAGCATCACTGGGCAGGGCAGGAGCAGGAGTTGTGCCCTCAGCCCTATGGGGGTTAGAAGTGACCCTTTTCTGCTCCCTTCTCTCAAAAGAAAGAATCACTCCTACATTTCTCTTTTCCTCTTTTTTTTTTTTTTTTCTAATTTAACTTAAAGAATGATGGTAAGAGTAGAGCTAAAGGATGACTAAACAGCAGATGCAAATTTTTTAATTTAAAATTGGATTTATAACCTCCCAGCAAGTTCCAGACAATTTATACCTAAGAACCCGTTATTAAACACTGCTTAGTGTTGTCCACCTTTGAAATTTAGTTTACATAAAGACTTAGGGGTAGGGCCAAATAATTACGTGGCAGGGTAAATCTGTTCTTTCTGTCTATGGTTAGAATCATTTAGCAGATCCATCCATGGAGTGGTTCAGGAGCAAATATTCAGCAGCAGCTATTTTGGATCAGCTCAATGCAGTCTATTAGAAGTATTACTTGTACTTCAGAGTAATGAATCATATTTGCAGCCAGGAAGTCGCTGGTGTAATTGTCCCTAAATATAACGAACACGGAGCTATTTAAAGGTTCAGGGCTGTCTGGTGTGGTGGAAGGTGCCATTTCTCTGGAGGAAGCTTCAGTTGGTAGGTAGGAGGGAAGGGCACTGTCAGGGTTTGTGCAGTGGCCTATTGCCACATTTGTAGATGAATTCATAGAATTTGTAGACAAAGTTAAATTTTGGTGTAAGAGGCCTATACACGTATAAAAGATTCCCTCCACATGTTAAATACCAGCTTACAAGTATTAAAGCTGTTCCTTCTGATTATTTATTTATTTATTTATTATTTGTTCTGAGGTCTAACAGAGCTTAAACCCACAGTGCAAATCAAAGCAAAGACTCTGAAAATACTCTGATTGTTGCAGACAAATTCCCCAGTGCTTCATTTGACAAAAAGATGGATTAGAACAAACTCGGGAGTGTTATTATTACTAGCACCATGAAAGATTGTTTCTTTTATTTGTATTAATTACCGATTAGTGCTTTGTATAGCGCCGGCTCTCTTGGATGTTCTGAAGGAGATGTACTGCTTCCCATAATCTTCTCTTAAAGGGAACCCTGTCCCAACAGCAGGTCTCAGACCAAGCACACAAATGGTCTCTGGGTCACGGCATGCTTCAGCCAAGGCCCTGAGGGAGCAGCACACAGGGCAGCACCCACTGGCCCCCCGCCGCCATCTTGGCCACACGAGCAGCGTGTGGGAGATGGCATGGCTGAAGGCTTCTGCTGTGCCTGTGTTACAGAGCAGGCAGCGATCCTTGGGCCTGACCTGTTAAGTTGGCTGCAGGGTGCTGCACCCTGCTCAGTGCCCCTCCAGCCTGCACCTTCCCCAGTCAGTGTGGGCAAAGGCCTCACTTCTGCCTGGGGAAAGGCACGTGGAGAAGGAGCCTTGCACAGGCAGATAGAGGAGGCTGTGTGTAAGAGCCTCAAGGTGTCCCTGAGCCCACAGGTAGCTTGTGGAGATCTCCAGGAGAAAAGTCCAAGGCAGGCTGCTTGAGTTAGAACTTCAGTGCCCTACCTGAGAAGAGAGAGGCAGCCTGAGGCTCAGGGCTCCAGCTTTTATACTTTCTGTGCTTGACAATGGTCGTATAAGGCTGGATGCGAAGGAGACATGCTATTGTTTAAGGTGTCATGTAAAACAGGACTAATATTTTGTCAGGTGGCTGTATGAAATTCAGGGATGAGCTTTTTGTGGCCCAGGTTGTGTAAAGGGTGGTTCTAAAATAGCCCGCTGTGTGCCATCAGCTGATCTGTCATTTTCCATAATTCATGAGCGCCGGGGCAAGATTAGACAATAGAGTCCTGGGCAAGAATTCATTAATTTCCGCCGTGTTTTTAGAAATGTCAGAGGTGTAAAGCTGAGAATAATAAAAGTCAAACTCCCTAGATATATCTACTGTGTTCAGAAGAATATTACTCTGAGCATCCCTGATAGTATACGTCTCGGTGTGCGTGTGTCTTTAATTGGTATGCAAGGAGTTTATCTACTTTACTGCCTGCACTTATCAGAAAAGATATAAAATGGGATGGTGATAATGGCTGCCTTCAAAGAAAAAGATATGTTCTTTCAAGGGTGTAAGTGCAATAAATCTTTCTAGTTTAAGGGCTCACTGGAAGCAGAAAGATTCTGTTCTGCTGACAACTGAATGTGGGGAACTTTCCCAGGGGAAAACAAATCATGTTTCTCTATTCAAAATAGAGTAAAAAGTCACTGAAATGCAGAATCCGGAATATATGTTCTAGTATTTCCTACTGACTCCTCCGCTGATTAAGACACACCTTTATGCTAAAATGTTTCTCAGATGGTTAAAATGAGGTACCTGGCACTGAATGCACTTAGAATGCACTTGTGAGTGGTTCCCACAGTAATCAGCAGTTCAAATTTAAAAAAAAAGACTAAAAATAACCCACTGACTTTAGGCCTTTCTGTCTGTGTTTGTTTGTTTGTTTGTTTAACTGTACCACAGTAATTAATTTGCTTAGAATAAAAGAGACACTGCTGAGTTAATTGCTATTCCAGAAACATTCTGTGCCTCTACAGAAAGCAGGGTTAAAACTACAGGCACCTATGGGGTCTTTTGTAAGTTGAAAAGAAATCCGCATATTTATCTTAGAAAAACCCACATTATTCATAAGAATCAAACCTTGTGTGTGACTGCTGTGGTGAAACAAAAAAGACAAGGGGGTTTTAAATTGATCTGTCAGTACAATACTTTCCAGTGCTTACTTTGCTCATGCAGCCAGCAACTGATGTTAGCATGAATTTAAATAATTCCTCTTGCCTTGAATAATGACCACGAAAGTTGAGTAATGGTATCCAACAGATTTCCTAACTTTCGAGGAGCTGGCTCTTATCTGCGACTGTTTGTTTGCTCGTCTGCTCCATCTCTAATTGCCGCAAGGTGCTCCACGCAGCATATGACTAAACATAATACAATTTGATTTGTGTTGCAGTGTTCTGCAAAGAACAAATCTGTAAAATTACAACATGTGAAAGCTTAACACAATGATATAAAATGGCAGTGGCACGGTTCATATCTTAAACTGACAGTCTGATGGTGATTATTGCAAGGACAATGCCCTGCATATGTCAAACGATTTGCAAATAATTTATGTCACCTTATCCTCCATTATTGTTTTTGCAGAGGACATAAACTGTGTCACTAATATTAAACTGTCTGCAAAAAAGAGCCTACCTCAGCTTTTTCCTGGCTGAGAACGCAGACATCTGCGCAGAGACAAACATGCATATGGCCATCATTTGTCCAACATCTTACACATTGTGAAGGTTTTTTACTTGAAATGCCAACCTATGTGGCAGATGATGTATGTGTTTCTTCAGTCCTGTGATTACCAGCACAGAGCTGCTCCGCGGTGCTCTTCACCTCATCAGTTCCACAAGCTGCACTCCAAGGTGTGTGACACATTTGCAGGAAGATGGCATCTGACATGCAGCAAGGCAGAAGCATTCTGGTGTGAATATTTGACTCCAGATTTTGTTCAAATCAGGGTCAGATTCTGACCTGGAGAAATTAGTGTGGGTAGAGATTTAGCACTACAAAATAGCAATTTGAAAACTGGAATGAATATATTTTAAAGATTGGAAAGCAAAGGAAAATGGTGCTGTCTCTTGGGGACTCCTAACCGACTGCAAAGGAGAGGGGAAGGAGGAAGTCTGTACAAATGACCTGGGTTTTATTCGTTTGGAAATAAGCAGAGGACAAAGCAGGCTTAGTTATTTCTGTTTGTTAACTTGCATCGTCTCAACTGCTGGGTTCTTTGTTTAGGTTTTGATGGTTCATTTGTTACTACCAAGAAATGCCTTTGAAGGGTTATTTTCAGAGGCCGTTGTGGTTAAGAGAGAAGCAAAGAATGCAGTGCGGAGGTTGGAGCATGGAGCTGGGAAGGCAGCCTCCAGCCTCCTGGTCCAGATTTTGCTCTGCTCACATTTGGGACAAATTACTTGCAACTGCTGTGTCTTGACTTAGCTCTTCTGTTGAACAGGTTTTGCTATCTGACTCATCCACTTGGTTCAGGTTGCCAAGTATTTTGTAATCTTTGGCTAAAAATCACTCCTTTGATTGCAGACCAGTGACGTTTCAAACGTGTGCTGTAGTGATGCGTCAAACGACTTCTGCTGGCTGCAGGGCAAGAGATGGCTCCAACTCACTGCAGAGAGAGCACAAGGCACTGACTGATCTGAGCTAAAGACTGAAAAGGAACTCCTTTTCTCTTATTGCTACCAGTTTTTCCTCTTTTAAAAGCTTCATTTAAGCATTTCAAGCTCTTAACCCTTCAGCAGTGAGGAGTTGCTTCTTGCACTCCCAAGCTTTTCTCAGCCTGCTTCTCAGTAAGTCATAGTTTATAATTACACTGACGATTTTTACTATTCTAATACAAGCATTCCAAATAGATTTTACAGAGCTGTGTTAGCCAGATGAGTTTTATTCTTAATTCCTGTTATTTTCCAGTGTTGAATTTTAATCAGGAAAAAAAAAAAAAAAAAACTTGTTGCAATTTTCTGTGATTTGTGAGTCAGAAAAGCAGATTTTAGGCATCTGGCCTATGGAAACACATCATGGAACTGACTGACTTTGTCAGCCTTCTGTTTCCTGTGGAAGTGGCATGAGGACTCACTGTTGCAGAAGGTGATAGGGTTAGGGTAGGGTTGAAGAGTGCTTCTCTCCATCTAAACAAGCCTAGAAAGCTGGTTTTTCTGTTTGATCTAAGGTGATTCCAGTGGTGTGAGGAATCTCTTCCAATGCAGAGCAGGCAGTAGGATCCATAGGTATAAAAACCTTTGCTACGTTCCTCTTCCCAGCATAGGAAGACCATGAAGTAGCAGTGAAGGCAGGAAGGGCCTCAGGACAGTGTGCTGAACCAAATAAAAGCTCCTCCTTTGAAACAGGTACGCAGGAGCTGTCCTGCGTGTGTCAAATGGGCAGTATTCTCCACAGCACTCTTTTTATGCTTTGCTACAAGCGTGTTTTAACATAATAGAAAGCCCTGTGTGCTCATGCTTGCTTGTCATACAGAAGTTAACAGGCAGGTCTGGCCTAATGCCTGTGATTATCACACACATGCACAAACCTACCTGCCTTTTGCAAAACACTATAACCTATGACAAAATATGCTGGAGATGAATTTATTCAAGTAGATAGAAAAGTACCCTTCCCATCATGCCCCCAAACTACTGATCTCCATCAACTGGTTCTTTAAGCATGCTACAACACAGACTTAAGCTGCAAATGAAGGAGATCTTAGAGATAGTAATTTGGCTGTATACTTCTTGGCTAGGAGGCACTGTAGATCAAAATACTCTCACTTCTGAGGGAAGGAGCCAACAGAAACTGCAATGGAATTTTAGAGAGGAATTTACAAGGAATCGATGTGGAAGCAGAAAGTGGACTTGAAGGGAAGTTTTTATTGTCTTGAGAAGAAAAGAAAGGGGCAGCTCTTAGCCTAACAGTTTCCTAACATCTGAAAGATGAGAGGCAGTTATCACAAGATAATCTCAGGTGATTATCCAGGGCATCAGTGACAGAACTGCTGATCACAACAGTGAGAGAATCATGTGACCAGCAAAAGATAGCTTCAAAGTCAGGAGAAGCTGGCCAAAATTCTGCTTTGTAGATAAAAGCACAGAGAGGAGATTCTACCATCCATGAGGGGATGACAGAGAGAGCCTGAGGTCTATGAGGAGAGAGGTTGATTCACAGCTGAAAGTCTTTGGCAAGAACTGGTAGTAAGTGTGAATTCATTATTAGTAGACAAAGGCAAAAAAGGAGCACACTCTGGCAGAAGGATCATGCCGTAGTTTAAGCAGGATGAGTGATGGCTGCTCCTCATTCCAGCACCACAAAATTGATCAAGGCTGAGCAGCACTAGTTCTTCCTCTCAGTGCCTGCAACAAGGCACCAATACCCCCTGATGGCTGCCTGCTCCGTGTGGGAGGATGGCCTTCCACTTACCTGGCCCTTAACTGCTCTTATGACTGGGCATCCTTTTCATTCTCATTTCAAATTCTTGTCACTGAACTGAAGGTGCAGACCCTAGAAGACAGGTGATTCGAGCAACTCTTGTAGAGAAAGTGACCATCACGTCCCACATCCCTGAGGTCTCTAAATTTCTTCTTAAATATAAAATAAACTTTAAGGTAAAAAAAATCTACATTATAAAGCATATATGTGCAGTAATGCTTGCTGAAAAAAAAAAAGAAAGAAAGACAGAAAAAGAAATAAAGAAGGAAAGAGAAGAAAGAAAGAAAGAAAGAAAGAAAGAAAAGAAAGAAAGAGAGAGAAAGAGAGAGAGAAAGAGAGAAAGAAAGAAAGAAAAAGAGAGAAAGAAAGAAAGAAAGAAAGAAAGAGAGAAAGAAGAAAGAAAGAAAGAAAGAAAGAAAGAAAGAAAGAAAGAAAGAAAAAGAAAAGAAAGAAAGAAAGAAAGAAAGAAAGAAAGAAAGAAAGAAAGAAAGAAAGAAAGAAAGAAAGAAAGAAAGAAAGAAAGAAAGAAAGAAAGAAAGAAAGAAAGAAAGAAAGAAAGAAAGAAAAAGAAGTCTATTGATCAGCTGGAATACTGTCAACATTAAGTCAGATAGGAAAGGCATGATTTCATGTCAGCCACTAAGTCAGCTCATGGTTTCAAGTCAGCCTCTATGCAAGCTGGTTTGGTAGACAGCAGTGGTTTTGGCTATGTCTTCTTTCCAGAAAATGTATTAGCTGGATCCAAAAAGCACCTCTAAAACAAGTCCTGTTCTTTTTTTTTTTTTTTTTTTTTTTTTTTTTCATTAAGCCACAACAAAAAAAAATGAGCCCAAAGTTAATTTCTTTTCAGTGGTGGCCCTTCTCTACAGGGCTGAGTTCTTTGACCATATTCAAAACTGAGAGCAAGTTTTTACATCTCATTTATGAACTCAAAAAATGGAGTTTCCATTGGCATTCCTACCTGGCCAGCTCCTCAGCTCCTCACCACAGTCTTTCAGGGAGAGGATGGGTCACACCATGGTGACACAGTGGTTTGCAATTATAAAAGCACACCTCACCTCGTTTCAATGGAACCATGTCTGTGTAGGCCCTTTTTGCATTTATATGTGAAATACCTCTGGTCAGGTAGCAAGTATCTGTGGGATTTTTAATCCAGTAGGTGACTGATGTCCCCTGTGTATGGATACAGTTACCTGGGTATAAACTCACTTCTATTGATGTTGCTTATTTTATTTCCTCTGCCCCCATTACCGCCTTCACACAATTGTGTTTTGCCAGTCTGGTGACTGTTCCTATGGCAAAACCTTCCAGCCCAGGCAAGTCCTAGAAGGTTAAAGTAGTTTCAACATTTCTTTCCAGCCATTACACAATGGGCCCTGAGCTCCTTGCCAAATGCTACTTTTTGCAACGTTGGCAATGGGAGTGTGAGCCAAGTTCTGCAACTCTGCCACAGATGAGTGCATGTTCACAGTCGGTGAATGACAGCACAGAGATCCGCCAGGAAAATTTCAAACTACATCACAGCACAACCGGACTTTGCTAATGGTTTTTACTTCCAAGTTCCACTTTTATCCTAAGATCAGATAACAAATAGCACTTTTTCTTTGTAACAATTCATTAATCAGAGAAATGATCCTTGCTAGTGTTTAGATGTTTTACTTAATTTGGTACTTCTGGTCTGCTGCCCCAGTAGTGCCAAAATTATTATTTCTCACCCAGCAGGTGATAAATAACAACTTCAGTCATGATTAATACCATGAATTTCTCAACCTGACTAATGCAAAAAACTTCAAACCTGCAGAACAAGTGGGTGATAATTGTTATGAGAGCCATTGGAGCTGCACTCTGCTTGTAAAGAAGGAAAGCCACAGGAAATGAAGCATTTTCAGGCAGTGTGGCTGATCCTAAGAGGCATCATTAAGTGCAGCTCAGCAGCATTCTCCGTGTGCAGAGCTTGCTATGCTCTTTTTTTTCCACCAGACCGCGTTTTAAGTACATTTGAGAAGCAGGAGATTGCCAGGTTATTTTTTTTTTCCTAGGAGAGGTAGAAGAGAAATAAAAGACAGAGAACACAGCAGATGTATATCTCATTAACACCACTCAGCACTACAGTTTTTACTATCCGATGTACGGAGTGATAAATCCTAGAGAAAGCTGCTAAATCCAAAGATCCTTTACCTAATGTTTCTTTGGTAATCTCATCACAGCAGTATGAAACGCAGCAGCAGACACTCCCCAGTGGAGAACTGCCTTCAGGGAGGGACAGGAGAAGCAGGGGCTCAGGGAGAGCTGTCAGCTGGAAACCAGGATCAGCACTGTAAGGTCTGCGGCTGAAATTCCAGCTGCTTTCACATCCCAGGCTGTTTTCATGTCACTGCTCACAGTGAAGTAGGGTGGATGCTCCATTTCCCATGCTGTACATTTGGATACAGGGCCCCACGCTTCTACCCTCTGAGCTAACCTGTGCTGGCCAAGGAATGTTCACCTCCTTGGGAGGGGCCGTAGCCCTTGCTTATTAAAAGCCATTAGGAAAACATGGGGCCATGCAATAGTTGAATTATAATCAAAAAGAGAGAGAGAAAGGAGATACCCTCAAACATTTGCAGCAGAAGTGTTAATGCATTTGGACAAGATCAAGACACACAAGGTTCCTGGTTGGGTTTTTAGTTTTTAGAATGCCTTTTGTTTGCCCCACGCAAACGACTCCCAGTCTACACTATTTAATGTTCAAATTCACGATGATGATTTCTGTCCTCCCAGGGCAGCAGGCCTTGCTGCACAGATTCAAGGCAGAGACACTGTCAGCAGCTAAATAACCTTTTGCCTACAGGGCACAACTCTGAACATCCAAAAAGGATGCACAGTAACACTGCCACTTTTCTTGTGCAATGAAGAGTTATATAATTATAAAACATTTCTAAAAATGGACTTTGTTTCAGTCTGCAGCAATCACATCTGTTGCACACAGTAAAAGCAACAGTAAAAAATAAAATCCCTCTTCTATTTGTTGTCCCCCTCAGCCTGCAAGTGCCTGCAAGACAAGTGCCTGCTGTACCACCACTCTCCATCCAACTAGCTTCTCCATCACCCCACAATCGATGCAGATGTTGCTGTAGTCAGGCAACAGAATGCCACAGCAGAACAGAGGAGCAGTTATTTTCACCACAGCTTTCCGATTTGGTTTAGTTCTGTCAGGCAAGGAAAGCACATGCCACTTTCCAGCAAGAACTCATTCAGCTTGAGCATCTCCATATGAAACAATTAATGGAACAGAAAGGCAGTGAGAAGAAATCCACCAAGGGTAAGTGATGTACATGTTGTTCAGACTCCACAGTGTCCATTCACTTGTAGATAAGTGCTTTTATGACCACATGTATCACTTTGGCTGAATGATCCTTGCAGTTCTTGTGGTAGAGCATATTCAGAGGATGTACATTAAGCCATGGCACAGCTGCTCCTGACATGCCTTGTGCTAGAAATCTTATTTTTGTCCTAATTTTGGGAAATAAGAAGTTCCTACCTGGCTTTATTGCTGGTCATGGTTCAGCTTTTCATTCTTTTTCTTGAGCTGTGCACAGCAGCTCAGCAGCAGTCACTGTCCTTTACAGGACTGAAGCTTCCCAGAGTTAGAGCATGGTCTGCAAGCCGTGATCCTCAGTGCTGAGCTCATGAAAGCATCACAGCTTCTTGCACTGCTGGAGCTCAATGTTCCCCATCTATGAGTGTAATAGCTATCTTCAGCATTAGTAGCAAAGACTTTTCTTATAGTTTTCAGTTTAGAGATTGCATAGAAGGACATGCAGTTACAAACGATCCAGGTATGCTCTTAAGGAAATCAAAAATTGTTTTTAAATTTTGTTTTACTAATGAAGGTATCAAAGTCAGAATCAAGAAGCAAGAGGGGGAGGGATTAAGTTTTCAGAAACTGTTCAGGTTAGCCTGCAGATCCCTGCATGTCCTCTCACTTCAGAATTGAAAGCTCCATGTAATTTGCCTGTCTCCATATCCTTAAGTGCAGTCTGAGTAGCTCAGATTTACACAAACTTTGCTTGGAACAGATCTCTATCTTTTGCTGAACCACTTCCACAGCATTTGGGCATGTTTTCTAGATGAGACATTCAAAGTGGGTGAATACATACAGTACCTCAGCGGGATTTTTTTCCTGTGAAGTTAAAAGCTTGCTAGGTGTTACCACACATTTGCAATGACTATCAACTCAGCATTCAAATTGTTGTCTTACCAGTGCTCACTTATCCTCAGAGAAACCTGTTCTTACCAAAATGCAGCAATGGGGTGCTGTCGTTTCAAAGCAATCTCTCAAATTCGTTAAGAAATAGGCCAATGGCCACTGCAGCCTTAGAAGAGGAGGAATACATGCCCACTGGTGCTTCTCAGGCTATATTGAAGTTCATGCCTGTGCACAGGTGGCTTTGGAAATCCACCAACTAAATTACTTCTGTAGTTCTATCTACTGCTAGCAGAACTGCCAAAACCACTGGAGCCGAGTTAAATCCTGCATTCATGAATGGTGCTCTGAAGTTCATAGGACGTAAATCCAAGTTTAATCCTTCTGGATTAAAATACTTCCATTTTTATCCAGGATCCCCCACCTTTGTGGTACTGCTAGCTTTCAAGCCTATCAGTGAGTATTTCACTCAAAGCAGTGCTTATCACAATATGCTATTCCCCCAATCCAAGAAAACCTCCACAATAAATTCACTTCCTAATTATTCCAGACATTAATGCAGGAAAGATGACCCTAAAGAAAATTCTGGGCTCTCAGCTACCAACACTTTGATAGCAGAAATTGTCACTAAGAAATTAAGAGATGATTGTTTTGTCTGAACTCCTTTTCAAAACTAAAGCCCAATTTTAGCTAAGAAGATGAAACACAGAACAAGAGCAACGTTTCTCTCCTAGCAGAAGTGATTTGATAGATAGCCAAGCCCCACTTACGCATAGATACTTACTTTAGTTCAACTCCATTGTGAATCCCAGATCAGAAAGCAAGCTGCAGGAATTCAGCTCCATTTTCCAGTTGAGCTGGCAACACTGGTCCCTTGCAGTGTGAATAAGTAGCAGTGGTTCATGAGCCACAGAGCCAAGAGAGACCCAGCCAATGCAAGGTATGCTGCTGCTTTCTGCTCAGGTTTTGAGGAGGAAACAGCAGCCAAAAATCTCGATCACTGCGTAACAGTTCAAGCCATGCGGTAATTCTGACACTGGAAGGTACAGCCAAATAAATATATTTCATGGTACCAAAACACAATGGTTCCAACAAGTCAGACTGCTCAGGCAGGTTCCCAGTTTGTGTAGAGCACGTGAGGACTGGTTTTGCCACCAGCATTTTCCCTGGGTTGTTAGCACTTCTGGAAAAGCATCATGCACAACTGACACAGCAAAGCAAAGCGATGCTACTTAACATGCTCAAAGAAATACCAGAAAGACAGAGGCCTACACACAGTCTCTCTTTCCTTGAAAAGGTCCAGATTGCCAAGGTTTTTGGAACACCAAAGGATACAGTTTTGCTTACTGCTGTATTACTGTGCTGACATGCATCACAGGATATGGAAGCAGGAGGACTGAGGCATGCCAGCAATAGGCTCACACCACCTCATTTGGGGAAGCAAACCACCCCAGCAACTTCAAAGTTTAAAAGCAGTGTTTACATACTGAAGGTAGAAACAGACAGGCAGATGCTTAACCAGCAAATTTCATTTCGAACAAAGAGCAAGACAAACTGAGAAGAAAAAACACTGGAATCAAAGAAAAAAAATAAGAAAAAAAGGAACTCTAATCTGAAACCAATGGTGAACAAGAAGTAAAAGCAGAAACAAGGCAGAGTAAGACACAATGACAACCAGTAGCTGTTCTGACACACTGACACAGTGAGGACTGAATAGAATCTCATCAGTTGTGATGTTGCAAAGCTACAAGACATTTTTGTCACTCAGTTCCTGGATGCATTTTGGCTGAGGCAGGAGAACTTCAGTTCTCTAACGCTGTCCAAAACAGTAATTTGGACTATTTACCATACAGCTATCCTCCACATGTCCTGTCAACAGGATTCTACTTATCTAACTTACTCCCATAGCTTGATCACCAGACGTTAACTCTGATGCTTCTACCAGCTGTCCAAGCAGACGAGGATGAACATCTTTTTTTCTGCCTTATAGTACCTGTTTGAGACAGCACTGGGAAGTTTGCACCTCTGTTGCTCATAAATGGCCTTGCCCTCCACGGAGAGGGCTTCAACTTAGCTGTCAGCTACCCATCTTTGACAAGCACAGCAGTTTCTTACTTTTCTTACTGTACTGCAAGGGCATAAAGAAAGGTAGAAGTGTTATTCTAATAGGGATAGTAAGAGGGGAAGGAAAAAAAAAAGCCCTAGAACCCTATTTTTGACCACTCGTTTACAAATGCTGGCACTTTTGTCGACATTAATTTTTGAAGTGCAAGCACATGAAAGGCTAGGGAGTACTGGCAGAAGGAGGAAGTATTTTCCTATAATGAGTTTCATTACAAAGTCAAATGATTCACTCACTATTTCATGTATTCCTTTTGCTTTTTACTGTAAGGATGAGCAGAAACTATTCCACTGGCGTAAAGCTTAGTGAAAGCCATTTAGAAAGATCAGAAAAACTTTTACAAATATTTTATTCTTTTTAGTACAGATACAATATTCTTCCAAGGTCACTTCAGAGTAAGTGGCATGCAGCCTATTGAAATCCAGGTGCCCATACAGTCATTTCAAGTTAAACGTGCACAGTGTGTTCTACAACACTAAAACTACTTTTAGAGAGGAGTTCTTGCTTCAGAATGATTTGGCAGCTTCAAAACCAATTCAACAAGCATTTTCAAAACCAACTCAATAAACAACAAAAACCAAAACAGAAATGCATCAAACAACACGCTTATCTCAGTAAGGACCTTTTAGCACATCTGGCTGAAGCAGTTGCAGAGCTATCTTTGTCGTGACCTTCGAAGTACTGCTGCTCTATTCGCCTACAAAAGGCTGTGAGGTTACCATAGTTTTTCACTTTTTCAGAGAGTTCATCAGTGATTAGTTGAGTAGTAAGGATTGTAAACAGATGTCCGAATACCAGAGCATCTAATTCAGTTGGTCTGTAAAAACAGAAGAACAGAACAGATATTTTGGAAGGCAAGTTCTGATCAAGAAATATCCCATCTCTGGTTTGAGTAACTTGCAGGTAACCATGCAATCTAAGAACTGAGAATTAAACAAGCAACAATGAATTTAGCAAACACGTGGGAAAGGAGCATAGTATGAGCATAGTTCTCAATATGTCACCTTCATTTCCTTTTGGTAATTGAGAAACGTAAAAATAACACTTATAGAAGGGGCACAGTTACTGATCGAAGTCAGCCATGCTCCACCACTGGTTTTGTTCCTGCAGCTCTTTTCTAAGTAAATAAATGAATCAACTAAAAATTAAAAGAGGGGGGAAATAAAGCTCTTTCTATTCACTGTTTGTGCTTTTTCATACTCAAGAGCTACTCAACCAATTAGAAAAGGAGCTCCAGAATGACAACAGCTGGCAATTTTTACTTCATAGAAGTGGACACAAAGCAGGTGTCACAGAAGACTATTTTTAGAAATTTCAGCATGTTCTTGATTAACTGTCACACAAACATAGTGGACATTTTGCTGTTTTTCAGTGTTACTCCCCGACCACTGTTTAATCCACAAAACCTCCAACTCTGGCTGCAGAGGATACCTAAAAACAAGAGCTTGAGAAACCTGGAGGTTTTCAGCACAGTTCATTACACTATAGATATCAGCCCTGAATACAACCCAGGAAGTACTCCACAGATGTTATTTAGCATTTAATTTAAATATCTAAAAAAAACACTGAATTACAAAGAGAAAAAAAATAGCATTTTGCAGTTGGTATCAACGAGTGGATGCAAAAGACATCTGACAAAGGCCAGGTTGTTCCTTTTATCTCCTGTACTGTGCTTAGTAAAGAACGTTGCCTAAGAAATACAAGCTATAAAAGTATCTTTGTTTGTTTCTTTTTAAGAAATTAACTGTATACAGGTGCAAGCTTGTAGCCTACATGAGCTGTGGCGCTCTTTCCTTTTAAAATCTATAATGACTTGCTTCTGAAATTGTACTGCAGCCACACATTCAAATTCCCTCAACCATTAAAGTAAAACAGAAGGTTTCCATATTTATAAACGTATACCTGTATGCACGTTTTTAAATATACTTATATAGATATACGGGTGGAGGTTTTTTGTGGATGTACCATTTCTGTAGAGAGCAACTTACTGCTTATTGAAGAAATATGGTTGTGTTCCTAATCTCTGGGAGAGAGCCTGACAACACTGGTCTACATCTTCAAGCACCTATCAAAACACGCAAGAGATAAGATAATCATATTGTCAGGAAAGAACAACAGTAAATATATATATGTACTTCCTTACTGTATTTGTGCTGGCAGAGGGAAGAAGGAATATACAACGTTGGAGCATCAAAAACTGCTAAAGGTAGCAGCTAAGTGTTATTTAATCACACATTTAATGTAGAGCCAACTCTAATTAAGTGCTTTCCAAGAAATTTTTAACTTAGCTTAATGAAAGGTACTAACTTACACATCAAAGTGCTTTCTTTTTTTTTTTTTTTTTTTTTTTTAAAACTACTGGGAAGTGAAGCTCCAGTCCTGCAAAGCGTGCTTATTAATGCCACAGGAGAGGGGCAGTAATTCAAAATCTGTTTTTCAGAACCATCGGCTAAACTAACATGAACAGAGACGCACACGTGGTAAAGCATCCTTCCTCCCACTCCATCAGACTGCACATCATTTAAGATTTATCACTGCTGATGACAGGTACCTGACCTCACATAACTGCACAGAATTTTGATGTAACAGTTGCAGTTAAATAAAGTGTTACTTCTCTTAAGTCTTAAATAAAAGAACAATGGAAAACACTGGGAAGAAATAAGCTTTACCCCTCATACTGACCTGTTCAAGTGACTTGCCAGCCCACCCAATGGCCTTCATCTTTCTCCTTATCTCCCATTGCTTCTGATAGGACAGAATGCGGTTAAGAGGCCAGGGGTAAGGAGAGCCATACCTTGGGTGAGTAATCTTTGTTAAGAAACAGAAAGTTACTTTGTTACAATCTAAAAAAGGCAGACAGCTCTATTTACAAAACAGCTAAGAGAGCAATAAAGAAAAAGAATGTTGTGTGATATGTTGCAATTATTTGTGCAGAATTTATTGTTTTCAGTATAACCATTTAAAATTATTACCTTGGAAACATATGCAGAACTCATATTTGTTCTGCAGTCACATACCTCCAGTAAAGTTACAACTTCCCTAAAATGTATACGCAAGCAGAATTCAAGTGAGAAGACTGTATCATTAATGGTACGGAGCTCAATGTTTCATTTATGAGTAGGGACTTCCATTTGTGAGCAAAAGTGTTTTCTCATTAAATTTTAATTAAGATAAATGTTGCAGAACCACTCACCTCCTCTACTGTAACATCATCACACCACTGCAGATAGAGCTAGGAACAGAAAGAACACTTACTACAACTTCCTAATAAACGAGAATACAGATACAATCATTTCTCACTAGTAGAATTTTCCTTTCTATATTAGATTAAATTTCCATTTAGTGCCTTCTGTTAGACTTCTGAAATAGCGAAGAAATTAAAACCGGAGTCACAAGCCCAGCTCCAAGTTGCTGGCTCGCAAGCAGCAGAACCAAGCTGGAGCCGAAGGCCGCTCCAGTTGCCTGTGCCACACACAGCTCAACACCCAGGTTCCCAGCCCTCAGCCATGTGCCTGCGAGCATTTCCAGCACCGGCCCCACATCACATTAACGGGCCATGGGCACGACCCACGGGGCAGGCAGCCTCCCGCAAGGCACAGCAGCTGTGTGGAAGGCGGCAGCGGGGCTGTACAGCCAGCCATGGCTTGGGGCAGGACCGCAAGGACTGCTGGCGTTTTCCATCCGTGCAAATCAGGCACTTCGACAGCTACAGGCCGTGCTTCACACAGGTAAACGGAGCTGTACACATGGCTTGTGTCTGCAGGAATATTTCATCAAGTAGTCCACAGCATCCACAGAATTTATTCCCATCTCATTTCACCTTAAACTGATGACCTGATCTAAGATTTAAACCAAGAACAGTATTTCCAGAACAAGAAAATATCATGAAGCATTCTTGCCTATAATCCCTTATGGAAGTATGTGCAGTTACTACGGTTTGCTGTACCTCTGCTGTCAGGAGCATATTATTGACTAATTCCATGTAGGCTTTCATCTCAGCTTTTTGGACTTCATCCAACCCATCGCTGAGAGAATGGCCCTTATGGGGAAAGAAAGAGACACATAAGAGAGGATATTGGAATATTCAGCAATGCCTGACCCAAGGACCTCAGAAGTCAATGAGCTTTGGCTCAGATACGGATCTGTCGCACAACACGTAACAAGTTACACCCGTACTTTCTACATAAGGTGCCCTTTAGAATGAAAAAGAAATAATCATAATGTAACAGAACTGATCTGCAATAAATGTAGGTTATGACCAGTTAGAGGTGAGCACACAGCCTGTGTCAAGAAGTAAACACAGATTTACATCTGTGCTACAGCTTTATGAAGTGCTCAGTGAGAAGACAATGTTGTTGAAAATACAGCTTCAAAATTTACACCAGTAATTTCTGAGTTTAAGAATTCTGAGACAGAGACGTAGAAAACCAGCTGCAGAAACTGGCAGTGGTATGCACGTGTCCTGCATAGAATTTGCTTCCTGAATTTGGTAATGTTAAATTGAAACAATTCCACCTCAGCACTCTCACTTCGGAGTGTCTTTCTTTTGAACCAGCACCAGATTGCTGCAGCATTTTAGCAATGAAGTAGCATTCCAGAAGAGCACAGCAACTCCACAGCAGTGCTAAAGAAGACTGGTACACAACCCAGTAATAGATGCAGTCTGTGTGTAATTACCTTGGCTTTCACAAACTGGACTATGGGTCCGAGTTCAGATACTACTTGGTTTCCCACATGAATAAAGGGCACTTTGCCTGTAAAATGAGAAATGTATTTTAGTAGGAGCTTTTTATACATGTCAACTATCATTTCCTATTTTCAATGCAATTAAATATCACAAGTACGCCTGAACATCACTCTTCGTTTTTTGGGGTTTTTTTCCAGATGAGCACAGGTAAAGTTTTTACATATGAAGCTCACACAGCTTTCAGTTGCAATAACCAGTGTAACTGCCCGATCTTCTTCCTTCTGACCCTCTTTGCCATGCAAGATTTGCAATTCCCTATCTCAAAGTTACTGAATGAGATCTATTGACCTGTATTTTAATAACAGATTTTGCTTTGCTGGAAAGACTGAATTCAACATTTCTCTGAAGTACAGGTGGGAAATCCCAGGCAATCAGACTGAGCCCTCAGACAGTTTCACAAGAAGACATTCCCACCCTCCCTTCCAACCCACGAGCAGGAAAAGGGCTGCTGAAATGAATGTGGGAGATGTGGCACCGAGCCCAGAAAAGCAAGCGGGGAAAGCAAAATGCACACTCAGCAAGGCAGGATCTTGTGTCTCTCTCCTCCTATCCTCTAGATTTCCAGTGACTGGGACCAGCTCATAAAGGGGAACTGAGGGCTCCTCTTCCTTCAACCCACCCTAATCACGTTGCTCATTCTCTAACTCTTCAATCAACTGCAACTGACAAACATCAATCTTAAGTACTGTGTAAATTTAAGACTAAATGTTTATGATTATTTACATGACTGAAACTGGCCATAAGACGGACACGCACTGGGCAGTTTGTATTATTGAGAAAGCCCTCATGACCAAATACAGCAAAGAAGCTGCCCAGTGCAGTGGGACACAGCACACTCATACTCTCCTGTCTCACTGTGGGCAAACTCTGCTCTCTACAAAGAGCCTAAAGAGCAAGATCAATACCTGCCCAGCTCCAAACACATTATTAGCAATACACGCATTCCTTTCCACTGACGCACATAAAAGCTACTGCTGGCCTAGTTCACAGGGAGTTCATGCTCACAGCACATCCAGTCTTTATTTTTACCCTGAGATTCACTCTCACTGGCTCAGCTGGCCTCAGGGTAAAGAAGTGCACCACACCAAAGGCTGCACTGCTTCTGTACGCTGCGTACTGTGAAAGAAAATGCAGACCCCTCTGAGCTCCAGAGCTTCACAGTATCTGTCAGGCTACACTTCACACACAACAAACCTCTGGTGCTCCACTTCAGACTCCCTCCTAATGGATTTTCTCATTATGCGGACTGTGAGGTAAATAACCTTCACCCCAAAAAGATGAGATACACATCTGTCTACTGCTGTCGTGAAACTGTTGGTGGCTGAGGAGTGGACAGCAAATAAAAACCTGTTTTGAATTATCCTTACAGAATCAAAATATTGTAAAGACAATTGGGAAAGTGAATAAAAATCCAGGAGTAAGGGCAAAAAGAGTATGTGTAGCTATGTTTAAAATTGAGCTGGTATCAGTTCCCTTTGTGGTCATTTTCATCAGCCAGCAGAAAGAAGGAGGAGTCAGACCAAAATTACAGATTAGGTGCCCACAATGTCGCCATGGGCTGGGGGGGGCAAAGGGCACACGGCTGCCATCTGTCCCGCTGCTGCACACCTAAAAAGCTCCTCTGTGCAGACATTCAGCATTCCAACACTGCCTTTATTTATATATCACATATATAACTCCAAAATTTGGCTAGCTTTTACTCTGTTTCCACTTGCTTTGCCCGCAATACCAGCAGCAACAGAACCATGGCAGCCATGCTGATAGGCAGACATCAGCTAGAGGCAACTGGCAAAGAAGCACCTCCTTCTGCAACAAAACACTGGGAAGGAGTGCAAGGACTGCCAGACTGGAGAGCCCTGCAGTCAGCAGCTCTCCCTGGGTTTTAGCAACCTTCTGGAACCAGGCTCTGGGAAATTTTAGGCAACCAGTCACCTTCAGCAGAAAGCAGATTGTACACTTCATATGCTTAATTTATTGTTGGTGGGTTTGGTGCGGTTCTGGTTTGGGGTGTTTTCGTTTGGTTGGTTGTTTTTTTCCCCAGACAGTCTCCTTTATCAGAGGGAGGTTTAAAATCACCTGTCACCCTCGGCTGACAATGCACTCACTCTTCATTTTCACCCTGTATTTACATACTGGCCATTATCTCTCAGGTAAGGTAACAAAAGAGGCTCTCTCCAGTTTTCTCACCCTCTCACATATGGGAGAATATACAGCACTCACTGATCAGCAGGAATATTCCCTGGATGCAGAATAAAGACATTCTAGGAAATATAAGTCTTTCTGCTTAGGCCTTTTAGAGAAGATTGCCACCAGAGATTTGTGCTGCACTGACGTACTGCGTTCACAGCCTCGGTTCCGTGTTGTACCACCGTTACTTGACATGTAACTGTTCTAATTGTTTATGGGAAAGGAACTGGTGAGGAGGGGGAAGGCCCCGCACGGGGCAGCGCTGACCGCCTGTTATCAGCGAGAGAAGGCACAGTTGCCATGGTACCAAAATGGAGGTGTAATGCAGTAATCTAAATGAAGGCCGCACTTACCAGATGGGGACATGTACTCAGCATTGGCCCTGCAAACCACCCGAACCGGCAGATTGCACATTTGCAAGAAGGCCTGGAAACAAAGCATTGAAAGAGCATTGATACCCCAGTGACAAACAAATGCGTTCTTCTCGATACTTCTGACTACATCTTAGCAAACTGTTAGCAGGTACCAACCAAGCACAGATCCTTGCATAATGCTTTTAAGAAAAAAAAGAAACCACCGTTTTCTAACTTCTTCAGACAATTGCTTATCATCCAGTCAATGGCTGGAATTCCCCTGATTAAGATTCTCCCACACACACACTCTTAAGAGATGCAAAGAAGCAGTGCTGTAGCTGCAAGAAATTAAGTGACGTTCTGCTCCTCCCGAAAATCACAGTGGCTGAAGCTGGCTAACCAAGCTTGCACTGTGTAACACAGCAAATACACACAGCACCTTCCCACATTGTAACAGTCATCAGAAATTTTGCTTTACAATACTCTGTGAGCATGTTTGCTTTATTTATTTCCTCTACTGCATGTGAACTGTAGTGAGTGCAAGTGATCGATTTACTGTTTTTTTCATCTCCAGTCCTGGATTCAAACATTCTCACTGGGACACCCATTGTTGTCAGCAGCTGCCATTGCTACAAAAGCCCTAACGTGTTTCTGTTTAAATAGCAAAATATCAAGAAATGTGATTTGGATATATCGTGGAAATAAGGAATCTCCAGAGTCTCTCACAACTCAGCTGAAATCCTTTCATTCATTTTGTCTTTGCCAATAGAAAGGTCAGAACTCCAGATTCCAACATCGCACCTTTTTACCCACAGTGGCTGGAAACTAAAGCCTACACCATGAAGGTCACCAACTATGAAGAAAAAGGCTGCTCTAAGTTGAGGAACAGAACATGGTCTGCATTCACTGCAAGCAGACCAAATCCAAAATGCTAAAATCTTCAAGGATGGCAAACAGTACAGCATACTGTTAAATCCGGTTTTGGAAACAGCTATCCCAGCCTGAACAACATGTACTCCATTTACACTTCAGCCTCATTTGGGAGAGGGGGTAGAAAACTGAAGTAAACAAGGTACACAGCATCCAGCAAAGCCCTGCCACAGGCTCCCAGAACCTGACCCAGCCATAACTATATTCAGGAAATCAGTGCCCATGGCAGAAGGGCACCTCTGCACTACCTAAGACCACAAGGCACTAACAAATATCAACATCAGCCCTTTTCCTAACTTTGTGGTTTCTGTAGTACCCATCAAGCAAACAAAACCACGCCTCTCCTCCTCAGGTGCTTCGTTCCCAAGCCCTAACTCAAGCACTGATGCTAAAAGTACCAGGGAACAAAAGCCAAAAGCTTTGGTCCCTTCCAATGCCTCTTCCAATCAACTCAAGAACCCCACAACCCATTACATCACTTGGCTCTCACTATTTCAGATGACCTAAGTAATCCCAAACCCCAAATTAAAGAAGGGAGCTATGGTCACAAGCTGCTAAAGTCAATGATTACAGCTGACAGGAGCACGGGCCTCTGAACCCGAGAGGCTATGCAAAATCCACCAGTAACCTGAGTTTTTTATTTCTTCAGCCTAACCCCAACTGAAAGTACTGCTCAGGAGCCAATTAGTACACACCCACAAGTCGATGCACCTCTGCCAAATACTGAGAACTTTGATCTAGTCTAGAATAAATTGGTCGTTAGATTGCCAAACCTCATCCCAACCAGCACCCCTATAATTGCTTATAGCAGCAACCGTCACCCACAGAGAACACAGGGCACTGGCCACATTTGACAACATCACACTTCCCAAGTGCACAACCACCAGAAATCAATGCTCTTGTAGTCTCTGCTTCCCAAACTCTATGCAAGCAGTAAGAACCCAGAGGAATAACTCTTAAGCAGGAACATAAGGCACTGTCTCAGTGCTGTAGCTCTTCCTTTGCCTATTGGCTCTGCAGGCTCCAGCAACGGTGCAGACTGTTCCAGCTATTACTATATGCATCATGTCCTCTGCCCAAACTGGGGCACTGAGTTCACTGCAATTCTGTATTAAGCTTGAGATGAATTTTAAGGCCGCCATGTACTGTTCCCACTGCTGGTTCAGATGAGAATGTCTGATCTGTGCTGGAACACATGAATAACTAAAAAGCTCATGAGCGCAGAGACACAGTCAAGCAAAAGGAAGTGAATCAGGACTATTTTTACATTTCCACATCAGTGCAACAAAAATGAGATATGCCAGCACAGAACAGTCAGGTTACATGAGCTGCTTTGGCAAATTCTTGTCCACTGTACATTGGCTCCTCCACAGTACGAAGGTTCTACCAAAAACATGACTTGTGTCTGTGAAAAGTATTCCTCAGTATTGAGGTTAAATTATAAACAAAATCTTTTTAGTGTAAAGAGTTCAGCCAAGATTCCTGCAGAAATCTGAACATTACTTTCCTCCCTCCTCCTCCGCAGTAAACATCCACAGACCAAGGAACATCTACCTCTCTAATAGTTGGCAGGGAAGTTCTACCTCGGTCTCTGGCCTGGCTGAAAGTGATGGAGAACACACTGCCATTTGGACATCTCAGCGCTGCAAATGTGCTGGATCCATGTGCCTTCTTAGCACTTAATAAAGAAAAGAGCAGTGAGGAAGCTGGGCTAGAACTGAGTTCTAACATGGAAACAAATTTTCACTGAACAAAATAAAACGTTCACTACTCTGTGCAATAAACAGATTCTAGCAAGCTTAGAAGTCAGTCAGCATATCCTCTGCAAACTTTAAAAAAGGCCCCTGAAATACTGACCAAAGCACAAACAAATAACCAGAAAAGTCCTTTGGAAGTGAAGAGCTGCTGCTGTTTGAGAAGTTGCAAGACTGGGGAATCAAAGTACCAGTATGCGTTAACACACATCTGTACCCAAAAAGCATGACCTATTCAGCTCAAGTGCCCCTTAAATATTCTTGTGCAGAAAAAAGGGCAGAAGCTCCACAGTGAGCTTTCACCATAAGGGCTCAGCCTAAGAAACAGGCCTTGCATCACCACAGACATACTTACCTTCTTTTATTGACATAAACATGAAAAGCTTTCAAAACTGCTGGTACTAACGACACAGGTAGTTCTTCATTCCTGGGCACAGTGAATGCTCAAATATTCATGATTTCTTCTAGAAAAGACATTGACGGTGGCTCTGACCAATGCATTCTTACAAACACTCATTGCCAGAAAACCTCAAACTCTTTCCTGACGTGTTCAGCTAGAAGAATTCGATTTCAGACAGCAACTGTTCTGTGGCACAAACTCAGGTGAAAATTGGCAGAGATTTTAGGAATCTTAGAGCGAGAACACAGGGCAGAGAAGACAAAAGCAGCAATGTCTGTAGGGCATTATCTTGTTTAACATTTTAGCCCAGCGATCAAGGGAGGACATGTTCCCTTTTTGACCACTCACGTAGAATGTTTCGTACCAGCACACTTGGTGTGCAGATAGCATCAGACCATGAGGCTTCCAGTCCTGGGAATAGATGCAGTGGAACACAGCTCAGAACACCTCCTTCTCCTTCCATACTTGGCACACATGATCTGAGCAAGGCCCCGGCACGGCAGTGCTCCAAGTGCTGTGGGAGCAAAGGGTGAGAGGGAAGGCTGCAGCCACCCCAGGGTGGTTCTGCTGAGATTTATGAAGATATCAACACCTCTTCAAAGACACGGCATCAAAAGCTGAGTGACCTGAAAGATCAAGGGCCCAGACTTATTCCAGGACGTCAGAGATCACTGTCAACATCATAAATTTGGCTGATGAACTTTAAAAGAGGCTGAAAGGGGCCAACTGAATTCCAAGTAACACACAAGCCAGTTAATCAAACCCCTCTAAAAGTTCACCTAAAAAATGGGTGAGTGAGACAGTAACAGCACAACTAGAAACCTGACACCAGCAGAGCCCAGCCAAACTGTCAGCCCCCAAAGGTGCTTTTAATTCTAAAGAAAAGCATTGAATTCCTCTCTCTCTCTTTGTCCTCTGTGAAAAAGAAAAATTACTACAGCAGTAGAAACAGAGTGAATCCACAATGTGAATCTCCTTCGGCACTTAGGATTCTCACACAAGAACCTTAGAGTAGTAGCTTAACACCTACCCAAAAGAGCTAATTACTAGGATCGATTAGGAGAGATGAGGGATTGATAATTCTTATTTCCCTTCGTCCACACTGCAGAAGATCAGAGACGGCTGCCCAACAGACTTTATACAAGCAAAGGAAACTTAATTCAAGCATAAATATACCAAAGTAACTACAGCTGAAGGAAATCAAACCAAAGTACTCATTTATTTTAAAAGCCCGAGCAATTTCACGGCTCATACTAGTTAACACCGCTTTTATGAGTGTAATAAAATCTCAGGTTGGGAAGAACTGAGTTTATTCCCCTGGTATCAACAGGACCTCCTCTTTTATCCGTGCACATCACTGGTTATGTGCATTTCTGTAAACTTCAAAACAAGGGTCTGACTCTCTTGATAGGTATTGACATTTGCCAACAAGCGAAGCAGAAACTAGGAAGATAATCTGGATTAGTAACTTGTGGTCATTATAATGTCCTCTACAAAAACCTTTAAGTTATTTCTAGAACAAAACGTGTCCTTTCTTTGGATGACGTTAATGTGAAAAACAGATGAAGATTTTAAAAATAAAGATTTGGTTTAATGGAGTCTGTCATCATCTCTCCCACGCATGCTCTGTTCTCCCCTGCAGGCTAACCAACCCCCGTTCTCATGCTTTTCCAATCTCCGTACCTTAGCATCACATTCTCTTCTGGCATCTGGGAAAGAAAGGGAGAAATATGAACAGTATCTTTGTAGCAATGCTACGTCTCTCTTCTTCCAGACAGAAAGCACTGAGTCTACAAAGCTTCTACTGCCTCTGTGCACCTAAGTACATTTCCATGTTTCTTGAGCACCTCCAGGTACAGTAACTCCACCACCTCCCTGGGCAGCCCATTTCAGTGCCTGTCCACTCTATCAGTGAAGACATTCTTCCTAATACCCACCCTGAACCTCCCCTGACACAACTTGAGGCCATTCTCTCTCATCCCACCGCTATTTACACAGGAGAAGAGTCCAACCCCCACCTTACCATAACATCCTTTCAGATAGTTGTTTAGAGCAATAATGTGCCCCCCCCCCCCCAAGTCTCCTCTTTTCCAGATTGAACAATCCCAGTTCCCTCATCTGCTCCCCGTAAGACTTGTGCCCCAGACCCCTCACAGCTCCAATGCCCCCCTCTGGACAAGCTCCAAGGCCTCAGAGTCTTTCTTATAGTGAGGGACCCCAAACTGAACACACTACTGAAGATGCAGCCTCACTAGAGCTGAGTACAAGCAGACAGTCACCTCCCTCCAAAATATTTGGTAAGAAGCTTTGAGGAGATGCTTGTTAGAAAAGTAATCAACAATGCTATGCATATCATTCATGACAATAATGGCAGGTACACCTCCCGACAAAATTACTGAGTACATTTACAACAACAGTGTAGCTTATAGGACACAACGAACTGAAGGCTTGCTTTGTTTTCTTATACTTTACTCAATTTCAAATTAAGAACGTAAATAGTATGTTGGATTTCAATAACTGAAAAAAACAGTGCTGCTTTGCCAAGGTCCAGAAGCGGAGAGCTCAGAAACCCTGGCCCTCCCCTCCTCTCCCAGAAATGACATTTCCAGCTCTGCTGCTGCTGCCCTCCAAACAGTGTACGAAAGTGATGCCATTCGGTCTTCCTGCGATGACAAGAATGGAAAATGACTCCACATGAAGTACAATAGGAAAGAGTAAGAGAAGGGAGGGGGAAGTTTTGTATTTATTCCCTTGGTTAATTGGTTTATGTAGCAGCTTTGCCCTCACTCTCCCTTCCTCTTTGCCCTCCCCAAAGACCAGACTGTTTGGACGCTGTGGATTGGAAGCATAACACCCATCAGAGCTCCATCACAATGCTCTCTTCTTCCTCCCCAGTCCCCTCTCAGAATAATACAAAAGAGCAAACACACACACTCATTAAAAATGAGTTATAACTTGATGTAAATCATATCCAGATTGCAGTTTCCAAGATCAGAGGGAAGAATGAAATTGCTTATGCTAAGTCCCAAATAGTTCACAACTTATATCCCCACACGAGGAACACTATTTTCAGATGGCACACACTCCAGGCTTCATTCGAAGAAGACATACTCATGATTAGTTTTTTAATAAAGAACGATCCATTGCAGGCATCTCTTATTCAGCAGCACTTCTAAATGCACCCGCATAATACTGCTGTGAAGAAAGAGCAAAAGGCATTTTGTTTTCATTCTTACACTATTTCACGAGCAGACAAAGGACAATATGTGACGACAACCGAAGAGTTATTCTCTACTTTATTGCAGGAACGCATTTTAAAATTAAAAACCATGAACAAATCCACAGAATAATTCAGTTTTCATATCAAACAGCTGCAGACCCTGTAACCGAAATAGTATGTCTAAGGTTATAAATGAAAACTGCTCAGTATCATTCTTTGAGTGACAGATTAAATTCCTAATCCAGTTATGGTAATGGCCACATTTGTAGTTTAACATAAATTAAGAGCTTAATTATATTTGTGACTACTTTAAACAAAATAACAAATTCCTTTGTACCTGTGAATATAATTTATAGCAAAGCCACGTTCATTCTCCAAAACAATCTATTTTACACTGCAGCGCAGCACTGTTCTAATGGTATAATGTAATTCTTGTTGTAGAATGTGGAAGGAGTAGATTCAGTGGTAGCACAGAGGTTTTGAAGATAAATGAAGATGCTATTCATTCAGGGGTAATTTCATCTTAGAACTATATGAAAGATGTTTCACTCACAAACAGTACCTCTACGGCTTGGGATTTAGGCATGTTTTCAGCTACAACATAATGTTGCCAGATTGATTATGTTGATATTGCATTTCTCATGGTGAAGAATTCCAGTTTTTATTCTCTTAAAAAAAAAAAAAAAAAAAAAAAAAAGGTCAGATTTTCATTTCTCTACTCAGCCTTGGTTCAACCTCAGCAACAAGTTCACATTTCTCCTCACATTTTGTCTAGGGAAAAACCAAACCACAATTCATACACACAAAAAAAAAAAAAAAAAAAAAATCACAAATGTGTAGATAGCAATTAATCATGAGTGATTTACACATTCATTTGATTACTTATTGAAGTAAATACGCAGTTAGTCTATGTAACACAATTTTAAATTGCCCAAACATCCTTCTGTCATTCAGGACTAAGAGCAGACAATTCTAAACGCGTTTTCCTGGAATATATTAAGATCACTTACAAGGACATCAATTGCACAAGCAATTAATACATTTCTTAACGTAATGAGCTGCTGGCTATATAACCTCAGGATAGCTGTGAGAATTTCCACAGTCGTGAACATTTCTGACAGTCTTTTAAGCAAGACTCCACCGCTACCCGCATAAATATTTCAGAAGAGTCTGTAATGACAGAGGCAGCCGAAACGCTCGCATTCCTCCCCCCGACAAGCTGGGGCAGCACGCAGAGATGCTGCTGCTGTACTTGCAGCCGCAGGCCTGCAGAGCACAGCTGTGTGCACCCACTGTCCCCTCCCCTGCCCCAACCCCACCAGCCTTCACCTGCACCAGGCACAGCAGGGGGACGGGGCCTGGGCAGGCCCTCCGCTTCAGACTGAGACCGTCTGCTACGGTTATTTAGTTTTAATCCAAGCTTGTGGCTGAAACTAGATGAAAAAACTGTAATCCACCAGCTACGAATGCAGCAGCATCCTAACGCATAAACAAATAAACACGCACACTAGACCCAATTCACCATCCGGAAGACCTTGGCTCTGACAACTTACCTTTACAGAAGCAACCGTAATCCACGTCTTAAATCCATAGAATCACAAAGGCTGGAGAAGACCTCCAAGATCATCGAGTCCAGCAATCATCCCACACCCACCATGCCCACTAACCAGTCCCTCAGTGCCACAACCACAGACTGCTGTCCCACCAGGATGGCTGCACGAGTTGGTGCCCTTGGCCACCACACGTGAGCAAAGTAAGAGCCAACCAAGGTGAGGTAACACCTTCATCAATGAGGAGAGGAATGCAATTACTCACTGAAAAATCCTGTTACAAGAAACTGTGCTCAGAAGCTTATACACATGCAATCTTCTGATGGCCCGAGGGTGGCAAATGTCTGAAGACACCACACCTACAGAACCAACAGGCGTAGAGAAAGGCAGAGCTGTGACTCAAGGGAACTGCTGACAAGTGTAAATAAATAATAGTAAATAATAATAAACTGATTGCAAATACAGACAGCATTCTATCACTGAGAATGAGCATTCATAATTTTCATTTTCCCCTCTCTCCTACCCATGGTCTGACAATGATAACCCAAAAACCCCTATAAATGCATTCCTAGCATACACAGTTCTCTTCCAAATCAGAATTTATCTTAAACACAGGACACAGAAGGTTGAAGTTGTACAATCTGAGGCAGTTAGGTCTGAGTTTAAGACGTCAGAATTTCTGGATGGCCCCTTCCTTTCAAAAAGGTGTACACCTCTGTACTAGATTTCCAACAGCAGTCTGTTGAACTCTTTGTAATTATTCACAGAATGGAATGCATAGCAATCTACTGAATTTGAAATGAAGCAGCTTTTTAAAGCAAAGATAGTATCAATTTGTTAAATGTGTTCTTACACTACCCGAGTATGACATAATAAATCTCAATTTCTCAGGCTATCATTTTAAGTAGTAACTCCATCTCTACCTCCTTTAAAAGTGGAGCCGCTCAGGGTTTGAATTATAGCTGTGTGTTTGATTCTGAGTTTTGGTGACTTTTTTAGTATGATAAGACTGATAAGCAGGAATGCTGTACTTTGGAAGCTGTACAGTAAACACGGGGAGAATGCTTTTAACTGTGAGTCACAGTGCCCAGGACGTATATGTATATTCATTAACGAGAACAATGCCAAACATCTCACAAGAAGAACAGTCTTCATTCTAAATGCAACGTTCTCATTCCTGTAGCTGGAAAATCATTGCTGAGATTAAAATCAGGGCAAAGTAGTAATTCCCCTAAAGTGAAAATAGCACTGCATTCAATATCAAGGTTCTGCAGCCTTCCTTCTCAGCAGGACCATATAATAAAATCCTTCAAGTTATCAAGCAAGGAGTGCAAACACCAAGTGGTACGAGAGACAATGACTAGCTCATTTGAAGTTATGTTGCATTTTCAGCAAATTCAAAGAATCTGCACACTGGAAAAGAGGAAGGAATTCTTCATTCGGTGTGTTTCCAGGAACAACAGTAGAAGAGGACAGAAGAATTAGAGAACATGAGTAGAAGAGGAATTAAAAAACAACAAACCAACCCACCAGTATCAGCTGAGATTCCATAAGAGGAAAGGCATTTGTTTGTTTGTTAACTACTGAGGCCACCACCAATGCAGCTGCTCAGCAATACCCAGCATACACCAACCTCCCCACTTGCACTGCATGTAGCGACTTACTATGGCCTTGGATTTTTTCGTTATTTTAGATGTAACTCTCTTTATATCTGTTTTCCAAGAGCTACTTCAGAGCAGTATAACACAGGGCTGCTGTAAGGGGACTCAGAAAGATGCAGAAGACCAGTTCCGGCACAACCAGTGTCCCCACATGAACCATGTTCCTTAGGGACCTGATGGCTGCCGACTCCACACGCTCTTTTGAGCAGACGCATTCAAAATTCCAGTGCGTTTCCATCACACGAAAGTTCATCAGGCCATGACCAACCCGTGGATCTGCTCTGGTGATAGTCACGTGCCCAGAATCCCCAACAGGGGAAGGGGCATGGCAACTGTGGGGAAAAAGAAGCCCCAGGTACCAGCTCTTATTTCTCTTCCTATCCACTGCACCCATTTACTCCTCAGGGAAGGGGGAGCAGGAGGGAGAGATATCCAGCAAAAAGATAAACAGGCTCCTATCAGCATAAAATGTCATTTCTGAACCAGAGGAATGCAGCAATTTCCTTATGCAAACTACACTGGTCTAGTCAAAGCTTTCTGATCTCTTAGCTGGTAACACTGGTAACACAGGACTACAGCTCCTGGTATTTCAAATTGGATTGCATACACCAAGGATAACTATTCTTTCACAGTCACAACCTTGTTACACAGGTTCTTCTAAATAGATATGATTCCCCAATAGAAAATTGTTCTATAAAGTTGAAGATCAGATATCTACCAGAGCTGTATTTATAGTCATGGCTACTATCAGCTGTCCAGCTAGAGAATATTGAAGAAAAACAAGCGTTTTTAATATATTATAGTTAATTTATCATCTAAGTGACATGTGTAGGATAACAATGGACTGGATACAGTAAAGTAAAATGATGCATTAGAAAAGGAAATTTTAGGGTTATGTTATTGTTTCTTTTGTTTGTGTGTTTTTAATGCAAGCCACACCTATGTGCATTGCTACATGGCAAGAAAATATATAAGAACCACAAAAAATACAGGATTCTGGAGTAAAAAGAAACACTGAAATCAAGGGAGCAGCAAAAGCACTTACTTGCTTTACTGTGAGACACAATATAAAACACACCAACCAAAAAAAATAAATATTGCCCCATTTATTTGATATATCAAAGATGACTCATTTTTCTAGCACAAGACAAAGGTACCTTTTGTTCTGATAGAATTTACTCTTACAGATATTTCCTACTTTGCCAGACTGGGAGGAAAAAAATTTAGAGATCCAGTGAGTAGTTAATATGATCATATAATCCCAATATTTCTACTAGCAATGTCAGTTACAGTCTCCAGCGTCCCACGAGGCTAAATGAGAAGTGACCCCCTGGACAGCCCTAAAAGACCCCTAGGTCTTGGCTGACAGCAGCCAAGCCAGACCACACACCAAAGCAAGAAGCAGGAGAGCAGTGCAGCTCCCTGCTACACAAAGCAGTAGCAAAGCTACTTTGAAGAGGAACCTGACAGACATCCTGCCCACCACTTCTGACAGCCTGATCCCCTCTGCTAATGGGAACACATTCCCTCGAGATCTGGGGTTACTGAACCTAACAGGTTAATGGAGTTTACACAGACTTCACAGCCACAGAGGTGCTTTTAAGTCAGTTAGAGATGCAAATTTGTCAATTATATGGACTATTTCTACAAACCACATTGGATCTCTACTCTGTATATATGATAGCTCTCCTCAATTTCACCAGAGACACATGGAGATTTGATGCCCACAGCACATCTGCCTGGAGCTGGGGGCAGCAGTAGCTCTGAGAATGAAATAGCAGCAAGCATCATACAAGGGGCTACAAAGGGAGCTGGTACCCCAGCTGACAACAGGGGCACCCCACAGGGTCCCAGATCAGGAAGACAAGCAGATACCGTACAATAAAATATAGCATAAATACAAGTACAAGCACTCTGTACAGAACACCCAAACCCTCGTGTCCTTTCGGCTCTGGCACTTCAATGACAACACGAAGCAAATCAGACACAGGGAATAAGTCACTGCTTATGATAGAAATAATTCTTAAATTATTCATTTGGGTAAACACAGACATTTTAGCTAAAAGAAAATCATTCAAAACCTAAAACAGAAATAACATCTTTAGTTTAGAAGAGATGACGTTACCTGAACAGCAAGGGAAGCTGCATTATCAGAGAGCAAAATTTGGTCTTCTGTTCAAAGAAAAAAGAAAAATCACAATTACAAAAAGCATGTCTATTTACCTACAACTGTAAGTCACCCTGAGTTGCATTTCTTACATGTAAAAGAAGGAGCAAATGTATAATTGTTACAGAGAAGGCTAGAAAACCTGCTATATTTTTTTTAAAGTACCAGGAATATTTCTCCTGCAAATGCAATTGCATTTATCATACACTACCAACAAGGTACGATAAAAACGCTCACAATTGAAAACCAAACGCTTGAGCTTTATGCCAATTACTCTTCTTCTAATCAAAGTTAAATAAAATTGCATCTTCATAACTCCTCTGGCTAAAAAGTAAAAGCATTCGGAAAGCTATAAAAACGGCTTGCAGTTAATACTGCGCACTGTGTCTAGGTCTGTCACACAAAAGAAAGATGACAAGTTCACTGCAATAAAAATTCCATGCTTAGAAGACTAGGGCTGCTACCTATTAGTCTTCATTACTTTGCAGTCTTCTGACAACTGTAGCAGGCTGCTGAGCCCCAAATGGGGGCCATAATGTGATCTGATGATATATGAAGAGCTGCTAAAGGGAGCCTGAACCATCCTAGCCTATACATTTTAACAGTTCCTTTTTACTGAGAGCCCACTTTACCACAAGACTTCAAAAATCTGCTGCCTCAGCTATTGGTGCAGTAAATCTGCCAACTGTGCCTGCAACCACATCATTTTACACTGCCTACAGCAGCCAATATAATGAGTCAATAATAAACCAAGGACCTTATAGGCCACGAATAGCTGGTTTATATTGGCAGATGTAAGCGTAGCTCAAACCTTTGACCAGACAAACAACACAAAGGGCTCTTAACAGTTGCTGTGTTTCCTCACGGTTAATTATCTTCGAGCACATTTAATAGGTTTTTAAAAATAGAGTAATTACTAATTGCAAAAAGCGTACCCACCCTTCAGCTGCTGATACAACGCAGCATTTTCAGGCCAAGGCTCTGCGGCTGCGGAAAGAAGAGGAATTAATTAGGCAAGCCAAACAACAACGCACTGCAGATGCTAACGGAACACAAACATTACCTAGAGCACAACTCAAACTGCAAAGAGCTGATGTGAGATGTGACCTGCCCTGAGATGTCCCCCTCCCACTCTCTTCTGCTCGTAGGGGCACAACACAGGGCAGAAAATTAAGCCTCAAAACTAAATGTTGCCGACAAAGCTAAAACCCAAGCTATGTTGCAGAAGGGCTTCGCAATTACCACACAGCAAAAGCAGCTAGCTTTCTCTGCCATAAGGCATCCTTGTGCACATTCCCATCACAACTCCGGCCACTCGAGCAATGCTTTATTAAGGTACGAAACAATGAATTCTGGAAATAACAGAAGAGAGGGAAGCAAGAACCTCAAAACCAGACACGAAGAATGCTCTGGGGAAATGGAAGAGCTCTGTGTCTGACTGGCCCGATGCCTTACCCAGAGAGCCACGTGTGCGGGCACAAGATGAGCCCCACCAAGACCCAGGCTGCCTTCTGCTTTAAATTAAATACCGGCCAGCCCTGGCACAGCAGTGGCAATATTCATTTTAAAAAAACCTGCACCATCAGTAGCAAAGCAAAGAAACAGAAGACAATGACAGCTTCCAACTGAGAACCGTTGCAGTTCACCATATTCCATATGAATTTATGGGAAGGCAAAAATAATAAACAGCTAATGAGCACCGATTACATTAGCATTAGGCTGGGTCATTGTATTGTGTGTAATGTCTCTAATACATTCTTTGTTAAACTCACTTTAGAAATCTATTCTTAGATACCAATTCAAACTTGGATTTTATCCCAACTAGGTATGTTGTATTTTAGCCTCACAAAGATCACTTCTTAAAGCAATGAAGTGTATAAATAACTATGCGTGCTTCAAACAGAACTGTGCCACCGGCTTCAGTAAGGTCATTACGTCTACCTTGCTCCTCAAACTCCAAGAAAATACTGAAGATGCAGAAACTTGTATGGAAGTCACACAGCTGGAAAGCTTGTATCTTTCTGCGCAGTCCTGCAAAGGTCACTATCTTTAACATGAAGGCACAGAGCTTACCAAAGCTACACTAGCAGGGGCATGAGAAAGCAACTAATCACCCCTACTTGTCAAGAAGAAATGTTTTATTGTAGCAGTTATTGGTTTTACACCCCTCCATTAAAGTTTTGCCCTGGAGTAAAAATTCTTGAGATGGAAGTACATTTACTTGTTGGAATAAAGAGAGATTAGGTATCGTCTGCGGTACTGCAACCTTACGCGCTTAAAATAATTGATCTAGAATACATTTCTTCAGATCCACTCAAGTCTTGCAAGAACAAATGTAATGAGGAAATTAAGAAAGCTAGTGCTGTACTTTAGCAAACTTACAGTGCTGACCTCTGGAGCACTTACAGAAGTAAGCCACAAAGGCACACTGCTCTTGTACGTGGCAACACCCCCCGCGCCAGCAAAGAGAGAGCATCCTTTTTCCATGCCCAAAATGGTACTGAGAACTTCAAATTGCATGCACCCGTTTCTACCAATAATTTTTGCCTGTTTGTGGACTGCCATGCCAGATTTACATCCAGTTCTTGGATTCTGTCCCACACTGGAAGAACAGGCACGTGGCTGACATGTCTCGGCCCACAAAAATTAAATGAACTTTTCTTTTTCCAGTAAGAGAGCTAAGTCTGTTTCAAGAAGTTCAAACACTAATTCCAGTCTGATCTTGGCAAAAAAGCTACAGGCAGCCCTCGATACAAATCACAGCTTCTTGGCACACACAGTCCAACCAGACACCACTGCAAAGGCATTCTACATCTGCGTTACAAACCAAAACACAAGCAGAATGTTTTTGTAACTTGCTGGCCTTTATCTGCTCAGAATTTCCTTCCACATTCTACTGATCAAATACAGATTTTCACAAAGTGTATTTGCTGAGGATCTGACTCTAACTCTGTCACTCATTATATGAAGCTTTTACCACCAATCTTAGTATACACAGGAGCACACACCAAGCTAAAGGGAAGGAAAGCACATGGGCAGTTTTACACCTTTGCACCCACTCATCTAGCACACGGTTGTGCACTAAAATTTGTCTTTTGACAAGTAAATGAAACAAGAACAAACAGTCACATAAAAATCTCAGCCTCTCTTATCAGGACATCTGAACTCCAAAATTCAGCAGTTCTGTGTGAAAGAAAGCACAGCAGCCCTGCACTCAGCATCTGCCAGTCTCCAGAGGAGCTCCCAACTCCAAGCACACATGCGTGGACAAGGTGGACACACGCTCAGAGGCCTGGAGCCAAAGCCTTCAGTTCTTCATGTCCAGGCTCATGAGGGACGAGCTAAATTCAGAGAGCAGCCCCACAACTGCTGCGAGGCCAAAATCTGCAGCTCGGAGAGGCCAGAACCTGCTGGGGACAGAGGAAGAAGTCACTGAGGGGACACCAGAAGCCTGTGCAAGAGGAGAAAAGGAGTAATGTGTACAGTAATGACTCCTGCTTTATGAATGTAGGTGAAGACATAATTTGTAGAATAATAGGCACTAATATTACACGCTGCTTCAGTTCTGTCATATTTCCAATCCATCAAGTTGATTAATGCTATAATAACTCCTCACAAACTTATCATTTGTGCACTAATGAAGTCAAATCCAGTTTATCCTCTGGCAACTATAATCTTCTGGTCACTAGATGTTAGTTTCCCAGCTAAGGGAACCTTTCCAAGGCTACTGGGACAGAAGGAGAAAAAGAGAAAATTGAGAAGAGAAAGAAAATGAACAAAGGCCATGTCAATTCAGTTGCAGAAGCTTTCAACACAGAACCACATTTATGTGTTAGATCCTATGCAATGCACACTTTTATCATTAACTGCTCACAGGATGAAATAACTGCCTGGAAGTACACCTTCCAGGAACTGCTTCTCTCCATAACTTACGAATAAGTAACCATTACATTCTTCCTTCTGCCTCCAGAACCAGCAGAACCACGACCGTGTGGTGCCCAATGGGTCTGCCTCCCAGGCACATCATCTTTATTGAAAATTGCTTTCTCATCTTACTGGCATTTTTCCCATGCTTAAGGAATTCAAACATTTAATCTTTCGTATGGATTGTCTGCTGTTTTTCAGGACATGTGAACCTCGTACTGTTGTCTTCCTCTATTTCTCTCCTTCTCTACTGCTTGCTTTTGTGCCAGTTATAGGAAACTGGCATCTATGGATCAGTTCTCCCTATTACGTACATCTGGAACAAGTACCAAATTCAAAAGTTATTGGCAAGTGAGGACTAAAAGCATATGGACACAGAAAGCATCCCCACATAAGCCTGGTTACAGGAGCAAAGAATTCAGTGCCTCGGAGAAAACAAACAGTGAGGGGACCATCTCCAAAAAATCTTCTTTGGTTTTGTAAATCACTAAAAATAGATGAAAATTTCCCTATTGTATTTGTTAGTCAAAGTGTTCTACTTATTAACAGTTTAGCATAGAAAATACAGAATACAAAGTGCTAGCAGGATTCTTCGGTGTCAAATTAGACTTTGAGGGAAACTCTGAGAACTGGTGTGTTGCATGTTCCCAGTGGAGTTGTAATTACTCAGGTTTGCAGCTATCTATTAAAAGAGATCGCTAGCCTCATCTGTCATGTAAGAGAATGAATTACTGAATGTATCATTCTGCTCAAACAAAAAGCTTTTAAAGCATAGAACAAGACATGACAGTCACATAAAACTCGTTGCCACTAAAAAAGAACAGCATCGGGTGCATTTTTCAGGTTTTGCAGTGAAATGTTTTACTTGAGCTACACTAAGGTCAGAGATTATATCCAATTAACAACCTGACTTCAACATTTCCAGATGTCTCAGAGCTGTAATTTCAATAATAAAAGTTTATCGATCTAAATGCTTTTGGGACAGCAAGAGGGATGAACGCATGTAAGCCACAAGAAGAGAGCACTGGAATTCACTACCAGCAGGAGAAGAGCAGCTCACCTGAGGCTCACCATCCCAGTTCCAACTAAAGCTCTCTTAGAACAGGCTGTACTTCTCTGGGGTCCTTGCACACAAGTGAATTTCAAGGTCAAAGAATGAGAGGCAGCAAGAACATCCCCTCAGTGAAGTCTGTGACAAGGAAGGCATCACTTCCCAACACTTTCTGCAGTACTTCAGTCCCACCAGCTCCTTGTCCAGACTGCTCCAACATCTTATTAGAGTACCAAATTTGGTTTCAACTCCTACACTCTAATAGCTGGGAAACTTCATCCCATGTCCGTGCTGTCTGGATGGATGGGGAAACAGCCATTTTCATCCGCTTTCCCCAAGCAGCTTCACAATGATGAAAGAGTTGAAATGAAATAAATGGCTTACAATTATACCTTTAATCCTGTTACCTAAAAAATAAGACTGACTGTGAAAATAAGAAGACATCAAACACTTTGCATGTTAAATTGTGGAATATGCTAAGCAAGAATGTAACAGTTTCAGAAGCCTAGCATGAATCGCCAGTTTCAACCATCACGGAACACGACGTGGTTTGCAACACGAGCTCATTTAGCACAGGTCTGCAGGCTGCTCCTTCCTGACTATTGGGCACAGACATGAGAAACCTCCAGATGCAGGCATCTAAGTGCTCCCTCCTGCAAGGGAAATGAAGTTATTATCAGGTGAAAGAGTTCTGCAGGACAATGCTCAACTTGACATGAAGCTGTTCCCAGCAATTAGCACAACCATAGAATTTGGGTGGAGTGGGAATGTTTTCGGAAGGCACTGCAGATGTAAGTAATTTTCAGCTGTAAAGCCAAAATATGCCTAATCAGAGTCAAGGCTAAGGAACTAACACCAAATGTTACTAGGCTGCAGATTATTTGTCAAGTGCTGAAACTACATAAAGAAAAGGAAACAAGACAATCTCCGCCTCAAGTATCCTGTAAACTAAAATCTGCTGAGTTCTCAGTTCGCCAGTAATTTATCCCTCAACACCTTCTTTCTGCTTCTGTAAATCAGGCACCCAAATGACCAGCACCCTCTTTCATGCAGACCTCTGTATGAAATTATGCAAGTGAAGCCAGGCCTGGGATAGAATCATTGCCTGCAACTGTAAGCAGAAGTTTACAGACCGTGCAGAAATAAAGACAGCTTCTCTGAAGTCACCAGATTTGCATGGATCATTTCCCTTACTGTTATATTCTTAAGCACTTTGATATTAAACTTGCATAAAAAGGAGGAAAGCGAAAACATCTGTATTTACCAGTTTGGTTCACATAGCATTAAAGGCCTGTTAATACAGCCAAGAGGCAAAATGCTCTCTACTAAAACCTAAAAAAGTTAGCATTCATTTGAATCGCCGCATTCCAATATTACAGCTGGAGAAATTAACTTACGCATTATTTCCACACTGTTTCCTTTAGCCTCTCCCTAGGTACAGATTTGATTAAATTATAATGAGATACCTCAAAACTGTTTTCTCACAAGAGTAAACACTACAAAGAAATCGAGTCCTACATCTGGCAGCATCCACATCCAACAGCATTATTTACAAGTCTCCAAGCACCGCGGAGCAGACATCGCAACGGCTGGGAAGGCATTCCTTGCCTGCCTTCCCCGGGCTGCTGCTCCGGGAGCTGTGCTCAACCCAAAGGAACCACACCGAAAGCCAACCCACAGACTCCAGAAGGAAAAAGGATCACTAATAGCCCGATGTTGAGATGCATCAAAAAGAAGTAGGCGATCGCTTTCTTCCCTTTTCACAATGCAAATTTGCAGGGAGCGATATATTGTTTTAAAAGAAAATGCCAGGAACTGATGCATTTCTAAATCTCTGCTATAGGAATAAGGAGCAGAAATACATTTTGATTAATGCCATGAAGGCACACCCCCATTCCATTATCCACGACCAGTAATGTAAGTATGAGGAAGTTGTGGATTGGCCACCTTGAGCCCCACCAGTCAACCCACCCACACTGAGATCAGTGCCACGTAATTGGCCTGGTCCTGCAAACTGACAAGGGCCAAGAAGAAATGAGAGCATCAGCAGCTCCCTGGCATTGCTGACAGGGGATCAAGAAGTGTTCCACAGTGCCTTGCCAAATGGAAGCCCACTTTCACACGAGTTAAACAGGACACATTAAATCATGTATCAAATAATTACATCATTTGCTTAAATCTATCCTGGTCCTCCTTCTCAGAGATATTACAATTCAGATAAATCATGGCTGCTCAGTAATTATTGATCAAGCAGACACGTCAATGCGAAGACCCAATCTGAGCAGCAATTCCCAAACTCAAGTTTCCTGGGACAGAATGCTAAGAGAGGCTGAGCATGACATGACTGCAGCAGCCATTTAGGATGAGACAATCTGCTCCTTAACCCTCCAAGAAAGCTATTAATGGCATGGATTGAAGCATTTGTCCAACTCCATTACTTTGAGCTGAGTTACCCAGAGCGCAGACACTGTGCTTTGGCCCCTGGGTACTCGGCGTGCTCCCTGCAAGGAGGTGGCCTGGTAACTCCATGCTCACAGAGAGGCCACTGAAACCCTGCAGAGTCAAAATCATAAATACAAGTTGCTCCTAAATCAACATTTGCACTCCTTCAGAAAAGCACAGAGTGCCAACTAATGATCTCAATAGATTTATTTCTCAAGTCTCGACAAGCTGGAGCTATTTTACTTATTCCTGATATTCAGCACAAATGCTCCATCTCAAAGAAACTCTGTAATTCTTCATCATAGCTTTTTATAGATCTCTAAATCAATCTCTTCCCTTTGCGTTACTCAAGTCCTTTGCCCCTGCCTGAAGACATAAAGCTCCAGGCATAGGAGCTGCCCTGAAGAAGAGGACAGATGTCTGACACTCGTGACTGCCCTAAGTGCCCTACTGGACTAGGACAATTCTTAGCCATGTTGCCTACATTTTTATACTTTAAGTTAGCCTTTTGGGAAGCTATTTTAGATTGAGAGCTCCTCATCCAAACAATTCAAACTCCTCCGTTCCTAGGGATGTCTGGCCTCCTTAAGGAAAGCCACTTCTGCAAAGTGCCCCTGGGAGCTCCCTGCTTCATCCCCAGTGCCTTTACTCTGACCCACACCAGGGATCCAACCCGCCTGTCCCACCAGACCTGCCCTCAATATCCCTGATCTTCTCCAAATGCTTCCCCCAATGCACTCTTCCTGGTCACCCAGTTCCAGCCATGTGGCCTTTCATTATGGCTGCCCTCCATTCCCTTTCTCCTATCTCACCCGAGGAGCCAAGGACAGCACTACCAGGAGGCACAAGGTGATGACAGCAGTGCTGAGAGCCTGGACCTCAGGTAGAGGAAAGAAGGGTAGAGAAGCAGCAATGCAGGCAGGGCCGGCAGTGGTGCAGCCAGTCAAGCACTGCTGCTGGAAAAGGGAAGGCACTGGTGTCTCTGCTGCTGCTGTAGGGCTCGTGATCTTCAGGTCAGCCCCCAAAAAAGACAATGGTATTTGCAAAGCAAATGGGACAAAATCAAAGTAAGCGCTTCTTTTCATTTACTAATTTTCTTGTCGTACTCCTAGAGCAATCCTGTTTCCTGCCATGAGAAAAAAAGAAGATACTACTTAGCAGAAAACATCTAATAGTAAAATCCTGATTACAGGAAGACTGCTTTGTCTTAATGGAACCAGAACCAACTATAAAGGGACATTCTATCATAAACTGTCATTATATCACTTCATAAAAACAAGAAATAGATAAGTCAGAATGAAATATGTATAGTACTGCAGTTATTACAAAATAAAATCATTTCTCCTCTGGCCTAACAAAAGATTAGACAGGCAATCCCTTCAAAGGACTGGTTCAAATCAAGCTACAAAACATACACGTCTGAGCAAACTAGCAGGAGCCACCTAAGAGACTTGCTCATGGCAAAAGAACAGGAGTTAAAAGCATCTCTTAGGTTGAATTACCTCCCCCTCCAAAAGAAAACAAAAAAGCCCATGTCCATGTCCCCAGCCTGAAGTACATCGCAATACAAAACCAAAACAGCCTGAACAAATTTAGTATTTACAAACCATCCCTCAACTACAAGCATTTCAGCAGCAGGCTTCAACAGCCTGTGCAGCAGACAGTCCAGTATTAAGCAAAATCAGGGAACTATTTTTTTCACTGTATAATGGCAGAAACTGTTCACATCCACACATGCACATTCTAATGTACAAAATGCATGCCCAGCTTACATTTCATGCCTCTATACGCAGGAGCAATGAAGGCAGGCAGTTTTCACTCTAGATGTTTTCTCTAAGCCAAACTGCAGCTTGTCTTAATACATGAAACATGCACACAAGAAATTTACTTTTGCTCTGGCATGTTGCATTGCAGGTAGACTCAATGAGAATGCAGAATATCTAAAGACAGAAGGGCATCTGTTTCTCAAACTGCATTCATTTCCCTCAGCACTAAAACTGGCCAAAGACCTCTAGACATAACTCAGCTGCAATAAACAGAAGTAATTTTCCTGAGATCAAAGGACAAACAAGGATATTATTTTCTCTCTTTTTGATTGCTGATCTGAAACTAATGTGTGGGGGAAAAACATGCTAAGCATATTGAATAATTCAGTGATCAACTGAACAACATTTCAACAATCTCTTCTGAGCAGCCAACCTCTCCCAGCTACCAGTCAGAGTTTAATATTCTGCACCACTTGAAAGCTGGCACTCTAATTCTTCTTATAGCATAAATACCCATTTCCTACCCTGTTAAAGTGTGATTGATGCTAAGCTACTCTAAACAAATTCCCTACCATATATCCAATTAATTTTTGCAACAGTTCAGAAACTGATTATTCAAAATGTGGTATAACACGCTTGCAATTCACAGAACTATGGAAGTATTTCTTATTCCCTGAGATACAGCATCAGTCTTTCAACATTCCTGAACAAGTGAATGCTTAAACGTCACTAAACCAAGCATCTGACTCCACGTAAGAGATAAAGTCATCAGTGTGCAGTGCATCACTAAGGCATGACAGCAGCAGGTTATGCTCAGCACGTTGAGATGCACACACACTGCACAGAGACTGTGAGCCTCTGCAGATGTGCAAACAAGCTGAGCCAGTGAGGAGCACAGAGGCTGAGCTGGAGGTGCTGGAGCTGGAGCAGGTTGCCCAGGGCCGTCAGCAGCTGGGTTCTGAGCATCCCCAGGGATGGAGATTCCAAAACTGTTCTGAGCAACGTGCACCAACGTTAAATCAGATTCATAGTTTTGGGGTTGGTTTTTTGTTTTGTTTTGTTTTGTTTTCCCTCTCAGTCAACCTTACCATTCCACTCATGCATAACCACAGTTATTCACAACCACAGGGAAGAGGAGAAGGCTATTAGAACAGCCATTGTTACGTATGTTTTTCCTTTCAGATACACCATTTTTTATCCTCAAAAATACTTGTGAGACATTTAAACCTTCAGAGTACCAGAATAAAATATTCCCTGTATCTATGCAAGGTCTCAGCAAACCTACAAGTGGGGGGTACTGGCCAAGATCCTGGATAACTTCTAGAAAAATTTTCCAATATGAACAAATTGAACAATTTTTCCCTTATTTAATTTCAGTCTTGGAGTGATACATAATACAGAAGAGCCAGAAGGCCATGACCCACTGGCAAAGGTATTTATTATTTTCAAGGCAGATAGCTGCTTTTGACACTGATCTGCTTTTGGAAAGCAAAGGCGAGGTCATAATTTTGTTTTTAAAATGATTCAGTGGTGTAGTGGAAATGCTAAGTCGGGGCTTGAACCAGTGATTGAGCACCTGGTGGGATTGAGCACCCAGGGAGCTCACGTGTATGCAATGCCTCTGAGTAACTGGAAAGGGTGGAGCCAGGATCCATCCCTTCCCAGATCTCATTTAAGAGCTGGCAGTGGAGGTAAGGGTTTCTTCCTGGAGATCCCTGTCTACTTGTGGCCTTCCAAAGGTAAGCAGTTTTTCTTCCTTTGTTTCTGTGCCCACAGCTGCTGCATTTGGGCTTGTTCCAAGGATCCAAATTACAGGCACTATGATAATCAGGTAAAATCCCAAATAAGCAGTAAAAATAATTTTCTGCTCCTTGCCCCTGAAAATCTAAAACCAGATATTTTTAAAAATAGAATGACCTTGGAACTACTTGCACCTTCCAAAGTGTTGTGGCCTACTTGCACCTTGGGGGAGATTAATGGAGGCTGGGGGATTGGTAGTCCCCCCAGTAATGGGTATATGGCATGCAGATATTGTAGTCAACATTCTAGTTTTCATTGCTAAGGGGACCTTAGTCATGTCTCTGTGGCAAATCAGCCCCCCCTTTTTGCTACCAATATAGTTATGCAGTCTCAGATATCAAGCCAAAAGGTAGGATACAGACAGCCAGAACATGCCCCAGTGCAAACTGAAGTGTTGACCCAGAACAGGAACATGGCCAGTATCTTGCTGTAGAGGGCAGACCCACCCTTTCTGGTACCTCTGAAACATCTATAATACTCTTTGTGAGTCTCTCTGGGTCCACATGATCACTGGGAGGAGCAACATGATATCAAGATGCTCTAGAGTCACTGTAAGATCACCATGACCCAGTGAGGAAAATATTTCAGTGATGAAATATGAGCAGAACCTTCCCTGGTCCAAGCAACTATGTGCCTCCTGAAGATCCACTGAGTACAGCCCACAAAGGAATATGAACTTCAACCATGAACCAATCATCAATTGTCTCGTATTTGGTCAGTTGACACTCTGACAGGCAAAGTCAACAAAGTGTCAAGGTGTACTTGATCACCATAATGGAAAGGGCTTACTTTTAACCTGCTCGATCATTGCTTCACACCATGAAGGGGTGGAGTGTAGCAGAAATGCTAAGCCATGGCCTGGACCAGTGATTGAGCACCTGTTGGGAAGGCAAGGCCAACCCAGGGGAGCTCAGGTGTATGCAATGCCTCTGAGTAACTGGAAGGGGTGCAGCCAAAGATCCAGCCCTTCCCAGACCTCATTTAAGGGTAGGCAGTGGAGGCAAGGATATCTTGCTGGAGATCCCTGTCTACCTGAGACTTATCAAAGCTAAGCAGGCTGTTTTTCCTTTTTTTTTGTCTCCACAGCTGCTGCATTTGGGCTTATCCTCACTGGCTGCAGTGACTGACTTTGCCACCCACTCTTACTGCTGTGCTTTCCATTGCATCATAAAGTTACAAGTGGACAGGTCCACAACAAGGATTTGTACCTTCAGTCATGGTAAGTTGCTGCACATCTAGCAGATCAATAAAGCAAGCAGTGAGCACTTCTGCTCTGTAAAAAATACAGAAGCATTGGCAGCAATTTTGTATTAGCTACCTGCATGTCGTATTACCTAAAAAAAAAAAAAAAAAAACACCTAGCATTGCTTAACCTGCAACTGACAGGTAAAAGATGAGGCTCTATGCTTACTAAATTTTAGGAAGGAAACATGAACATTCCTGATGCTCTCAGAGTCCCACATGCATAGTATAACTGTCATCACAATAGCCTGAGGCTAGCAAAAGGAGAGGGGCAAGGATCCCAAAGGAGAGGCAAGAATCTGCCCAGAAACAGAGGAAGAACAACTCAGGAGAGAAAGGGAGGAGACAGAAATTGCAGTATTTCTTGGTTATAGAGTTTCAAATACATGTTTTTCTTACACTATGCACATGCCTACATGCAATACAGCTTTGAGTCAGTATTTGTAATTCCAGTAAGAAACAAGTATCTGTTTTAAGATACTCATAAAGGCCAGAGAGCATACAAACACAACAGAATCAACTCCTACTCACATTTGTGATTATACTTGTATTTCACAATGTAAGTGAATTAAAAGTATTAAGATCACTCCAGTAAATGACATGTAGTGATGCTGGCATACCGTAATATCCATATCCTGAGGAACTGGCATTCCTAGCTCTTAAAATGTAACTGCTGCCAGAGCTAACATCTGTGAATCAACAAGTCCCAACCCAAGAGTTTAGCACAACTTTAAGGACTCCTGTGGGTACCCAATTTTGAGCTATCTGGGTTTCCCCTACCATACTGGCCACAGGCAAGCATGCTCTGAAAACTGAACTGGGGCTCCTACATTAGGGCCTCTGCAGACCCAGCATTTGGGACAAACACTGGCTTCTTCCCCAACAGCCTGGCAGAAATGGTAACGCCATCTCCTTGCAGTGTTTGCTCCTCATGGGCTCGTAGCAGCAAGAAATAAGAACAGAGGCAACAGAAGAATGTGACCAATGCACTGACTTTCCACATGCAATGTACTGAGTGCTTTTTGAACTCCTCAGCTAGAAGCTAGCTGAGGTGCATGTTTGTTCCTTGAGAACACTTCCAATAAAAAGTGTCAGTTATGCACATCACCTCTATTTATGACAAGGCTCATGTTTGGTGCATGTGGCCCAGCTGGGGCAAATATAAGAACAAATTACACATTGCTATACTTCTCAGCTTCATAACAGCAACATAAGAAATGCAGCACTTGCGAAGGAACGTTATGAAATCAAAATGAAGGTGCCGCCTAGCACAGCTGGGAGCTGCAGGCTCGTTAAGTGCGCAGGGGCCGTGATGGCTGCCCGCAGGTGTGCGCTGCGCTATGGCAGCGAGAACCTGGCGAGGTGCCCTGACGGCTGTGCTGCGGGACGAGCGCGTGCGGAGCACGGCTCTGCACGGAGCTGCGGACAGTCGGCTTCCCGAGCAGTCCTTGCAGGGCAGGCCGGCCGGCTCTCCTCCGGGCGCTCCCGAGCCTCGGAGAGGTCACGCAGGCTCCGGCCGCAGCACGGGCACCGGGACCTCGGCGCCCAGCGGTATATCGCCGGCTGCGGCGGGAGACGGGGCCCGGCGGGCTCCCGCGGCCTGCACCCACGATCACCAGCGGCCACCCCGGGCCGACGCCCGCCCCACCGGCCGCCCGCCCGCCCCTCACCGGCCAGCTGGTTCATGAAGGCCTCCGCCACCAGCGACATGCTGCGCAGGGCGAGCTCCGCCAGGCTGAGGGCACAGGCAGGAACTGGGGCCGCGCCGCAGGGCCGTGTATCCGGGGCACGCCCCGCCGCCCGGCCCGCCTCCCGCCCCAGCTCTCGCGGCGGCTTTGCGTGGCCGTCGCTCGCCGTGCGGGCGGGATTTGCGCCCCGGCTGTTGAGGGGGCGGGCTGAGGCGGCGGCCTGAGGAAGGGAGCGGAGAGGAGCCCTGCGCTGGCGGGTGCGCGCGGGAAAGAGGCGGTGCCTCCAAGAAGGCAGCTCGCGGATGTGCTCGCCTCCCAAGTAAAAGCAAATGTTAAAACCGATAAAGAAATGCAGAGAGGGCTGACCTACTGTGCGACTGCAGCGCGGGGACCTGCTGTTGGGAGCGCGTGCTGCGCGATGTGAGGAAGAGATTCATCTGGAAATGATACGCTGCACAGCTTTGCAGCGTTGAAGCTAAATGCAAACATTTCAAAGTGTGGAAGTGTGCTATGAAGCCAAAGAGCTTTAATTCCGTTCATTTAAGATCCTGTTCTTGGGGGTGGAGGGAACACAGCCCAGATCTTAATGTTCCTTAGTTCCACGCCATGAACCACAAAGGACACATTCCCCATCTCCTAACGAAGATTGCTGCAGAGACTGCAGCCTTTTTGCAGCCCTGTGTCAGCCACACAGAATTTCAGACATCATAAGAGAGATACGTAACGTGAAGGACATCCTTGTGTATTACGATACATGCTTTCCATGACAACTACAACTACCAACGAAAGCAACTTCACTGAGCTCTGTATGCACTAACTGCAGAACTTTTCTTTAAAGCTTATAATAGGTAGAGGATAGAAACTTTGAAAGGATTATGAACAACCCACTATTTGGGAAATTACGTCTTGATCCCCTTAGTTAATCCAGACTGAGGAAAAATCCCTTTGAATTTGCACCCAATTGAAATGTTATCTGAGATACAACTGCATATTTAGCCATGGTGTAATAATTCTCTTTCTTTGCCTGGAAATATAATCAAAAGAAAAGTGAAAAGGAAACTACAGTCTGACAAATGGTAGCAGGAAACACTGGCCAACATCATGATGGATGAGAATATTTATCATAATTCTGAGTATTGTGATGGATTCTTGGGCTGACTTAGCCACATCTCTATTCAGTAAACAGTAGTAAAGCCTTTGCTCGGGGAGCGATGACATTTGTTATTTAACTCGTGACAGATGCCAAATCCTTCAGCAGTATAAACATGGCTGACATCTGAAATACTGCAGACACTTCAGCTTCGTTCAAGGAGAAAAATGAAATAAGTGCACGTGGAAGGATAATTGCAGATGTTTTGCAGCTTTTTCTTGGTGATATATTATGTTTATATATTATATATATTATTACACAACTTCGATTATGGTCCTATGGAGAGGAGTCAGGCCAAGAGTGCTCTGGACAAATGGAGCAACATCAAAGAACTTTCAAAGTGCTCTGGATCCAACAAAGTCCCCAGTCGTGGGCAGTCTCTACTACTGAAGGAAAGTTGGTTTATCTAGTTTCCTCCACGTGACATGTAGAGGCAATAGATAAGGAGCTGAAAGGTGTAATTTCAGTGTGTTTTACCCTTTTTTTTTTTTTTATGATTTTATTAAAAAAATTCAATGTAGGTAAGACTTACAATGCTGTAACAGGCCCCAGAATCTGCCAAGTAAGGCAACTCAATCCATCTTCAGTTCCTCTGGCACTTACACTGTATGGAGCTTCAACACATGTGAGGACTTAATCCCAGTAGTTCTCTGAATATAACAGAAACATCTAAATATGGTTTAGAGGCTGAAAGCAGAAAAAAAGATCAACCTCTAACAGCCTGAACTAATTGCAAATTAGAACAAGAACAAAGATATTAGATGGGCTGTGTGTCTTTGGAATATGTACCAACTGGATCATTCATTTTTTGACCTTTAGAGAAATGATCAGTGAGCACAGGCAAGGTGGTATTAAATTAACTGAATTTGACAGGAGATGATTTCCAAGAATTACATGTGTTTTCTTATGGATCATACCAGTTATCTCCTTTTCAACACGTGAATGCTTCCTGAAGTGTTTTGTGGACGATAACTAAGGGGAATCAATTAAGGGTATAACTGCCTTTCCTTCATCATGAGTTAAGATTCCATGGTACAAACTTTGTGTTTCGAGATGTACACCTTGGCCTTGAACCACCAGTAATGTCTTAGTCTTAATTCTGTGACATAAAGGCTATCTAAAGTTTAGGAAAATGCCATAATGTTACATTATGAATACAATATGTGGATTGTTGTAAATGTCCCTGCCTTCAAAGCGTGGCAAGGCAAAGATGCTCAGGCTCCCTTCTCTGGGACTGGAGATCAGGAATTGCTCTTGGTGAGCCCGGCTTCCTTCAGGGCCATCATACACATAATTTCTTCATCTGGCCACGCAATTCACAAGCTTCCTTCTGTAATACTTAATACCATGGAAAGCTTCCCACCTTTCACAGATTGCAAAGGCAAACAGCAGATCCCAAAATGGAAGTCCATCAGATTTCAATACTGAAAGAAAGATGCGCTTCAAGTTAGAATTTCAAGGGAAACCAAAAGGCAAAATTGGGTAATCTGCAGAACTTTGTATTTCAGAGGGTCAGCTGAAGTAGTGTAGCAGAAATGCCGAGTCGTGGCTTGAACCAGCACCTGGTGGGAAGGCAGGGCCAACCCAGGGGACATCAGGTGCATGCAGTGCCCCTAAGTGACTGCAATGGGTGCAGCCAAGATCCACCCCTTCCCAGACCTCATTTAAGGGTTGGCAGTAGAAGAGAGGGAATTCTGTTGGAGGTTCCTGCATATCTGTGAACTTTCAAAGGTAAGCAGTTTTTCTTCCTTTGTTTCTGCATCTACAGCTGCTTCATTTGGGCTTGTTCTCATTTTCTGTAGTCTAGGATTGTGCAACTCCACTGTTATTGCTGTTCTTTTGATTGCATTCTAACATTAATACATTACAAGTCAATGTAGCAGAACCACTACCCATAAACAGGGATCTTACCTGACAAAGGCGTGGCCAGATGATGAAGTACAGCCTTCGTGTAACTCATTTCTTCTTGTGGGCTGCCTTTAACAGGCAAGACTTTAATCCCTAGGGTTGAGTTGTCCACCAGGGAAACAGGACTGTCATATATATATATATACTTATGTGTGTGTATGTAATGTTCCATTTAGAATTAATTAGAATTTGGAAAAGGACTTATCCATTCTTAAGAAAAACTCCAAGACTCCTCTTACCAGTTTCCTTGATATTATCCGGGTAATGTTTAACATACACATTTAATTTGTATCACTTTTCTATTCTGTTTTGTTGTTCAATAAAACGAATGGTGCCACCGTGAGTTGCACATTCTAGCTGCTTCAGTAGAAATCCCATGCAGACAGCCTTAAGTTTTTAGTAATATTTCTGAAGGGAGAATTTGGGGATGACAGTGAAAGACTTCTTGTTTTCTGCAGTAAGCTTCTTAGTTTTTAACGTGACCACTCTTGCTAGCGTGCTATGTAAAATCTTGCTCTCACCTGTGTGGTAGGACTTAAGATTGACCAAATTCCTGGAAAGGCTGGGAATAGGATTCTCTCTGGACCCGAGTTATGTTGGGTTTCGTGTGCATTTCCCAAGTTCGTGAAATACATTTTTTTTTTAGGCTTAATCTAACTTAGGCTTCGAAGGCTATAAAGCAATCTAGGCTCCAGTTTCTCTGAAGAGAAGCTCTTGCTGTTGGTGTTTGGCATACAGTAGCATTAGTGCCAAGCACCAACAGCAAAAGTTTCTCTTCAAAGAACAGTTGAGGTTGGTGGTGTAAGCTGTTCTGTATTGCAATGTGACCTTTCTTCATCCCGAGATGCTTGACAGACCATCTCAGAGCACTTTCTCTGCCCAAACTGCTGCTCTCCATTTCTATGGAGTAGGTTTCTAACAATTCCTGCCTTTCCAAATCACAGGAGGAGTGCTGACAGTTGTGGATTCAGTTAAGAATAGTTCTTTCTGAAAGAGAACTGTGCAGAAATTTCATTGAGTGGAATCTCTGGAACAGACTGCTTGTGTGTTGCTGCTGGTGCTTGAGAATAGGCCAAGTGGTAGTGAGGGATTCCCCTCATTTAGAGGAAGCAAACAAACCAGCACAGAAATGCCTTCTCCTTGTCTGGCCCACTGCCAGGTTGCCCCTCTGGTGTAACTTAGGGCATTCTAGGCGCTGGTCTGAATTATACTGCCTGTCAGTGTCTTTAAAAAGCTATTATGGCTGCTGGGGATCTCTGCAATGAAGGAGGATTTGAGCATGTCCTTCCCTGCCAACACACTGAGTGCCAGGCAACAGCAGGAGGGTGTTTCTAGCATGACTTCATGCCAGAGGTGATCTGTGTGCTAAGCAGCCTGGCAGAGCGCACAGAGCAGCAGAAACAGATGGATCCGGATTGACATGATCAAATAATCTCACAGGGTATTTAGTATGTCACGCGAGTGTTTGCCTGTCAACTGTTTCACTTAATGCACTGTTTCCCCATGTAAGGAATGGTGCCAAAATCACCCAAGCATAAGCTTAGTTACAAGGTTTTTGGTTCCAAAACTCAGTGAGCTTACTGAGATACTGCTCTGTGAGAGATTGAAGTCAAGGCTGAGACCTAACTCCCCCTTCCACAATTCCTGCCCATGTCCTTGGGAGCTTGACATGCCCTATGGGAGCATCTAGAATTCAGTCAGAAGTAAAGGTGCTCCTGTGGAAATTCAGGTGTATTTTATAGTAGGTTACATGCCATGAATATTAACTGCATGATGGTGAGATGTATGGGAACTGTTGATCGTGGCCTGAACCTCTGATTGACCACCTAAGGCAAGCAATGAGTCAGCTATGGGAGCACGGGTGAAGGCAAGTCAGTGGTGCTAGTGGAAGGGGTGGAGCCTGGCTCCACTTCTCCTGGATCCCATTTAAGTGCTGATTACCACTGAGGGAGGATTTCTTTCTGGAGATGGCAACTGCTGAGGAGATTTTCCCCATGCTCTGAAACATCCAGATCTCCACTGGACTTCCCCCGATTTCCCTGCACATACTCTCACATGGCCATGGCTGCTTTCCTCCATCTTCCCTGCTGTGCTGACCTTTTGGCTCTCTTGGGTCCAACCTGTAGTAACAGACTGATTCCATACTTGTCCATCTTTTCTGAATTTCTAATTGATGAGACAACTATTAATTCAGCTATTTCTTTGTTTATTTTTTGTTTAATTTGAAGTACGGCTCATAGTCGCATTGCCTAAACTGCAGGAATGTCAAAGCAGCAGTTACAGCTCCAACTGGCAGTAGCAATTGCTCTAAATGTTCATCCTGATGTTTGTGTAGCTCACACAGCTGCTAAATCCTGAATCATCTTGCTAATGAAAGTCAGAATAATTGCTCACAGTTTGACTGCAGGCACAGGTTAGGCAAGTCTTCTCAAACTCTGGAGATGGTATCTGTAAAATTAAGGAGCTGCAGCTGAGCTCAGTTTCTGGACAAGTGTGGTAAATACTGAGGGGGTTTATTAATTCATCAAAGCTCCTTGTAAGATGGTCTGAATCCTTCTCTGGAGGCCAGCATAGAAAGAATTAACTTTCTTCTTCCTGTGGAAATGATCACAACTGCCTATCCTGTATAGAGGGAAGAGGCAGCTGTAATGAATTATTTATCCATAGCGCACTATAAGGGATGTGCTGTGATTAATTGTAGAGCTGGGCAGGAAATGGTTTCCTCATCCCAAAAGATTTTTTAGATTAAAAATGTGCTGCTATTCCACACTGGGATAAAACCCAAACCCCTGTAACTGTTTTAGAATTAGAAGACCAAAACAACACACACAAAAAGTCTAATATGTACAACTCTAGCAAAACAAGAGCCCAACAGAAATTTTTCACAGCTGAGAAGAAAGTTTGCTATGGAGTTCCTGGGGATTGACCCATAGCATAGCCCCAAGCTGTGAGCAGGTGAGGAGCTTTCCTGGCTGAGAGCTTGGCACCAACCAACACTGGCATTGGGACACAAATGTCACTAATCCCATGTGTGTGACCCAGCTGCTGAGCCAGAGCAGGGTAAAGATCATGGTTGCTCTTTCGGAGGCATTATGAATCTCACTGCAGTGGAAGAGCTGTGACTGGCTCTGCCCAAATGCTTGGTCCTTAGAGCAGCATCTGTTGTTTGTATTGGACCCTTCTGTTTTTACAGAGAAAAGCTACGGAGCTGAGTCATCTTTTATAAACCTGTTTGCTTCCGGATGTGAAATCTCCTTTTCTAAAAATGCTTACAGGGAAGTGAGGTTTTTATTCTTGCGATTCATTCCCCCGTGTGCTTCATAAATAAGAGGCTTTTCTCATGGTTGTTTCCAATGCTTCCAGTTTAAACATGTAGCCTGACCGTATAGGAGTGCTCTGGTGTGTTTCTGAGGGAGGCTGAAAATTGATTCACTAGATGTGATGCTGCAGGAACTTCAGAAGTAGAATCTATGCCATTTAAAATCACTGTCTTGATCCATAAAAGGAAAGGGAAAGCTTTTCTGTATCTTCATTACAGCCGTAGAAGTTCATACTTGACACAGTTTCTCCCCAGGGTGTAACTGTGGTGAAGGAAAAAAATGACGGTGACTGACATGACTTGAATGTATCTACATTAAAAACATATGGTCTTGTTAGCAATAGGTATGAGCTGGTGAGGCTGGCTACCTCCAGAGATTTGTAAGGGCATGTGGCAGAGCAGATTGATCCCTTCCCTGGTAGTAGTAGAAGGATGTGAGAAAAGCACCAGGTGTCTCCTTTGATCTTTCTTAAGGCCAAGCAGCCAGAAATAAGTTGTTCATGCTGTGTGAGGAAATAGTGCTCAGTTAGTAGTGTGGTGATGATTTCAGAATATTTTATGAAGAATATGTACTTTGAAGGTTTTTGAACACTGATGCGGAAGAGCCACATGAATCAGATTTAGTTTCCATGAACATGCAAAGAGCAGAGGCAAACTGAACTCCAGTCCAGCTAACAGCCACATGTAACATTCCCAATCCATTATTTCCTCTTGATTCCCCAAAGGCTAGCAAATGTACAAGGCTAATATTTTTAGAATCTGAAGTCGTCTGAGTCAGTTGTTTAGAATTAAATTTTACTAAAATGAATACCTGGGTTTGCCAATATATCTCAGCTCTGGTGAAGGAGCTTTATGCTTCTGGGTCACATGGTCAGTCAGCCTGCACTTTCAACATAGCTGAATGTAGTCTGGAAACAGCGTGAGAATTCCTGAGTGGTGAGCTCTGTGCAGCATAGGATGTGGGTTACAATGCTGACTATGCACTCTTCTCGTAGGAGGCTTGTCTGCAAGGTTTGCATCACTGTGGTGTCATGCAGAAAGGAATAGAATGACTCTTCAGTAAATGTCTTCCTTTGACAGGGTGAACAAGATGGACAGAGTTGGCTGTCACTGTCTCAGCCCTGAGCTTCTACTGCTGTCTCAGACTCCTTGAATGCAGCTCCAAGTGGAGCCTCTTGAGAGCAGCAATGCATGATGGAAGGTCAGGGCACTTGAATGATTTCTCCTATAAGGAGGTAGTTACTGTCATTAGGGTGGCGATACTCGGTTTGGTCTTGTTCAGGGTGCAGAACAAAAGTGATAGCACTGGCTTTCCCACGGTAAAATCTTAGTAAATAACAAATAAGTCTTTAGAACTGGATAGTTCTGTGGGTTTTTTAAATAACCATAATGTTTGGCCGGTTCAGTTCTAGATCCCTGTAGTCATTCTGAAGCAAAAATATGCCTTCAGAAGCAATGAAGCCCAAGTCTTTCAGGAGAGTAATCACTGGCTGTGCTGTAGTGTCTCCTCCCTGAAAGATTGTACAGACTATATGAAGGGGGACCTCCTCTTTTCAGTGTCTTTAAAGCAGAGCACATTTTGGTGGCACTCTGAGTTTATGGATTTCAGCTATCACAGATACTGACCTAGGCAGTGTCAGCCCTGGGTTCATTTATGCTTCTCTTATCCACTTACCATACAGCAGGTTTTGGGAAATGAATTGAAGGCTGGTGGTGACTGCAAATCCAGGTGTCCCGGTCCAGATGTGACTGCTGCTAACAACATCCAGGTATGCCATCATTAATTTAAAAAATTCAGTGGGCTTCAAATTTAGGAATTAGTTGTCGGAGGAAAAGGGCAGAGCCATGCCTTTGAAAGCATGACTGTCTGCCTCTGAGGTAGACGAGGTCACAGATGACGCAGCAGCAAAGTAGATAGCTTTGACCACATGCAAAGTGGATGCAATGCATTTATTTTTATCACATTTATGATCCTCCCCAGAGTTGTGATGGTTCTTCTCTCATGTGGCTCTTGTTACAACAATTCACACTTGCGAGTTATCAAATCACATTAGCCAATCTACTTAGTACTGCTTTTGAAAAGCAACCAGAAGCACCAGGTGGTCCATTTCTTGAGTGAGACGTGACTTTGAGGGTGTTCAACAGTCCTGTACTCTTTTCTTTTTAAGAGGCTGCCTGCTCGTATTAAAGTGAAAATCGCAACACTAGTTACAATTACAGTGCTCTACGATATCTTGTTCTTAGTACAGGACATAACTATATTGTGTGTGTGGAGTTTTGGGGTCTAGTTTCTCCAATGTAAGAAAATAGGTGTGATAGCCCACTGCCATCATGTATTCACACACATTCAGACAAATAAATTATTAAAGAGGTATATAGGGCTTAATGACAGGCTATTAACACTGCTGCGTAATTGTCTTTGGATTTGATACACTGGGGTGTTGAAGGACGTGCCTCCATGCAAGTGGTGTAACTTATAAATCCATAAATGTGTGGGTTTTTTAAATCATTGCATATCTATGCTTAACATATGGATCTGATACTAGCAAGTGCCAGGAGTGAAGGCAGTGTCCACTATCTGAGCAGTAACTGGGTGAAATCTGATCTTGAGTAGCCATTAAAAAATTTAGTGAGATTTTTATCTGTTCTCAAGTACCACTCTAAACTTTATTGTGTTTAATCTAGTTTACTTGTTAAAGGAACATAAAAAGAGACATTAGAAATGCAGATTTAGTGTCGTACAATCTTCAAGATGAAGAGTAATGGCTAGGAAGCCTTAACTCTCAGGGTCTGCTCCTATACTAATGTCACAAAAATCATATTACTGGGATGCAGCTATCTTTTATAGGCAGCAGAGGCAGAATGGATGGCTCCTTTCCTTCAGCAGAAGCAGCTATCCTGATCCAACGTGCAGAGCCAGAGCAGGGTCAATTGAGCCATCGCCAGGGGCTTTGCTCTCAGCAGAGCTGCAGGGATGTGAGCGCTGTGACAGGTGTATCCTCATTTGCTGGGGGTATCCTTGTGAGGGGCCATGGGCCAGATAGCTTGAGTATGGTCTGCTTCATGTTTTTGTAAGGTGTGATATGTCACCCCAGCTAAAAGTGCCCTGGTCTCCAGGATAAATTGAAATTTCTTTCGTTTTATTATTTGTAACATTGTGGAAGGATAGTTAAAAGACGTGCTTCCTCAGTGGTGTGAAGACTGATAGACCAACATGAATTCTATTTGTTCATGAGTTTACTTACAGTTTTTCAATCTGTTAATCACCAGGGAAACAAAAGCACAAGAAAAAAAAATTGTTTATGAAAAGCTCTTTTGTGAGCCTGTGGCCTAAGTCTTTCAGCACAGAGGAACAAGTTGTTCTCAGGGATGTACCTGAGTTCTCATCGTTCTATACGGGTGTCAGTGTAAGCCAAGGAGGACTCAAATGTTGCCCAACCGAGGGTTATTTTGTTCATTTGGCTGGTGCTCAAGAACAAAAAATAACTTTTGGATAAAAATAAAATACAGTAAAGCATGTGTGCTAAGTGTATTTTCCTGTATATTGCCCAGAATTATTCCAGGGACACTTCATAGGGAGCAGTGTTGACCAGCAGGCACCATTACGATAGGGAGCAAAATGATTACTGACTTGATTCACTTCTTTCTTTCATTGTGTTTCCTTCTCCTGGCCGAAGGCTCCTCTAGCTCAGTGACACTAGGAAAAGCAATAAGAAATAAATAATGTTTGAGCTAGTCACATATACATGTGTGGGGACGTATATCGCCAATACAGTGAGTTTCCCATAAACTTCAGTCACCTATTAATGCTAACCTGGTACCAATCAGGGTTTCTCTCCACACCTCTGTCTTCCTGGCCATCAGGGATTTGCAACTGTTCTTAAGACTCACTGGAATTTAGGCTAACAGAGCAGTCCAGGACAAATCACAAGTATGATTTATTAGCTGCTAGAGACAAATGGTTGGACCTACAAGGAAGCCTTTCCATTTTGTAGTTTTGCCTGCAAATATTTTTCTTAAAAGAAGTAACGGCCTGGTTTATTCTGCTAATAATCTGTACTGTTTTATGTGTAAGCCATTGTTCCAGGTTTTACCAATAAATGGAGGAAATGGCACACTTTTAAAAGGAGATTAAATTGTGGCGAGTGGGCTGCATGTTTGTGTTTTCTGGCTTACTGTTGTGTCTTTGATGCTCAAAATCAACTTGTATGTGCAGCTGATGCCATAAACCAGAGCAGTGGGTTTGAACCTCAACTAAGCGTTCCCCATTGCGTGTTTGCACATGATTGCTTGTACACTCAGTTCTGCATTGACTGTTGGATACCAAAGCAAGCCTGGCTCCTGGCCTGAATTCAGCTTTCAAAGAGGTGTGATTGTCTGTTATCACTTACTTACCTAGCCAAAGGATACCCACTCTACAGGTTTGTATATAAGAATGGTTATTTAACAGCTTTTTTTCCCTCTCCTTGGAAGCTTTCCAGATCAATTGTTTTGTTCTGTTTCAAGCAAAATGGGACCATATTTTAAAAAAAAAAAAAGTTCATATCCCCTTGGTAGCCTGTGGCTTTTTGAGCAATAGTCGGTAGGCACAAGTTAATATTAGACTGAAACAGAATGATCTCTTAGTTGTTTCTAATGTTGTTGGAGGGAAGATAAGGCCAGGAAATAATATTTTCATGAGTTTTGGTATATAATATGGTGGGAGGTGTTTACTGAGGCAAGTCAGGAATATTTTGTTCTGCCTCTGGTGAGAATTACAGCCATGCTCTTACTTGTATCTGTGGAACCTAAATCCCACTTCCAACTGTTAGGCATCAAATGGAATGTGTGAGATGCAACTCTTGGGACATTAAGTGAGTGAATCTTAGACCTTATCTATTTATTTGACTCCTGTGTGCACCCATGTATATCACAGGCATTTTTATTTAATTATTCTGGGACTGGCACGTGGCTCGCATTACCTCTGTCCTCTGGGTATCTTGCTGACATAACAGTGTGAAGAAGTAATAGCTTATACAGTAAAAACTGGTTGTTAGGAAGAGGGATGCCATTAAACTGTCCCTGTTTAGTGAGCAGAAATTACACTTAATACTAAGTACCAGTTTTTAAAACAGAATATGGTTGTGGTCAGACCAGCAAATTCATTCAGACAGCCATAAAAGGCTTGTAAGGTCTCATCTTAATTCGCAAGTAAATCTCCATTTATTCAGCTGTGCCACATTGATACAGAACTGTGCAGTACTACAAGGCTGGCACATGTATTTACTTAGTGGAGAAAATATATGGCATGGAAACTCTCTTTATAAAAGACTTTGTGTGGTCTAATGGCCTGATTTAGCGCACTGAAACCAGTGTGAACCTTTCTGCCTGTTTTGGGAGTGCAGGAACGTGCCACCAATGTGGAAAACATTCCTCGGGCTGGGAGTGACCAGCACAAATGTCAAAATCATTAAGAAAATAACAGGCTGACAGACCAGCAGCCCCACAGGCATGTGACACATTTGGAGGCAACTGAAAACACAGCTGTTGTCTGAAGATTGTGTGTGAACCAGATGCTCTTAGAAAGCTAGAGGCTATCCTGTTGCATGTAGATGTGTTGTGTTTCTTCAAATCTGCAAACAGTGGATTTGGTGTAAAATGTACCTAAAAAGGGACTGAAAAGAGCTGGTTTGTAATTGATTTGCTTTTAATAATTATATGTCATTTAATATCCATGAATTTAGTCACATCTTGCTTTATTCTAAATAGCTTCTTGGAAACAGCTGGCAGGAATAATATTTCTTGTTCTTTAATAAATGATGAACAGAATAAAAGCTTGTTTGGGATCAGTGCTTTAACAAGGAACTGCCCATCCTTTATTTTGGAGGTTTTTATCTTGGTACAAATTTCATACCAGCAGCTCCACCCTGGGAATTCCTTAGGTTTTTTTTTAACCTGTGAAGTGCATCAGCTCTTTGGAAGTGAGCTGTAATGCTGTGCACGAAACCTAAAAGTCTCTCTGCAAGCATGGCCATGAGCCTCTGCCTGGTCTCTGTGTAACCAGAACAGAAATCCCAGCAGCTGTTGGTAGGTCCTGCAGACCCCTTCCCCAGTGCTACATTTTTCTTTCACCTGAGTGAAATCCAAAGCAAACTCCCAAGCTTTTTTGTCTCTTGAATCCAGCTGGCATCCTTATCTGTGCTGCCACTGTACATTCCCACTTATCAGCCAGGTGCTGGAAAAGTCTCTGAATCCAGCTTCTCTGTCCACTTCAATACCATGATTTCACCAGTGGGAAAGATGAAATCCAGAGAAGTGAAGATTGCTGCTGATTGTTGCACTTCAGTAGAGTAGCTGGGGTTGTCACCCCTCTGGAACTGGCTCTCTGGGAGAGAGACCCAGGAACTCCTGTGGTCTCACTGACAGAGGTCTGCAGTCAAACCCGGCCATCTTTATGTGCTTTAACAATTACTGTCTTAATATGGTACTTTTCTTTAGACATTAGAGACAGTAAGGCCTGGGAGAGTCCCAGTGTCATGAGAGGCTCTACGTTGTCCTTGCCCTCATACTGGGAGGCAGCAGAGCAGGTGCTGGCCCTGCAGGGGGCACGCAGGGCTGCCTTTCTCCTAGTGAACCATTTGTTCAAGGTTTTTTTTCACAGATCTTGAACTAAATCAGCCACATAACAAAAGGGGATGGAAACTAGTAAGGGATGAGTACAAGTCAGCTCTCTTCATAGCAATTTTGCACAGGAAGGGAGGAAGATGGGGGTACTTTTCTAAAAAGGGATTTCTGCTACACTTGCTAATGGTATTCATCCCCCCCTTTTCTTGCAAGGGGAGCATTGTCTTGTTCTGCTTTGCCCCGTTGGGGTTTCTGCCCATCCTCCGCCCGCACGTCCTCTGCCCGACACCCCCGCCCCGACGGCTATGAGCAGGCCCGGCCCCCGCTGCCCCCCGGCCGAGGTTCCGGGCACAGCTCGGGGAGGCGGCGGGTCAGGGCTGCGGCCCTAGCCGGGGGCGGCCCCGGGGAGCCCGGGCCGGGGTCTGCGGTCCTGCCCGCCCCCAGCTCCGGATCGTCCCCGCGGTGCGGCTCTTCGAGGCTCTCTTCCGGCTCTTTCGTCCCCCCGCAAAACGACGAAGTTGAGCGGCGGCGCTTCGGAGCGACCGCTCTCCCCGATTATCCCCGTCGGCGCAACCGGAGTAAAGCAGCGGCGGTACGAAGAGGAGTGCGGAGCCGCCCGCAGCATCCCCGCGGCGCGCCGTGGCGGCGGGCTCAGGGCTCAGGCGGCAGCCCGGGGCGCTGCGGTGGGGCCGGGCAGCGCCTCTCGCTCGCGCTTCTTCTGCTTCATGCGGCGGTTCTGGAACCACACCTTCACCTGGACGTCGCGGAGGCGCAGCGAGCGGGCCACCTCGAGGCGGCGGGCCCGCGACAGGTAGCGGCTGAAATGAAACTCCTTCTCCAGCTCCGTGAGCTGCCGGGTGCTGAAGCCGGTGCGCAGGGAGTAGGCAGGGGCCGCCGCGCCGCCTGCAACGCCGAAAAACACCGAGAAACAGCGCGCTTCGGCGGGGGCACGGAGGGTCTGGGCGGGGATCTGGGCAGGGGGAGCAGGGATGAGAGTGACCCCCGCCCGCGCCTCTCCGCCCCACTCACTTCTTTCGGGCGTGCTCCTCTTCATCCGCATCCACTCGAAGGCGCGGGGCTCCGGCGGGGCCGCCCCCGGGGTCGGACAGCAGGAGCGTGGCCTTTCGGGCTCCGGCGACGTCGGTCGGCCGCTCTCGGTGCAAAGGGATGCGGCGGGACGCGGCGGAGCCTCACCCGGACACGCGGCGCCGTGGGGCTGCTGACAGCCGGGGGCCGGGCCGGCCGCGTACCCCTCCGCCCCGGCGCAAACAGCCGACGGAGGGTGCGCGGAGGTGGCCGCGGTGCTCAGCGCTGGGAAGGCGTCGAGCCCCCGCCGGGGGTAGGGGGACGGCGAGGTCCCGTGGCACAGTCCGGGCGGGAGGACGATGGGGAAAAAACCCAGGTCCATGCCTGCGCGGACGGCACCACACCTACCCCCACCCCCCACGGGGCAATATTGCCCTGATATAGGGCCGGAGCGGAGGCACGTCCCGCCCCGCGGCCAATGGGAGCCCGCGAGGGCAGCTCGCACCGGGTATCCCGGGCGCCGCAGGCGTCCTGCCCGCTCCCTGCTGCCCGCGGTCGATGGGGCACGCGGGCACCTCGAGTGCCCAGGCGTGACCCTACGACGGCCTGGCCTTGGGACGGAGGGGACGGCGCCAGGAGTCGGGTGGCCGTTCTCTTCTCAATCCTCCTGGGACCGCTCGGGATCTCCCACTCGCCGGAGTGGCCGCTGCCTTCGGAGCCGCCCGCCGGGAGTTTGGAGGGGAACCCGCGCCTCCACGCCGCCCGGATTCGTGTCCCCGTGCCGTCTGTCCCCTCCCGGCCTGGGGGAGCACCCGCGTCTGTCCGCACCCGGGGGGGGAATGCTGCACCTCCCGACGCTTAATGGTCTCTCTCCATCAGATAAGTGCTCTGAGGGCTCTCCAAAGTGAATCCCCGGTCTCTCCGTGCTAATGGGTTTTCACTCTTCCCTTGGCAATTCAGCGTTGCTTACTGAGTGTTCACGGCTGGCACGGGAAGCTCACGGAGCAGCAGCACGGGAGTGCGGCCAGTTGCGCTGCCCAGCTAAACCTCCGGCTCATTCTCCTGCTCTTCTCCCTGAATGGCAAAGAAGCGGGGCTGTGAGCCCCGGGCTCCGACAGTGATCACCTTTCCCTGACTGGCTACCTGGGAGGCTGGACCGTCGGTCTGAGCTACCTAAGCCACTGCTTGGATGCTGTTGGGTTTCGTCCAACTCCTAAAACTAAAAGTCGTGTCGATGCTGTTCAGAAAAGCAGAAGGCAGAGCGCACGTGAGCTTGGCTGACCTGGGACTGAACAGACGAGGGACAAAAGGAGGGCTGCATTATGCAGTTTTGACTTAAGCTTTGACTTAGTTTAATTTTCTCAGTTTTAGGAGGTGGCTATGGACAACTGGGAAATGCAGAAGTTGCAACTTGCCACAGAACTATTTTGGTCCTCAACAAAGGCATGAAATTAAAACCCCTTCACCCATCATCCAGTGCCTTCTACTCAGCAGCCCAACAGCTGGCTGGTGGCAGCGAAGGAACAGCATGGGGAGACATGATCAGGGCATTTCACTGGCAGCCTCAGCTCCTGCCCATGGGGGTTTGACTCTGCTCAGCCCCATCGTGCCCCACTGGTGGCACTGCTTCGGAACCGGCACGCTTTGCTTCCCTCCAGGGGGAGGGACACATCCCTGGGGCTGGTGGACACAAGACGGTAGGGGGAAAAGGGACAGTTCCCTGCACATGGGCTCTGAACGGCAGTGAGGCTTTCTAACAGCCCCACTTTCTCCCCAGCGCATTCAGCCCATCTGCTGAGAGAGCAAAGGCTGACACATTACTCGGGACTGAGCATCTTCAAACAGAACCCTCACTGTAAGCCCAGAGCCCTGTAGCTACAGGCACAGCTACGGGCTGTGCTGCCCCAGTGCACTGACAACATGCCATCACTTACACCGCCATGCTCAAAGGACAAAAGTGTCAGTTAAAAGTGCTTAAATCAAATATACCTGCTTAGGAAACCCTAAATGTTGAGGGAGGGGTTAAATTCTAGGTGAAGCTTGCTCAGCACATCCAAGGCAAGCAAATAGGTTTAGAAAATGTCATTTTCTGACCAAGCAGAGGTCTAGAAACACCATGCTTCCTTTTTAGCAAAGAAAGCTGTCCAGTAGGAAAGCATCTGCTCCCTCAGGGTCCCCTGCTACAGAAACTCCCACTGCAGCAAAGCAGGCAGCGCTGGCTCCAGGGGAGGGCTTCTGTTTGCAGAACACAACTGCTCTGATTACACCTAAAGCTGTGTTCTAAATGCTAAGCAAGGGCAGACCATGTTAATGCTAACATATGATCTTCCCATTCACCCATCTGGATCCTCTTACCGAGTTTCTCATTCGTTACCTGTTTGTTTTTGCACAGCTGCTCAGGGATGAGGAAAGCAGAAGCCACTGCTGAACACAGGCACAGTGTCTCCCATTGCCATTGACTTTTGAGGAGTGAACTGCAATTCTCTAAGGTCCCAGATTGCACAGTACTCCGAGCAAAAGTCCTGGTGATGGGATGCTGAGCGACTGCAGATGTTTTTTGGCAAGAGGTCTGTTGAATAAGAGCCTCTGCAAGTTTGAGGAGTAGGAAGAAAAATAGTTAGAAAGAAGCATGAGAAGAATATGAGGGCTGCCAAAAGGAACCTATGGCTGTCCAGGAGCTCAGCAGAGCAGTGACAGTGAGAGTCAGGGGAACTGCTGGGGCACAAACCTCTGGGGGAGCGATGGGACCCGCCAGCTCTGTGCCAGCACATGTGCTGGAGGCAGTGGCAGCCCCATGCCCGAGGCACTCCTCCAAAACTGGGTCCTGGAGCTGCTTGGAGCAAGCATCCCTACAGAAAAACACACCGATCCCTGAGAAGAACTTGGGGTACATGGGGATGTGTATCCATCCCTGAACCTGGAATACATGCAGTGGTCAGCCATCAAAGGGCCTGCAGAGGAAGGCTGCTACAGAAGAAGAATCTCTGGGAAGTTTATTTTATTGAGTATGGCTAAAAACAGGAATGTACAAAGGCCCCAGGGCAAAGAGGGGAAACAGTGCTGCTGCAATGGGCAAGCAGGCTCAGTTCCATCATACACACAGGCAGGCAGAGCATCACTTCCTGAGGAAAGTGTGCCTTCCTCTTCCACCAACACCTGCATGCCATGGGCCCCCCATTCCAAGCTGACCCCAGGCTGTGCAGTGAGGCTGGAGCAGGGAGCTGTGCTCTCCCAGTGCATGTCATTCACTACCAGGATCCTTTGCATGAGCACCAAGAGGAAATGCTCTCCTCCTGCCAAGGCTCCCCTGGCAGAGGGATGTCCCCACAAGCCCTGTGCCGTGTTATTCCCCATTTGCTATGGTATGGCCATGAATTTGGTAGGAAGGAGAAGTTACAAGTATGGATCATTCAGAGACACTGCCCACCAGCAAATAAAGAAAAAGTGAACACGGGCCCCAGGGGCTGAGTCGCATCCCATCAGCAGGGAGCCGTTACTGGGGGCACTCCAGCCCCAGCCCAGGCACTGCCAAATGGGTTTTACCCGATTTCCACTGAGCTGATGGAGGAGGAAGGGCTGTGCTGTAGAGCTGCGCGGGCTGTGATTGATGAACGCTCAGATCCAGCCCCCTCCTCCCCGCCAGCCCCACTTCCCGAGAGGACCGCAGCACACCCAATGCCCGGCCCCACCGGGCGTTCGGTCTGCAGAAATGCTGCTTGAACTCCGTTCTGGAAACAGAAGAGATAGCCCTTCGTAATCCGCAGCACATCACACTGTGCCCCACCAGCCACGTGGCCGCCGGCTGTCCTGGCAGCGCTGGCCCTTTGTGCTGCCCGTCTGCTCGCTGCCTTTGTTCCTTCAGGGCTGTGGGAGCCCAAGCGGGTGTGCGGGCAGCCGTCCCACTGGGCACACCACGTGGCACGCGACAGGACAGAATGGCAGCCTGGGCTCCTTCCAGCTGCCACCAGTCACCTCTCAGCAGCAGCCCGTCAGCTTCCACCCCCTTTCCCTGTCTTTTTCCTGAGCAAATTCCCTTCCGTGCCCAGATCTCCCTGCAGGCATCTCCACAGGGCTGGCACGATGCTGACGTTGTGCGGGGACCCCAGAGCTGAGTCCTACCTGGGGCAGTGGAGCTCCAGTTGCCCTGCCAGTGCCCAGCAAGCCAGTCTTCTGGTCAGTGCTGATAGGGTTCCCAGTTCAGGCACGGTCCCATGCTCCAGCCACTTGGGGGGGACTGGGTCTGATGGTTTGCAGTGCTCTTGCCAATGGTGCAGAGGGCATTTGGCTTTGTTAGCCCAGCCCCACACAAGTGGCATTTTCCCATTCAGGACTGGGCTGCTGTTAGGATGAGACCAACAAGCAAAGATGCAAAGCCCATGAATGCAATCAGGAGCACAGTCTCACTGAAGCCTGGAACACCTGGTGTCCCCCAGTTGGAGCTGTCAGAGCTCCCAGTTCCAGCTCAGTGCTGTGGGTTCTGCAGCAGGGTGCAGGGCTCTGCCTGCAGAGAAAGGCAAGGCCATGTGAGCCCCAGGGCTGGCCTTGGCCACTGAGTTGTGAGTCAAGGGGTAACCAGAGCTCAGTGCATCAGATGCTGCTGCAAAGGAGCTGAGTTGTTCCTCCTGAGCATGAAAGGAGCTCCTTTGTAATTTATGAGTTCTAAACGATGGGCCAAGAATAAGTGTGGCCTGTGCCAAAGTGTCTTTCTCCTCTAGATTGCTGATGCTTGTACAAACATTGTAAAAGTGCCAGCGGTCTCACTAAAGTAGCATTACTTCTAATAATTAGGTTATCATCGTGGGCTTCTGCTGTGTTACAAACGAGATGCCTCTGCCAGAGCCACGGAGAAGAAAGTGAATTTATTCACAGCAAGCCCCTTCACATATGCTCCTCCTCCTCCCCGCTGGAGACCCAGTGTACAAATCCTGGCTCAGTGTGAGCAGGGACAGGGCCAGCGGGGTGACACTGTGCGAGTCAGCCCTTCCTCCCCCAGGCAGGGAACAGCTTTGTGAATAAACCGATGGTGTAAAGCAGAGCAGCCACTGCTCAGCAAACAGCCCCGAGCAGGAAGGTGGGAAGCACCTGGGAGTGATGTGCTGGGCTGCACTGGGGTGACCCCCAGAAAGGGAGCTGCCCAGGCCTTGTGCAGCGTGTGAGACACATCGTGGGTGGAGAGCACACAAAAGGATCTGCATGGACTTCTCCAGTTGCGGCGCATCGATTACAGAGGGGTTTGGAGATACAAACATATCTACACATACAGAACATTGCAGAAGTGTATCTCATGAGTAGTGTCCAGCCTTACTTTTCACACTGTTATACATTTCAGTCACTCCCAGATGGATCTTCTAAGAGAGTTTGTATGAGGACTTTAATAGAAAACAATCTTAGGGCTCAGAATGGTTAAAATATGTCTCCAATCAAAGTAGTTTATTCTGTTCCGGTTTGTTTACAGATCTACAACACATATATCCAAATCCGCTTGGGTCAAAGTGAAATTTAACAAAAGATACACTTCTCAACGCGGCACAACATTGCTCAAATCGCACAGAGGGCAAAATAAAACCCCAAGTAACATTTTGTACCGTTGCTGTCCGGCCAAACACCAACACCAGAAGGTGGGGAGGGGAAAGAAGGAAGGAAAAGAAGAAAGAAAGGAAAACGTGGCTGCGTTGGCCAGAACTGGAGGAGTTAATGTGTTTCTCACAATGGTAATTCCAGGTTCTGTCTTAGAGGATGCAGAAGGAGCTGCAGTGTTTGCAATCTGCAAAGTGAGCATCAGAGAGCTTTGTGAGGAATGCAAAGATTTGGTTAGTCTTTAACTTGACGCTTCTAGCGACAGATATGGCAGTCTTCTCGGGGCGATGTGTGCCGTCGGGAGGAGACCTCAGTGCCTTAAACAGGAGTATCTCTGAGAGCCCAGTGAGGGGTTCAACACAACTGCTTAACTAAAGAGGAGGAAACTCGAGGTTTCAGAGCATCTTTCCCTTTTCTCTTTTCTTTCATTTTCCCTCCTGTCTTATAATTTTCCCACTCTCCTCATGCATTCGCTGTCCCAGTCGTGGCAGAGGCGGCTGGGACCATCCTGGCCAGGAGCCCCAGACCCGGCTGCACGTTTCTGATTGTCAATTTTCTTTCAAAGTTTATTTTTATTTTTTAATGATAAAAAACAAGAGGAAAAGCTCGGGCTTCCAAAGATGTCTACAAAATTGATTTATGGTTAGTATAAAGACAACAGTATAAATAACAAAGGAGGCGGCAGCTGCTGCACGGATTGCTATGGAGACCCTAATGAAATTAGCGCTATCAGAGGGTGTGGTTTTTTTTTTCCTTTTTTTTTTTTTTTTTTCCCGCTAAGCTTCTAATTTCTTTCCTATTTCAGATAGCCAGAATGCAATTAAAAACAAAAAAATAGAAAAAGTAAATAGCCCACCGAAAGAAGGTGTGCTCTTGTACCCGGTCAATAAAAAGGCGCGAGGCTCCGCGGGCAGGGCCGGCTCTGCACCCACCGCGGGGCCGGCCCGGCTAAATAAATACCCGAGAAATAATTCCCTTTTCTTCTTTCTTCGTGAAGTGTAACGGCTCCTTGCGTGACGCCGCGGTTTGTTTCACCCTATTAATGACTTACGACTCGCTGTCTTAATTAATCCTTACACAAACTACGAACACCAGCCACGGTTACGACTGCTCACCACTACGCTCCCAACGGCTCGGGCCGGGCGTGCTGACGGGCGGGGCGGCCCTGCGTCGGGCTCCCGAGTGTCGGCGAAGAAACTCTACCAATAGCCACATAAATACATTAAGACGAGGATAAATAATCAGTGATACAAAAATGTCTCGCTTTCAAATAATAAATAGGTATCGTTTAGTCCGATGCGATCCTTACGTTACGGAGGAATTCATAAATTAACTTGTCGGAAATAAGCTGGGCGCTCACAGCTGCTCTAACACACCTCAGCGCGACGCGCTGCTACCTCTACGTGATCCCTACGACTTACCTCGGGCACACCGCTACCAGCTACCAGTCCCCGGGTCGCGGCGTATTGCACTGCCGTGCTCCGAGCGGCTCGGAGCAGCAAAGGGGCGGCCCCGGGGGGCACGCACCCGCCCCGTCGGCCCCGTCCCGTCGGAGGAGTGAGGTAATAGAGGCGAGCCCGCTCCGCTCGCCGCCGCCGGTCCGGCCGCTACAGGTGCGTGAGCTTGGGGGCCTCCTGCAGCCGTCCCTGAGACGCGTGGTGCGAGGAGAGGTCCGTGTAGGTGGGGTGGGGGTCGCAAGGTCCGTGGTGGTGGCCGCCGGGGATCTGCGCGGCGCAGCTGTAGTCCACGCTGGCGGAGGAGGGGTGCTGCAGGTGGCCCAGGTTGAAGACGGGCCCCGAGGCCGGCATCGAGTCCACGAAGTTGCCCCCGACGTAGACGGGGCTGCCCTGCAGGCCGGGGTTGCCGAAGCCGCCGCCGCTCTGCAGGGGGTGCGGCTCGTACTCCGCGCCCGCGTAGCGCTTCTGCTGCGGCAGGCAGCCGCCCAGCGGCGCCGTGTAGGCGGCCAGCCCGTACATGCTCTGCTGCGCCTTGGCGAACGGCGTGGGCGACGGCGCGTCGTAACCCAGGCCGCCGACGGCGGGCAGCTGCCCCGAGTAGCCGGCGTGGGCCGCGCCGCTCAGCGGGGGGCTGCGCTCCGGGGACTGGCCCGCGGGGGAGTGCATGATGCCTTTGGCTTTCTGGTCCTTTTTGTACTTCATGCGGCGGTTCTGGAACCAGATCTTGATCTGCCTCTCGGTCAGGTTCAGCAGATTGGCCATCTCCACGCGGCGCGGCCGGCACAGGTAGCGGTTGAAGTGGAACTCCTTCTCCAGCTCCACTAGCTGCGCGCTGGTGTAGGCGGTGCGCACCCGCTTGGAGGCCGGCCCGGGGGGGCTCTTGTCCTCGCAGCTCTCTCCTGCGGGAAGATGCACGGAGAGCCGTTGGTCCCCACGAAAGCCCCCGGGGACCCCGGAGCCCTCCGCCCCTCCCGCTCCGCGTGGGACCGGGGACGGCCGCCCACACCTCTCCCTCCCCGCACCCCTCCCCTCCTTCGCCACCTCCTTCGGGGCCCTCGGCCCGTGAAGGCTCCGTCGAGGCCGCGCCCGTCGAGAAGACGGGACGGGATCCCCCGGGCCGCCCCCTGCAGCCGGGCTGGGGGCGCTGGGATGCAGGGGAAGGCCGTGGGAAAGACATCGGGCCACAGGGCGGGGGCTACCTGAGGGGGGGCAGGTGCTTTTCTGCTTGGAGTTCTGCCGGGATTCCTTCATCCAGGGGAATATCTGCTTGCTGAGGGTGGCGGAGGCCGAGCCGGAGGCGTTGGGCCCCCCCTTGGCTTTTTTCGGGGGGGGCGCGCTGGAGGGATTGGGCGGGGAGGACGGCGGCAGAGCCGGGGGCTGCTGCTCGCCGATGCCGGGGGGCTGGCTGCCCCCGGGGCCGCCCCCGGCCGTTCGCATGCAGCTGCCGCCCAGCTCGGGGCCCTTGGGGGCCGGGCCGCGGCCGGGCGCGGAGCTTTGCACGGAGCAGGCGGAGCCGGGGTACTCGCCGTCCAGGCCGGCCGCACCGTAGGGCTGCTGGGCCGCGCCGTAGGGGTAGGCGTCGGCCTTGCTGTACGTGTAGCCCCCGAAGAGCCCCGCGTTGTCGTAGTAGGCGGTTTTCTGCATCTTGCTCTCTGCGATCGCCAAGGCCCGCGGCCCCTGCTCAAAGATCATTGACCGCCGCCCCGCGCCTCACGTCGTCGGCCCGGGCCACTCGCCGCCGCGGGAGCCACCTGGGGAGGGGGACAGAGGGGACACAAGAGACAGCTTCAGTGCGGGGCGGCGAGGGGCAGTGAGGGACACCGGGGAGAGAGAAGGGACACTGGGGGTGGAGTAGGGAGCGTCGGGGAAGGAGCGGGGGACACCGGGGAAGGAGCAGTCACCGGGAAAGGAGAAGGGGCACCAAGGAAGGAGCTACCCGAGAACGATGGTGCTGTGGAGGAGCAGGCACACATGACGGGGTCCAGAGGTCACTTTCTCGAGGCCTCTGGGGACAGACCACGCTCGGGGCCCGGCGGCGGGTGGGTGCCGTCCCCGGGGACCCCCGGGCCCGCACCGGCAGGAACCCCACAGCCGCCTGGCGCCACGCGTGCGCACGGCCGCGCAGGGCTGACATGATGGATGGAGCCGCGCTGCAGCCGGGCGAAGGCAGACAAACCCCGTCCCCTTTGTAAACCCGGCCTTCCTTCTTGCCCGGATTCCTCCGGAGTTAAAGGATAACCGACGCCATTCACTAGCTTCACTTTGCACCATAAAGGATGTCGCAGGTCAGCTCCCCTATTTTAATGCCGTGATGAATTAAAATTCTTCACCCGACGTTTCTCGTCCCTTTCATTCGTCCTCAGCAGAAAGAACCTGAGACACTTAGGATTATTTTTAGGGGATGGTTTTCACTATAGACGTTGGGGACCTCTTTTAGCGGCCTGCGAACTCTCCCCGCTCCTCTCCCCGCCCCCCGATCGGGCTGTTCGGGTTTTAAATGGATGGAGCGAACCCCCCCGCGTCGGGCTGTTGGAGCATTTGGGGCAGAGTGATACCTTTCCCCTGGCTGCAACACGGGACTTCTGCTCTTTTGTTGCAAGACAGAAACTCGCCCGCAGTTTTGTTATGGCAAAATTCTCCGTTCTTAATTTTTCGCTGTATTTTTCTCGTTGGGTTGGGTTCTTCTCTGACATTTTCAGTAATTTTAAAGACTAACACACACTTCGGCTGACTGCATAGGTCCGTAACTCAGTGTGTCTTAGGAGTTTGTTGTATTTCTACAGGGTTTGAGCCTATTAACACACCAGAGAAAAGTAGCTAGAAAAATTAGAGCAGTGTCTGATAATTATCATTTCCCCGGCCCATACTCATGCAACATCGCAATAGCACCTCTCTTTCCCCCGTGGCGATTGGTACCACCGATACCTTTCCTAAAATTCCGCGCCAGTCACGGCCGTGCGGGGGGATCGCAGCCGCTGGGGCAGCTGAGCTCGGCCGGCCCCAAACTTCCCAAACAAAGCCCCGCTCTTCCCAAACAAAGCCTGGGATTATCGGGGGGCCGGGAGGGATGGGGAAAGAGCCCCTTTTCCTTTCCTAGAGAATGTTGGTGAAAGAGCATCTAAGGAAACGAGGGGTGGCGATTCAGATGATTTCTAATAAACTGTTCTTGATCTTGACGGGTCTTGCAAGTATTTTTGTGCAAAATAACTCCGTCGCCCGTTTCTCCCTTCCAGCATCTGCGTTTTCGGGAGCTGAGGACTGAGGACTCCCGGTTGCACGGCGCTGCCTTAAGTGTATGCTTTCATGTGCCTCGGAAAATAGAGCTCCCAAAAGGATGGGCAGAATCTTAAGAAAGAATATTGCTGTTAAGCTGTTAAAAGCCTTATTTCTTTTCTGAAATACCAACTGCTTGTGAACTCTGCTTGAACCTACAAAGAAGGCTATGGGCCATAAATCACATGGACAATGCTCAACTGTTCGGTGGCTCATCTTTAGATCTCAAAAAGAGAGAGAGGGAGAGAAGGAGGAAGAGGGAGACCTTCCAGGTTTTGATTTTCCACGAGTGCAGTGCCCAGGGTGATGTTTTTGTAGCCGACACCAAAGCGAGGGCCCGACACTTGGTTCGGCCAGAAACAGCCTCCAGGAAAAAAAAGTGACATCCAAATGGCGAGGCCGAGCCGTGGGAGGTGGGCTCGGAGGGTAGGGAGCCGCGGAGTATCCACGGCTGTGCTTCACATTTCCCTTCCTCCTCCCCACAGAGGTTAACCTCAGCTGAACCGCCGGACACGGCGCACCATAATGGGGCTCTTTGTCCCAACACCGGTTCCAGCGTCTTCGGGGCTCCCGGTCCCCTGCTGCGCGCCCGCGGAGCCCCGCGCGAGGACGCGCGCCCACCCCACGCGTGTGCGCGGCCGGAGCCGTGGTGCCGGCGCTCCCATATTAAGCAGTTCCCTACTAAAAGTTCCCCCGCACTTAATTCCGCTTAGGATCAATATCTCATATGATACGGAATAAATAAAAGGCGGTGAGAGCGGCCAGCGGAGCGGTTATTAAAGCAGCCGGAGCTCTCAGGGTGCATATCAATGCACCTGTCATTGTGGTTTGTAGCAAAATTTATGACTGCGAGTGCTGTGGCAGTAAACGCTCCGGCCAGGAATGAAAAGGAAAACACTTCCCAAGCCCCAGCACTTTCAGAAGTGCAAAGCAGCCTTCGCGTAGGAGGGAGCCCGGCAAAAGAATTCCCCACTCGGCACATTTCCCGGCCGCCGGCCCGGAGGGAGCCCCGTATATAAGGGACGCGCCCGAGCCGGTAGCGGCCCGGCCCGCGGGCAGGCGCCGAGCAGCCCCGGGGACGGCTGCGGGACGGGACGGGACGGGGCGTGGGGCTGTCCGGACAGAGCCGGGGCTGTGCTGAGCGGGGCCGGGGCACCTGCTGAGTGGGACCGCGGGCAGGGCACTGCGACCTCAGAGAGCGGGCGCGGACTCCCCGTCTCTGGAGCCCCCCGTTTCCCTGGCTGGGCTCGGCTCGCCCAGCCTGCTTGCGGTGGGGCCTGCCCAACGCTGCCGTAGCTTTGGCCTGCGGAGCAGCGGCTGCGGCACGGGCCGCCCGTTCCCCGCAGCCCCGCTCCTACCGAGGGGCTGCCGCCGCGGGGGAGTGGGAGACGGATGGAAAAGGAAATTTAGAGAACTCACCACGCTTTTGTTTTTTCTTGAATTTTGACTTTAACTGTGTGTGTAGGATCTTCAGGTTCCTTTGGATAATCCTTGGGCGCGGACCTGCAACAGAAGTGAGAACTCTCAGCGGAAGCTGTTTTGTTTTGGACTTTCTTCCTTAGGACTTTGTTAATAAACGCACGTCTCGTCCGCAGCCCCTCACCGCTCTCTAAGTCCACGTCAGATCTTTTACCAGACAAAGGGCAGACGCTTCTCTTCATTTATTAATAACGCTTTGAGAGAGGCGGGGAGCAAAAAAGGAAAAAAAAAAAAAAAAAAAGCGAAATACCCCTGGACTGCCACCACCTCCACCGCGGCGAGGAAGAAGGGAGCGGGGGAACTCGGCCCTTTTCGGGCAGCGCGGGGATGGGACCGGGACCGGGAGGGGACGGGGACGGGAGAAGAGAGGCCCCGAGCCGAGGCCCCCTCCGCTCCCCGAGGCGCCCGCCTGCTCAGGGGAGCTCCGCGAGAGCGGAACTACCGCAGGTCCTTCCCTCTGCCCCTCGCTCCCCATCCACCGGCCGAGACAGAGACAGAGAAGCAAAGAAACCCCAGCGCTGAAAACACGCCGCAAACGTTTGTTGCTCGAAAGGCACATTTTGCTTCTGGTTGTGTAAGGTGTCGAGTCGGGACTTTGAGAACTTCAGAGTGCCAGAAATCCCCCACAAAGAAGCCCGGGTCATTATAAAGACGATATCTCGCAGCCATAAGCCTTTGAAATGACCTTTGGCTCGGATAGCAATAACTCACCCCTTAATGAACAACCAACGGAAGCGCCTCCAATAGCTCACAACACAACAGACCCTACAACTTTCCTCCGCGTCTCCCCTCTCCCAGCCCAAACCCGGTAGGATGCGGCGTTACCCCTTCGAATCACCTTAATTTATGCTGGCAAACCGGAGTTGGGGAAGTGGAGCTTCACGATTACACACGGTGCTCGCTCAGGTTCTTGGCCCGGGCCTGTCCCGGGAACGTCTTATATAATATATGCACGTGGGCGTACGTCAACTTTAAGTGCTTTATTTTTTTAAGCAGAGTTCATTAGAAATAGCACTTCGTGGCCTGCGCGAGGAGAGCGTAAGTGGGGCTGCGCAGAGAGCGCACAGCGAGCCCGCTGGTGATGAGCACGGTAAGTTTTCATTTTGTGCCTAATTAATTATCGACTTCTCTTCCTTTTCCGAAGCAGCCTCAGAAGCCGCTCTGGATGCGCGTTCCTCGGCCAGGAGCCGCCAACCCCGCACCCTGCAGAGCCCCGACGCTCTGCAGAGCAGAGGGAACGGGGCGCTGCTCTCCCGCAGCTGCGGTGGAGTTACCGGAGCTCCGACGGGGAAATCTTTACGATTATTCAGGCGTGGGCCCAATATCGGTATTATTGAAATTTTAGGTGAAGTTGTAAGTGAGTGCTTCCATCGAGCCAAATGAAATGCTGCTCGCAGTAATTGGATTCAGCTGACTAACTTGGCAGGCCAGCAGCTCGGAGGCATACAGCTAAGAAAAATGTTCACTGCCTTTAACTTCTCATCGAGCAGAGCAACGCGCAGCAGAAAGACACACACACACACACACACGCACGCACGCACACAAAAGCCAACAAAAAAAAAAACAACTTCTTTCTTCCCTTCCCTCTCCTCACTGTCCGGCCGCAGCCCTACCCCCGTACGATGCGGGGCTCTGCGCGGGGTTCCCCGCAAACACAACCTGGGAGCTCCGCTCAGGCCACGGGTCGGGGCCGGGGGAAACCGGACCCGGGTGGGGGAAGGCAGCCGGGTTGCGGGGAGCTGAGGCCGTTCCCAGCGCTTCTGAGCGGCTGCAGCCCTCGGGCACTCCCAGACAGGCACCATCCTGCTGCTCCCACTGCCCGAACGCACCGGGACGGCTTCCCAGAGGATAAATGTCACCGCGAGCTGCAGCAGCAGAAGCCGGGGGCGCGGGCGGCCAGGTAATAGCAAGACTAAAACAACTGGGGGGAAAAGGGGGCAGCAGCCGCTGAGCGACAGAAATGTGGGGGGAAAAGGCTTGAGAACGCACCTGGCAGGAAGATTTCAGAAACCCAACGGAGGGGCTGCGTTAACAGACGAGCCTGTTTGAGATCGCACGTTACGAACCAGCACGCCTCCCCCCCCCCCGCCGCGGCAACGAGTATCCTGGTGCTCCATCTTACTTTGCAATGGGAGCATCCAGCAAAGTTGTCTCTCCCCCTTTTCTTTGTTATTTGCAATTCCCTCCCTGAAACCACCGAAACATGGAGCTAGGAGAAGGATAAAGCTTTTCTCCCAGCCCTTGGGAAGGAGTTCGCCTTTTATTTAAGCGACATAATAAAAGATAGAGCTTAAAGCCTCCAAGGAGGTGGATGTTACTCCACGCGTTATGGGCAGAGATTACAAATAAATTCCGGGCGGTCTCCGAATAAAGGTGGTAATGCAGTCCCTGTGGGTAAAGGTCCCGTTTTGCCATGCAGTTCCTTACCTGTGTGCCAATTTATCATAACCTGGGCTCCTCACTTTTCAGCATCTGCTCTCGCAGTTCTTAGAATACATCCTTCCCCCTTTGTCTGCAGTCAGCACTGTCCTAAACCTGATCCTGCGGTTTTACAGACATTTCCACACCAGAATTCCCGATAGAATGAGAACAAGCACGGGCTCAGCTACCAATAAAAGAGAGCGAGTGGAAATCGGAATTTGGTGGGGTTAAAAAAAAAAAAAAAAAAAAAATCAACACACGGCCCTTCAGCCATCAGCCTCCCGGAATCAAAGGCAGCAATTGGCCGCCTCTCGTTTTGTTTTGTTTTTAAATCGTGCGGCCATTGATGAATTTTGGGGACGAGCAGGAGAAAGCCCTTTATAACCAGAAATATGGGCACTGCCTTCCAATACAGCCGTGTTTGCCCACGTGATGCCTGGAGCAGCTCTCCGGGCCGAGGCACAGCAGCTCCCAGCCGGGCCCCCCCGCGCCCCGCTCCCGGCCCGGGGCTCCGCGCCTCTCCGCACCGCTCCGCACTTACGCGCCCGCCCGAGCACCGGGAGAAAGGTGAATTCCGCGGGGTTCCCAGGGCGCAGAAATTGTCGGCGGAGGGAGAGGAGAGGTTTGGGACCGGCCGAGACCCGCGCTGCTCCGGCGGCCGTGCGCCGGGCGGAATGGAGTGCGCGGATTTTTGTTTTCTCCGTCCTGGGAGCAGGCGGGCGGCAGGGACTGGCCCTGGCTGGAGGCTACAGAAGCGTTGGAGAAAAAAACAAAAACAGCAAGAACTCATGACATTGCGCCTTAAGCCTGCCTCCCCGTTCCCTGAGCAAGCTGAGAGCAGAGCGAACCCGATACGTATCCATCATGTGCGCCCACAGAGCTCGCCAGCAATTCCAGCTCGGCGAAAAAAAATACATTTATTGGGTTCTCTCTTTGATTTTCTAACGTATCTGTAGCTATAAATACACCAGCCCTAATCTAACATCTGCTATGATTTCATTACCATCCAAAGCACAGGGATGTGACAGTAACGTATTGCCCTACGATACCGACCGTAAGTGCATTGTAACATTTATCTAAATTACATTGCTTTTCCTGACTTTGCAAACCAGTTATAAAAAGATTGGAGTCCGGTGATGGAAGCGTAAGTTCTGTGTAAATTATTGTGTACGGTTTCGGATTTATAATCCTATATTTCTTCGAAACGACGCACTTAAATCTCGCCCCGAGTAAGAGGTAATGGTTCTTTATATCCTTTCCGCCTGCCATCTATTTCGGCGTCTGTGCGCGTCGCGGAGCCTGACTCGTGTGCCCCCGCACCCCGCGCCGTGCGTGCGGGGCCGAAAGGCTGCGGGGTTCGGTGCGGGACTGCGGGGGCTCTCGGCCCGGCGCCCCCAGGGAAGTCCCGCAGCCGTGGGGCGGCCGCTCGGAGGCTCCGAAAGGGGCCGTTGAAACTACGCATGGAGGCCGGCGGGGAGAAGGGTGCACCTCGGCACCGCCACCAGAACGAAGGCATCGCAGGGGGATCGCAAAGCTCCTAAGGAAATGTAAATCCTTCGCGCCGGTGGGACTCCGGCTTTGCGCGAATTTGTCTCCAGTAAAGGATCTAAGAGTTCTTCAATCGGAGCATATGTTCATAGAGCAATAAAACAGAAAGATTTACAGTCTCCGCCCGCCCCCCAGCAGCCTCGCACCCTTTCAGGAATTACTTATGATGATTTATAACAACAACTCCGACAATTGTCAAACTGATAAAATAGCCCAGGCTATATGCGGGAATAAACGCTCTTACGAAGGGGCCGCGATTTATGTTCGGGTCCATTTTACTGCACCTCTTGGAGGAGTTGGGTTTCCTTCCCGGGCCAACGGGATAATATAAAACTTCATTGATAAAAACGTGGGACTCGCGGTGAAGTAGCGAATCTGTTCCTTAGTCACTACCAAAGCACATAAACATTTGTCATCTTTGAATAATTGAATTAATGTGTTATTGTTTGAATGTATAATTCATAACATAGGAAACTTTGTCTCTGTCCTGCCACCGAAACGGAAGTAATAAAAAGCTGCAATCTCGGATTTTTTTAGAAATTATTCCAGCAAGGACAATAAAGAATATCCTGTTTGCAGAAAGCGTTTCCAGCTGACTCCGAGATTTAAGAGAGAAGCCTCAGCCTCGCGGTCCGTATTTCACGGAGTTCGCGGAGGGTGCCTTCCTATCAGCACAACATCCCCCCCTCCTCCCCAATTTTCCCCTATCGATCGGGGCCGAGAGGCGCTGCGGGGCAGGGTGCGCGGTTCCCTTCCCCGCGGGGCCGGCACGGAGCGCGACCGGGCAGCAGCGGCGCTGCGGGCGGAGCGGGGCGGCCCTGCGCGCCCGCGGTAACCCCGCCGTCACACGAGGCGCGGCACGATTTACGACCCCTCTTGAAAAGAAGTTGAGGGCCTCTCGGCGGCGCCGGCAGCGGGCGGCAGATGCTCTGACAGCCGCGTTCCGCCCCGCGCCTCTCCGCGCCTCTCCGCGCCCACCGGCAGCCTCTCCTCCGCCGCTCCGCGCCTCGCGTCCCCGCTCCCTGGGAACCAAAGGTCACCCGCTCCGGCTGCCGGCCGCGGCCGGGCTGCGAGCAGGAAGCGGCGTGCCCTATTTGTCAAGGGTTTGACAGCTAAGTTCATTAAGGCTGAAATAAGAAGGAATAAAAGCAAAAAACCTTTACGTACCGGGCGGCTGTTTTTTTTTCGGCAGCTTGCACGGAGCTAGGTGTGTGGAGAGAGGGGCTGCGCCCTTTGTATATTATATTCTTGGGATCTCTTCAGTTTTCAAGTCTGATAGAGTCCTTTGCTTGGCAGATTAATGACGACTCCGTGTTTCTTAAGGGACGTGCTGAATTAATTATTTCGCGAATCACGTGGTCAGGACTTGTAGAAATCTATTCTTATCATCTTCCTCGCACTTTGAAATTCTGCCTGTTATGACTGTTCCTAGCACGATTATTTTGGTCTCTGGGCTTGCAAAAGGAAAAAAAAAAAAAGAAGAAGAAGAAGAAGAAGAAGAAGGGGGAGGGGGGAAGGAAGAAATCAGGGGAAAGGGCCGACCAACATGGCCGTTGGCAGCGGTGCGGCTCCGCGCAGAGAGGTCCCTATTTACTGTACTGTACAGTGCGCGGGGTGTGCTACGGACTGCGCCTCGCCTCTCCATTCTTGCCTTAACGACTAGCGACCATACAGCACGCAGAGCCGTATTGATGTATCGGGGTAACAGGAGGAGCCATTAAACAGCAGAAAGAAAGTATAATCGCTGAATGGGTCTCGGCGCTTAACGCGGAGCTGTGGATGCGCGGCCCCCGCTGCCCCGAGGGCCCACGCGGGCCGCGCAGCGCTTCTCGCCCCTCTGCTCGGGATGCGGCGCTTTGGCCCCGTGCCCTGACCGCGCTCCGAGGGGCCGAGTCCTCCCTGGCAGCGCTCCTGGCACCAGCGCAGGGGATGCGGCGTTGGCTGAGGTGCTTACGCGGGGTTGGAATATAATGGTGTCTGCCCTGGGTGCACGGGGCAGTCTAAACTCTCCGAGTCTGTGTTTCTGTGTGACCTTTCGCTTGTGTCAGGCCAACGAGTGAAACTGAAGGCCGCTCACTGCGCTGTATTTTCAGCTTGGCGTTGCGCTGTATTTTCAGCTTGGCGTCGCGCTTCCCGGAGCCACACATCTGTGTGGGGACCGAGGTGGCTTCAGGTGGGGCTCCCGCTCCCACCGCACACGCACATACCCGGCAGTCGTTCTAGGAGGGCTTGTTAAATGCAAAGCAGCAGCAAATGGGTGGCAGGCGCTTTTAACTGCAGCCTCAATGTAAATACAGGCTCCAGCTTGGCCTGGAGTCACACCACGATGGCGGGGCCATCGGCAGACCTGTTCAAAGGGACATTTGGACGGATGCAATGCGGAGTCACTCATCTCTTAGCATGGTAATGAAGGGAGGGACAGGCTTTTCGCACGGACCCGCCTCGTAGGGACTGCTGGTACAAGGTACAAAACAGAATCTATTTCTCTACACCTTTTATTATTTCAAATGTATATGGAGGGCTTACATCAAAATTACAGGCGACAATTAGTATAAATAACGCTTTAATCAATGGCAGCAAAACATTTGTAAAGTCTGTAAAAGCATCACACTTTAACAGAGACCAGAGTATTGCTGGGCAACGCAAGCATTTAACAAAGGCTTTGACACACCACGCTTCATCCATGATGAAAATAAGGGGTTCCCTCTCCCGCATAAAACGACCCTGGAAGAGGGTTAAAAATCATAAAAAAATAAATCTCGGGTTCCTTTTCCACGGGAGATAATGACCAGTGGGTGCTCCTGGTCGTTATTGCCCGCATTTCTGACCCTTCGGAGCATTGGCAGCTAGAAGCCATTTATTTGCGTTGGTGCTTTCTGCCCCCAGTTCCCATATTCCCGGGGCTTACAGAGCAATGACAACTCTGCAAACTTGCGGTGCCCCGGCCTCGCTCAAAGGGACGTGCAGAGGGCTATGGGAGCCGCGCCTGCTGAAGCCAACACTCGTCTTGGAGATATTAACATTTCAAAAGGCAATGAGCCAAATTCTGCTCGCAGCTACATCCTTGTTTGACTGCAGTGGGCGGGGGAAGGAACGCTGGGAGCAGAATTTGGCCCTTTAACTTGGGGAGCGATCTCTCACGATAAGGTCTGCTTATCCCGGGACATTATTTTCCGGCCTGGCACCACAGAGGCCAAACTTGGCATCTGCCCCCCGAGTACCGCGTTCTCCCCGCTCCGACCCAACTTGTCACAGACTTTGAGCGGGCAGCGGGGGGCCGGGAGGGGTATTTTCATGGGGAGCAACCAGGGAGAGGGTTGCTTCTTTTTTTCTTCTTCTTCTTCTTTTTTTTTTTTTCCTCCCCCTTTATCCTAGGTTCGCATGAAGAGAGAAGGGAGGGCTTCGGTCAGCTCCGGAGACGAAACGCAGGAATTGGATGGAACAAAACTTGAAAACTTGCCTGAGGAATTCCCTCCCCAAGCGCCGCTGCGAGCTGCTCTCCATGCCAGAGAAAGAGAAGAGCAGTTTGGGTCCAAAAGGTTAAGGGTTTAGAGGTCACTCTTCCCGGCTGAAATACAACTAATCGAATAGAAAATTTGTCCTCTGGGTGAACCTGTTCCTGCAATTTAGCCGAACTTCAGTAAAATACCTTTTCAGCTTCTCAACGTGAAGGCGTCAGAAAAAAAGACGTCTTTACTATGTATGAACTCCGCGCTTTTTGTCGTAGAAACAATGATGCGAATAATGCGGGAATATCCATCTTTAATATCACGACGTGGAGATATTCAAGTATTGCCATGTGCAAGTCTGAGAACTGGGCTAACCTCGAGGAGGAACAAAGAGTTTTCTCCGAGCTCTAAAACAAAAGAGCAAGTCTTACAAGACACTGTGCGGACTGCTAGGGATGAGAAAAGGGCAGAAATTAACCGCTGCCCATAGTTAATCCCGCCGAATGCCCTCGTTCTGAAAAGCTCGCCCTTTATTTTCGAATTTATTCATGCCCGTTTTTGCAGTGTTTTCCCGAGTGAGCTGGGGAAGCAGCGAGTCCTCGGTGGGAAGCACTCAGCCCAGACACGAGCACTTTAACTTACACCGATGTTTCAACTTCCTTTTACAGAAGTGCAGCTTCAGCACTTGCCCCGGCTTTCCTTCTTTTCCCTTCTCCCTTCAATAATGGGATCATCTAGTTAAAATCTCGATGCGATGGTCCCTCTCCCAGGCTGCCCTCGGGGAAGGGAGATAAGGGCTGAGCTTAGATCGCACGAGCAGGGTGTAAAGGGGCAGGTTTGGCTGGGTTGGGACTCAAAACGCAGGCTCAGCGCACTAAACTTTGGCACGGTACAAGCAGCGGCCATAGGCAAATACGTGGTTTAAGAGCAGCTCTGCTCCCGTGCAAACCTCCCCTCCTTCCCTCGATAACTTGCTGAGATTTCCAACAGTTTCAGCCATGTGTCGAGGGTTCCTTAAGAACAATCACCGCCCATGTGAAAAGAACCCGAACCAAACCTACCCAACAAACGTAACGTAGACCAAAAAAAAAAAAGAAAGAAAAAAAAGGAAAAAAGAAAAAAGAAAAGAAAAAAAAAAAAAGAAAAAAAAGAAAGGAAAGAATCCCAATAAACAAAGCACAAAACCAAACCAGTAACCCATACAGCCCGTCCCTCTGTTGGGCAGAAAATAAATCTAAACCCAGCCAGAAATAAGGCATGTAGCTTCGAGCTCTGAATGGGTCAGACCATCCCAGAAATCACATTGATTTTTCACTCCGGGTTTTTCTTTGTGGTTTATTTTTGCCTTTTAAATGACGTATTGCTGGTTAAAAGTACAGCGCCGAGCAGGGCAGACTTTGGGAAGAGATTTCGAGCCCGTTGGCCCCGGTGGCACACGGTACGGAGCAGGGACGCTTCTCACAACAAAGAAGGAAATGCATAAAATGGGACCAGAAAGTTGTGTACGTTCAAGACAAGTAAACATCATACGTGGGCTCGTCAGTCTGGGAAGGTGAGATGCTGCATTTCAGCCCCTCTTTCCCATTTTTTTGGTTTGACTTTTTTTCTTTTTTCTTTTTTTTTAATCTTCACTCTTCTATGTAACAAATAAATAAATACGCTAACACCATCAGGACACAAAATAACCCGTTTTCACTTAATTCCTATGCACAGCTTCTGAAAATTATGGAAATGAGCGAGTAATTTTCATCACACCAAGAAAGGTAAAGCAGCACAAAAAGTTCACAACCGCGAGTCTTTGTGTTCAAATAAAGGACTATGCCATAAATTTCCTGTCCTCAACTTGCTCCAAAAGCATCACACTCGCTGCGTGGGATAAAAAGACAATTAAAAGCAAAAATCCCAGAATAAAGCATCGAACCTTCATTTTCAAATCCAAAACTGAAACACGGGACAGTTTCATTTTCAATGATTTATTACTTTTTATGGACAGAAGGTCTCGTTTAATATTTTCCCAATTCCTACTGCCTGAATGGTGCTTTTTTTCTTTCTTTCTTTCTGTGCTAGCGAGAGGCAAATAAAATAAAGTCCGAAGTAGCGTCATTTAGTCTCCTTTGTACCACAGTACCTTATGGAAAGATGGCAGTTTCTCGAGTCCTTGGCTGCTACACGCAGGTTCTGCTTGGATAGTGTCACTTATGTACAGTACTGGTCAGAATCGAAGGATGAAATGGAAAACGTCACCTCTTCTATAAAGTTGTCAACTCAGTCTGATGGTCCTTGGGAACAGTCTGTAAGTGGGGGTTAGAACCGGAGGAGGAAGACCTGCCCTTAGTGTTGGGCAGTTTGTGGTCCTTTTTCCACTTCATTCTTCTGTTCTGAAACCAGATCTTGATCTGGCGCTCAGAGAGACACAAAGTGTGCGCTATCTCGATACGGCGGCGCCGGGTCAGGTACCTGTTAAAATGAAATTCTTTTTCCAGTTCTAGGACTTGCTGCCTGGTGTAAGCTGTTCGGGAGCGCTTAGGTTCCCCTCCGCTGTAATTGGGGTTCACTGGGAAAGAAACACGGAGAACTTTACAGACCGAAGGGGGACTTTCCGCCTCGCCTTCCCACGCGGCCCCAGCGGCGCTCCGGCGGTGCCCGGCGCGGCCGTTCCGCGGGGCCGGCTGCTACCGCGGCTCCTGCGCGGAAGAGCCCCGCACGCCGACGGCCTATTTCCTCGGCAATAAAAATTTATGACGAGTGTAATTGGCCGCCTCGCCTTAAAGCCTCGCCAGGGCTCGAGCGAGCATCCCTGAGGACACACGCGGGAGCGGGGTAGAAGAGCAAAGTAAGAAGAGGATCCTTACCCGAGTTAACATGGACTTTCTTCATCCAGGGATAAACTACTGCTGGCTGCTTAACTGCTGACCCGTGGGGGGCTTTGAGGGCTGGCTGCTGGCCGCAGGCTCGGGAGTTGGACATTGGAGGCGGAGGACAATGCTCGGCTTGGCCGGGGAAGTGGCTCGGAGGGGCGGACTGCTCCTGTCCGTGACCCCGCGGCTGCACGGCGGAGCCCTGGGCACCGGCGCAGCCAAAGGGCTGCTCGCTGTAGTTTGACCGTGGGTAGAGCCCCTGGTGCTGGAAATCGGAGCCCTGCGAGGCCCCGTAATACTCGGCCCCCTGCTCGCCTAGGTAGCTGCTCTGCAAATATTCCTCGCAAGGAGGAAATTTGGGATCCACATACTTAGAGTTCACCATATACGAACTCATGGCCATTAATTTCGGAAGGTAGAAAATACTAATTTTTCTCGTGTTGTCTTTTTTTCTCCTTCCATAGAGCCCTCCTACTTGCTGTCAACTGAATAAAGTTAGGCGTGCATGTGACCGGCCCGGCCAATGGGGAGGCGGGGAGCCGATCACCGGATTTGTGTGCGCCTCAGAATTTCCACGAATTTAACTAAATAATATACGCGGTGCTGAGTGACCCCTCCGCGCCGGGGTTCGCCCTCCGGGGCCGATCCCGGAGTTTTGGGGCCATTCCCCGCTTGCGGCCGCCTCCCTGCCCCCAGGTGCGGGCAGCCTTTGTCTGAGCGGAGCCCTCACCTCCCCCCCACCGCCCCCCCCGCCCCATCCGCCGGGCGGGATGGCCGCCGGGCTCCGATACGAATAAAATCTCGAGAGAGATGCGGAGCGAGGAGTCGGAGCGGGACTTGGAGGGGGGGAACAGATAAGGAGGCGAGGAAAAGAAAAGACATCAAAGAAGAGGGCAATATGATGTACAATAGACCTGTCCTGTCTTTGTCTCGCAGAGGTCATCCAAAAGTTACCAGAATTTCGTTCTGCTGAATAAAATTAGGCAATCAGTAACTTCTCATTCACTTTGCGACCTCAACACATACGTGGGCACACGTGGGCACGCACGCTCGCTCGCACACTCACATACAAAATGTGTGCGTGTGTGCTGATGAAAGCATCCGGATAACGAGAAACTGTCCACTTTCGGCCACCAAAGTTCAGCCAATTGCACTGAGATGGCTTCTAATTGGGTTACAAACATCACGGGTTTAAAGAGAGAAATTCAATCCTCGCTCATCAACATCCTTCCTGGAGCGCAAGGAAATACGTCCCAGTGAGTCGAGCGCTGCTTTCGCCGCTGTCGTAAATATTTGGGTGAGATTTGGACACACGACAGGGAAATTCTGGCAGCGCCCAGCACATCGGGCTAATTTATGGGGCTTTTGTTAAAGATTCGCTCACTGATTGGCAGACTTCTTTTTTCCTTTTTTCTTTCTTTTTTTTTTCTTTCTTTTTTTTTTTCTTTTTTTTTTTCCCCGAAATATTTTTTAGATCTCCTGAGATTACTCGTTTAAATCCACAGTCTGCCAGCGGGAGGTAGAGCTGAACGACCAGGGGAATTCTCAGAGACGTTCTAAAATCTGCTTAATGGGAGAGAGGCGGCAAAACTTTGGGGATTTCTCCGTGTTCAACACGCACACGTCTTTTGGTTCCGTCAGTACCCAAACCCCTGGCCGTCTGCAGAAAGGTGAAGTTTTTGCATCGACCATATATTCCCCTAGAATCGAATCTGTGACTATATGAATATCACACAAATTCGGTTCTACAGGGTATATATAGACAACGTAATAACGTTCTGTTTTCACCTACCCTACAGCAGCTCCCTGCAATCCTTACTCCTTACTGTCTTCTAAGGAATGCCAACTACTCGGTGGGGACCGAGCTTAGAAACACGGCTTTGCAGGAAGGTGGGAATTCGGGAAGGATTCACGGCTGTTATTATTGACGAAATGGAGCTTTACAACTCTGCACCAACTGATGGCGACGAATTTCGGCTAAGACATCCTCACAAGACCTGCTGGCGGCTTTAGTGTTCGCCGTTTTCGCCCTTGCTACAGAAAACGGACATTCCCAGTAAAAAATAGCTATTTAGAATGTTACTAGTTAAAACCGCATAGGAAATAAAGGGTACACCTATTTATCCTGATACGAATCTGAAGGCATTCTATCTAGTTAGAATTTTCCCACTCGAGGGAAAAAAAAATATATAAATCGAAACAGAAGTGAAACAGGCGACAGCAGAGACAGCGATGGGTGAAAGACGAGGGTAGAGCTGGGGTGAGCGGGTCCGGGGAGCGAGGGGCTGCCACGTTTACCTTGGTGCCATTCTGCTGCTCTATGCGCTCCATCATCCCGCGGGAGCCGCAGCGCGCACCCTCCCAGGTTCTCCCGCGTAGCGTTTATGGTGAAGGGCAGGGCGAGAGGTCATCCCAAATCATTTGCAAACACATCACCAAGTTTCATTATTTTTACTTTGCCGACAGCAGCACACTAGAGTACAAAAGTTCACGAATTGTGCCTGACCCAGCTCCTCGCTGCTGTCCCTCGGTCAACCTCTTCTCCTTCCACTATGTGAAACAGGCGACATAAGGGCAGATAATGGTGGGGTTCGACACATCCAGGCGCTGTGGAGGGCGGATTTGGGGCTGCTGCGTTCACCCGAGCGATGAGCACCGCTCTGCTCGCTGGGCTCCATCTCGCAGCTGCCTGAGCTGGAGATGCCGTTTGGAAACAGCTGCTTTGCTATGGCTGCGGTGGCACCATCCTCACAGCAAGTGCACCTCGAAACCACCCTGCGTCCTCATTCTCTACCCTTTCTTTCTTTTTTTTTTTTTCCCCCTTCCCCCCTCCCCCCCCCTCGTCTCCCCCCCCATCTCCCCTGGCTTATTTAAGCCTCCTCCCAACTATTTCAGAGCCTCTTCCTGGTTTCTCCTCCTCTCGCCGAGGGGAGGGGTTCCCCCCGGGGTTCTATTAACCACCGACCAAAGGGGCAGGGAGCATAACCCCCCCCCCCCCCACAGCTAGTCCACGGGGCAGCCCCGGGGACGGAGAAGCCGCCGGGGGGGACGCGGAGGGGCCGGGGAGCTGCAGCCCCCTCTCTGCCTCATCCTACGCATTTTCATATTTGTTAGACGCTGTGACCTGCGTTTCACCTTATTGCACGACTTGCTCAGACAGGTCAAAGCCAAAGATTTATTGATGAACAAAAGCGTTATATATTCACCTCCTGTTCAACTGCCCATACAGAGGGCTTTTGATCTATCTGCCTTTTTGTATTCTGGTTCATAATCGTCGTGCTAAATGTACGTTAGCAGAAAACGAGTAATCCGTACATTGAGGGCCGGCCCTAAAACAAAACGCCAAGGGCACCTCCGTGACGCGGGGCTGTGCGAGCAGGCAATTACCTATGGGACTAACCCAAAAATGCAGCACTCGGGGCAATTGTTTATCTCGCACTTCAAGGGCTCGAAAACCCACATCGCCACATAGGGTAAAACGAGAACGAGAACCCGGCGAGAAGTAGTGAAAGAGCTTATTGAGCAGGGGAAGAAACGCAAACAAACAGAGCTCCACTTCTGCTCGCTCCCCCATCGGAGCACAGCCTGCGGAGCGGGGAGGGCGAGGCGCACGTAATGAACCTTCACGCACCGCAGCCTTCCCCTTCCTTCCGAGGGACAAGGCAGAGCCAGCCCGAACGGCAGCACCGCTGCGTGCAGAGGCTCTCTCGCTGCGTGTCCCGCAGCACACCGCGCTGCTCTCATCCTCTGCTTCACGCGGGACCGGCGCGGACCAGCACACAGCTGGAGAAAGCCGCCCCCTCCGCACCGTGCCCACCTCCCCCCTTCTCCCTCCCCGCCCCTAGCGCTGCCGCCCGGCCCTACGGCACGGCGTTGCCTGCCCGGCCCGGGCACCGCCACCGCTCCTCCTGCTCGGGCTGCTCCAAACGAGGCGGCGGCACGGCTCCGGCCCGAGCCTCTCGGAGCAGAGGGCAGCGCCTCGAGCCGCCCGGCGGCAGCCAGGCACCTGCGAGCCCTATAATAAACCCGTCTGCCTCAGCCAGGGCTGCCCGCGACGTGGCACCGCGCAACGGTCCCCAAAGCCTTAACGCGCTGACACAGCTCTGGTTGGTTGGTGGCAGCGACATGCGGCAGGGATACGGAGCTTCTAATTGCTCTGAGAGGGAGAAACGGTGCTTTCAAATCACTCCAACTCTGCGAGAAATAAGAGGTCACTTACCGCGGGTGCCCTTCCATGATGCCGAACCTGTTGCAATACAAACGTTTGTTACTGCCGTATTCCACACGCGGGTGATATTTCTGGAGGACTCTTACAGAACGCGGGTGATGGATGGAGGCAGAGGAGCGGGCAGCATCCCGCGAGCAGCGCGATGCTGGGGCGGGTGGGAGCCCCTTCTGAGCGGGGACCGTGCGGAACCCGGGCATCCCTCGGACACATGCCCTCCCGAGCTGCGTGTGAGCTTCACCTTTTAGAGCCATAGCCCAGATTTTATAGCAGATAATTAGTAAAGTGATGGAAAGTCAGACCTCCCTCTTTCACTGGTGGGGGAAAAAAAAGAATAACAAAGGCCTCTTTTTTTTTTTTTTTTTCGTTGTTTTGTGGCGACTCAGTCACTTACAAATGAAATATTCAGATCATCTTCGCTAAAACATCACCCAGAGAATGTCACAATGTACAGAGCAGCACCGCATCCATGCTAAGAGTGGCAGAACGACAATTCTATAGGAACAAATCTCGGACCGCTCTAAGCCCGTTTCTCTTTAAGATCACACAATTATCCAACAGTAAACTCGAGCCACGCGTCTTTGTTTGCGTTATAGGAGGATGCATCTGACCCGAACTTTCCTTCAAATCTTTTAAGAACTGCGTTCATATATAACATTAAGGAAGACAAAAACACACATCCGATCTCATGCTCCCGAAAAACACTGTATAATTAGAAGCAAAATGCCAGTATCTGTTTTGTTTTCTTATTTTCTGTAAGCCAATTTCCATCTCCAATCTTGCATCTTTATGGTATATTTTGGGGTGCTGTTGTACAACAGCAAAGCAATAGCCCGGGTATCGATAGCTCGCTTCCTCAGATTGTTTTTTTTTTTTTTAGTATATATATATATATATATATATTTCTTTTAGCTCTGAGCAATCCGAATAGCACTGCAAGGCCAGTGCAAGAGCATCAGCCCTTCTACTCCAAACATTACAATACTATGCCTTTCTCTGTCTCTGTCTCTGTCTCTCTCTCTCTTATTATTTTTTCCAGGCCAGTTTCAATGAAGATCTTCACCGCGTTCACCAGCCTCGGCCGGGGCGCAGCGAGCCTCCAGCCCCGCCCGGCCCAGCTCTACCTGCCCGTTCCCGCAGGCAGAGCCCGAGGCCCATCTCCCCGCCCGCAGTGCCCGGCGGCGCGGAGGCACCGCAGCCCGGAGGCTGACGCCGACTTACTGCGCGCCCGGCGCGGGGCCGGGGGGAGCGGGGGCACCGGGGAGCGGGGCTGCCCGCACGGCCGCATTCCCGCAGACGAATCCCTGCTAACACTTCCCCGATTACTGCTTCCAGGAACGAAAGCATCTGCACTTGTATGCTCTTAAACTAATTTATGGTGGGAATTATATTTTGGCTTGTCAACTCTCAAGCCATAAAACAAAGTTTATTGGAATCACGTGCTCCTAAATAGCCACTCAGGACCTATCTCTGCGGAACCATAAATAACCTTCAGCTTTAAACTTTTATTCGCTAAATAAAGGTCCGCTGGCTGCTCTGTAAGCGGGTGCGGGGGCGGGCGGCCGGTCAGCTCCGCGGCGGCTTTGCGGGGAGCATCCCGTAGAGCTGTGGGTGTGTTCCCTGTCCCTTGGGTTAGGGGCGGTGCCCCTCCCTGAGTGCCATCTCTGGAGGCACAGAGGAGCGCGTCGGGACAAAACGAGGGGTTAGCCCGAGGCCGGGGGTCCGTCCCTCCCCGGGTGTTTGTGGTATTTCAGTCAGACGGCTCTGGAAAGTGATTTTGACTCATTCTGCTCGAGCTGTGCCGCGGCTGCGGGCTCGCCAGGCACCGAGGGGCGTCTGCAAGCGACCAAACTGCTGGGAGCAGCGGACACCGGGCTTTGGGAGAGAGGGAAGTGTGAAGGCTGCCACAGTGAGATCTTTGAGGACTGGAAGTTTGAGGAGAGCTATAAAACAATAAAACAGCTCTGGTGTGAAGGGAGCAGGGTGTGAATTAACAAATGAGAATTTCAAGGAGCCCGAGCACAGGAAGTCAAATGTCCCTGGAGTCACACGGCCGCTTCTGCACAAAGAGCCCGGGCAGCAGCTCTCTATCACGGCCCCGAAGCGGCCCAGAGTTGCTGGAGCCCGGGCCGGGAGGGGTCGGTCCTTCTCCAGAGGGAAAGGGCCGTGTCCGCCCCGTCGGGGTCCGGCAGCACGCGGCCGCGGACAGCAGCACCGCTCTCCGACTGCCCCTCTGGGGCTCGTCTTCGCACAGCCCGACCCGCGGCGGTGGGCACCGGCCGGCACCTGCCTAACGCCGGGGCGGGATCTCCCCTGCGCTGCGCTCGCTCGGTTGGGGAAGTAATTCCAGGCACTGAAGTTTGAGTTTACTTAAAACGGGCCCTTAGTTTTCGCCCTACTCCTTAGCTTGTTCTACTCTTGTTCGATGCCTCAGCCACTCGTCATCACCCACCGGCTCCCGGCCCGTGCTCCCCACCCACTGCGAGGGTAGGTGGCTGTTACTCTGGCAGTCTCAAGGGCCGGCAGAGCTCCTGAGGTGGAGATGAGAAGAACGGGAAGAGAGGTGAACCTTCAGTCCCTGGAAGATGAGGAGGGCGTGGGCTGAGGGCAAATGTGTCCGGGAGGTGCGGGGATGGGAAAGGACTGTGGGATCCGAGGGGTAGCTGGGAGGGAGGAAGATCCCTGTGATCTAAGCACGACGTTAGTGGTTCTGCAATTGAATAATAGTAGCCCTGAGATGCTGAAGGGGGAATTAGGAGGATTTTCACATTTCCTATTCTAAAATGCAGATGTGAAAGTTGACTTTGAAGCTCTGGCCAGTTCCTTCCTCGGGCTTGTACGGCAGCTTCCATTTTCGGGACTGATGATCTGGAGACGGATAAAGTGTGGAATGAAGAAACCCCATACTAATTGCTTTCCCTCTGGCAACAGTTGCGATAAGCGTTGGGGAAATTGAATCGCAAGGGTAAAACACCGTCGCCCTTGCTGCTCCGTGCCAGACACTAAGACAGCATCCTGCCCCCAGGACAGCACCGCCACAAAATGACAGGCTCCGATTCTCGCTTTGAACAACAACTGCGCGCCTTGATAATGCGTCCAACGCATTATCGCTCTGTGCTTTTATCGACTTTCCGCCCATTCCCCGCGTAGGATGTGGGCACGCAGAGGCCCGGGGCGGCCCCGGCAGCAGCGGAGCCCCGGGAGCAGGCAGGGCGGTGGCGAGACGCGCCCCGACATCAAACGGGAACAGCGGCGGCGGCACCGCGGGTCCGCGGGGCGGAGGACTCGGGGCGGGGGCTAGAGAGGGGAGCCGGGGCCATGGGAGCGCCCGGCTCGGGCAGGAAGGGCCCCGGGGGCGGCCAGGGTCATGCCCGGGCACAGCGAAATGAGGCGGAGGCAGGGAGAGCCGCGAGGCACCGGCGTGCGTGGGGCGGGGGCGCGGAGCCAAAGGGGTAAGGAGGGAGGAGAGAAGGCCGACATCAGCGGGCGTTCTGCTGCTGCTCCTAGCGCTGCCCGTGGGGCAGGCGCGGGGTACGCAGGGCTCCGGACGGGCAGGAGGGTCAGCGGTGGAGGCAGGAGGACGACTGACGGGGGGAGGGCTCCGAGGCCCCCCCAGGAAAGTGGCGGAGGGTCGAGCGGTGCCCCCCCGCCCTGCAGTGGTCTCTCCCGTGGGCGTGGGCCGGGGTCGGGTCCCGGGGCACGGGGCGGGCGGCGGGTCCCTCTCCTTGGCGGGGATCGCGGCCAGGCTTGTCCTACAGCGCCTTCTCCTGGAAGAGGCCGTGGGACACAAAACGGCTGGTGGCGGTGGCGGGCCCCGCCGCGCCCCCGGCGGCCGCAGCGCGCCCAGGCCGGCTGCCCCACAGGACGGGCAGGTGCCCCGGTCCGCGCCGTCGGGGCCGGGCGGCTCTGGAGCGTCCCCGAGAGCCCGCCCGCAGCCAGGCCTCGACGACGGCGCGGCAGCCACGTGGCCGGGCTCTCGGGGGGCTCCGCAAACCCCACGGACACGCCTCGAGGGGCTGCCGGCGCGGCACGGCACGGCACGGAGGCACTGCAGCTGCCCCCCACAAGCCCCGGGGACCCCTCCCCCAAAGGCATCCGGGGAGGTTCCGTGCTGCGCGCAGCCCCTCTGCCGCTGAATACTCTTTTATTGCCCCTCTCTCTACCAGGGACATTTCCTCCGCGCCCGGCCCGGCCCCGCTCCCGCCGCACGCTTTATTGTGCCTCATCTCTGCCTCCCGCTTCCTGTTTGTTCCCTCGCACCACACAGCATTGAGTGCCGCACTGCAGTAGAGCCGTAAATACCTTTAACAGCTGCCTGCCAACCCGGGGGTGAAATACTGTCTTTGTTTCGATTTTTTTCTACCCCCATCTCCCATGAAACACCCCGTGAGAAATACATTTGTTTGGGAAAAGCGAAATATTATCAGGAAACAAGCCAGTTGGTGGGATTAGCGGAGTTTAGGAGCACAAATACAACGTGCGCTGCTTTTATCAATCTGAGACCACAGGTCGCATCCCCCCTCGTTCCGAGTCCACCACGTCCGGGGGTCCGAGCTCTGCCCCGGGCAGAGGACCGGGTCCCGGCCCGGCCTCGGTGGAGCCCCGTGGTGCAGCTGCCGGCTGTACCTGGGTGCCGCCTGCAGAACCAGCTGCCATTGCCTAGAGGTCATATTTTGTTGTTGTTGTGTTGTTTTAATAGCTCTTACGTCAGTAAAGCATAGGTTAGAGATCGTCTGTTTCCTTTTTTTTTTTTTAATGACTCATAATTTCTGTTACACACGTCGGAAAATGAAGCAGGTGTGAGAATGCTGGATGTGAAATCGGAATTGCACTCATTTCAACGCACCAACACAGCCACACGGCTACAGGCGCTCTGTAGGTACAGAAACGTGCATAACCGTGCGGTCCTCAAAGGTGCCCTGTGTACATACAGGCGTGCAGAAAGAGTTTGTTGTGAAAGGACACACATAGGTATATTGAAGGAAATACACATACGTATGTGTGCGTTAATGTTAATGAAATGAATGAAAGGAGAAAAAAAGAAAAAGAAAAAGAAAAAGGAGAAAAGAAAGGAAGGAAGGAGTCGGTTAGGAGGAAAAAATGCTGACCTCCCACATACAGCAGTGGGATCGTAAATGCATCTGTGTCTGTGTGTTTGTCGGCATATGGACACACGCGCAGCAGAACCCGTTCGAACATCCTGCGTTTGTTGTCTTATTTGCCCGCAGGCTACGAATCATGCGAAAACACCTCAAGGACGAGATTTTCCGAAATTGTGGCCGAGATTTATTACGAAGCAGCTATAATGACCCTGCCGACCAGGAGGGGCTATGAGAGCAAAACCTAACGCAACACGACACGCTTTCCAACATTCCCAGAGTGTTTCAACACTGCAGACGGTTCCTCCCAAACAGTCCCAGCACAGGGGCGGCGCGGCTCCGCGGGCTGCGGGTGCCTGGTTGCTGACAGAAGGATCCCACTGTGCCTCCCGAACACGCACGGGGATGCGTCCCACACCCGCACACCCTCCCCGGGCCCGGTTTAATAGCGGCATTTTGCTCCGCCGCTAAATGTGTGGCTGCTTTTAAGGGAAATGACGACGTGGTGAATTCCTGCAGTGCAGTGGCACGGTGCATTTCCGTCCCTGAGCGACGCCGGGAGCAACCAACGCAGCACAGCGGTTTCCGATTGCGTGTTTTGAAAGTGTGGAGGAGATATACAGCATAGATACACACATTGTGAAATAATATATTTACAAGTATGTTCTATAGAGAGAAACAGAGGTGTGGACAAGTACATACACACACATAGGCAATGTAGATCCGGGTATGTACACCCGTATATAAGCAACGCAGTACAGGATAACGTCTACGTGATCGTTCTATCTCCTCTACACATTTCAAACCAAACCCGTTTTATCGAGTGCTCGCCCACGATTTAGCCAGCCGGGCTGCACACTCGCTATGCTCCCGCCCGGGTGCACGACCGCGCCTCCGCTTCTCCTCTCCTGGCCGCCCCGCCGGGAGCAGCCGGGCCCGGATCCTCCCGCTGTGCCCTGCGGGGCGGGCGCGCCCGCGGCTGCGGGATCAGGGGCCGGGCGGGGGCTGCCGGGGCAGGACGGGGCTCGGCTCTCCGGGGCCGCCCGCGCCCTCCGCCCCCGGCGCTGCCGTACAGACACCTGTTAGGTGTGAAGTTACACGAGCGCCCTTCCGCTACGGGAAAACGCGGCGCGCAAACTCGGCGCAGCGCTTCAGCCTGCGGGGAAACAAAACCACGAGGAAGGGGCGCTTAGCGGGAGAACCGCAGTGTCTCCGCGCCCCGACCCTCAGCCTTCCGCCGCTCTGCGCGGGGCCGGGGCTCGCTCCGCAGCCTCCTCCGCGCCGCCCCGAGCGGCAGTCTGTATCCACGCTAACCGCACCGTGAGCCGGCGCAAAGGCAGCCCCGAAAGCGGCCGCGCTAACGGTCCCGCGGCTGCACCGCACAGCGCTGGGTGCTCCGAGGGACAGGTGACCGAGCGGGGCCGGCGCTCCGCCCGCGGGAGCGCGGTGCTGGGGGTAGCCGAACGCTTACCGGTGGGCGGCAGCGCCCGCTTGCCGAAGAGCCGGGGACGATCGCTGTAATCCATTTTGCGCCCGCGTAGCAATCCGGGGGGCAGCGGCGAGCGGCTCCGCGCAGCGCCGCGGGAGGAGAGGCGTCGCGGGGCCGGGGAGCGGCGGGGTTCGGGGAGAGCCGCGCCAACATCGCGGCGGCTGCCATACACCTCAGCCAGACAAAGGTTAGGAAAAGAGGGGCTGAGACTCTCTGAAGGCAGAATGCAGGGGGAAATTCGCCAGGGAAATCAGGAAAAGGCCATGAAAGCGCTCGCTGCCTGCACATGACCAGCCGCAGCCAATGACGAGCCCAAATAGGTCATAAAAAGGTCTATTACCAAGTTGTAAATTTTCTTCAAACAAAAAGGAATTTACTGCAATTCCTTGCGGATTTTGCACATACTGCTTCCCAGCGCCATGTTTCTTTCGCCTGCGCGCTGTGCTCGTGTTTTTTACTCTCTGTCTCCGCGGCCTGCGCGCCCCGAGCGGCTGTCGGGGCCCCGCGGGTACGGAGCTCAGGAGAGAGCGGAGGACTGAGCCGCACTCGGGGTGCGGGGACCCCGCTTAATGGCCCCTCGGCGCTGTGCCCGTGGGTTCGCTCCTTGCCTTAACGAAAGGGGCTTCGGACTGCGTTACCCACAGCCGGGCCCTAAGAGCAAACGTGTTTCCTGTAGCGCCCACTACTGAAGCCGAAACCATCGATGGCCCAAAGGCAGCCCGAGCCGAGCTGATGCCGAACCGCGCCCCGCAGTTCAGGGTCCCGCAGGTCGTGCTGCCGTCGAGCCCCAGCGCGAAGCATCCGCGGTGCCGCGTGGAACCCGGGAGCTCAAAAAGAGCTCGGAAAGGGTTACGGCCCCGTGTCACGGAGAGCGAGGAACGAAAATTGCGGCTCTCGCTCGATTTCTGTTCAGAGAAGAGCTAGAGCCTTCTGTCTGTACCTTACGTGTTGATCGAACCCGCCGGGAAAGAAAATAAAAACAAAGCTAACAAAAAAACCAAACTGCGCTAACGACGTGGGGTCTGTGTCACACCGCTGCAGGCGATCACACACCCTCGGATGAGGCACCCGCTGGGCCGAGCCACCGCCACCTCCCGCGGCCCGGCGCAGCTTCAGCCTCTCCCCGCACGGTGCGGCGTTCCCTCCCGGCCCGCGGCCGCCGAAAGCGCATTGGGCAACCGCTGCCTCACTTCGCTTTTCCTAAACAGGACTCTAAACGGAAGTGAAGGGGAGATTGAGCTGCCAGCTACGGGCGGGAAATACCTTCATAAGTACACAACAGGATTTTTTTTCCCCTAACAAAAAAGAAAAAAAGAAAAAAAAAAAAGAGAGAGAGGGAGAGAGAAAGAGAGGGAGAGGAAAGTTCCCCGTTAGGACGAGGCCTTTTGCACCGGGGCGTTGGTTTGTGTGCGTGGCTGCTTTCCCAGTCGGCCCTGAGAGTGCAACGCTAACGGAAACTTCGTCAGGAATATTTTAATTTCATTATCTTTGTCTGAAAATTAAAAACAACGTCGGCAGCGACTCTTTCCCGGACGAACACTGGCTCGGGAAATGCTCCGCCGGGCCGTGACGGCTCCGGTGCGCGATTCCCGGGGCCGGGGCAGGAGGAGGCCCGGTGCGGGGCTGCAGTCGCTCCCGGCCACCCGGGCACCGCTGCGTATATGCAAATCCGTGCAGCAAAATGGTGCCTTCTCCGCTTTGCCGCAGTTTCCACGCGTTTGCAAGCTTTAACCAGTTACGTGATTAAAATAAATTAAAACAGTGGCTCCGCTCGATTCTGCCTCCCTTCGGAGCTGGAGCTTCGCAGGGGCTGAGCCGAACCTGGCTCCGGGCTGGAAGGAGAGGGGAAGCTGCACGGACCCACCCCGCGCATCGAGCAAGCCTTCGGCGCGGCCATCCCCTCCTATCGGGCCGCTCCCGGCCATGGGACTGCGGACGAAGTCCCGACACATCTCGGGGTCTTCGCGAGCGGCTTCAGGAGGACGGGGCCGAAGGGATCCCTCTCCGACGGCAGCGCCGTTCCTTTTGGGGGCACATAATGGGAGTCGAGTTGGTCGCATTCACCGCACTGCGTCCTGCGAGGACTTCAGCGAACATCGCGCATTGGAGGCATGAGAAGGGGGAAAAAAATGTGCAGAAATTTTTGTAAGGCTTCATGCTGTGTGCCCGCTGCCCCTAAACGGGCTGCCCCCGCCGCCCTGCCCGATAGCTTGGAAAACTGCCCCGAAACAGTGCCGAGATATTTATTGCTGAAACGCCCTTTTTTGTGTTTATGCGTGAATTGAGAGCACGAGCCACTTTGCCCGAAATCCGTGGGAGAGGCTAGAGCCGGCCCGGCGCTCACGGACCCGCAGAGCGGGGAGCACCGCACGGTAGGGCCGCGGCGGAGCCCCTCGGTGAGGATGCAGGCAAAAAGCTGCGAGGCCCAGGCACGCATGGCGGGGTCCCAGCGCCGGGGAGCGGGGGCTCTGCCACGGAGGAAGCTCGGTCAGGAGACCTGTGACGTCCCGTATCCCCGTGTCAGGACGCGTCGGGTCCCGGCTGGGGCTGGGACCCCCCTCAGGCTTTCCCTCCAGAGGGCCATTTCGAGATCCCCCGACCAAATAGGAGCTAGGAACAGAGGAGAGGGCAGATGTGGAGGTCCGAGAGTTTATCGGAGGAGCATATTACAGAAAGGATGTCAGGAAATCGATATATTTTATATTTGAATAATTTTGGTTTATTTAAATCAATAGTAGAAAGTTTCATATATTTCTAAGATTTGCTCTTCAAAATTTATTAAATTTATTTAATTTATTCGAGATTAGAAAATAACAAGAATTAAAATAGCACAAGTGCACTTGTTTGATTAATAAAGCATTGGTACATGTCTTGCTTACTGGCGTTTATCATTAGGAAGTGTATGTCGCGATCACTGCCTTTCAATATTGCAAGAAAAAAAAATAGTATCTGTATCTATCTATCTATATATATCTCATTAGAAATGTATTGCTGCGAACTCGCTATCAGATTTCCAGGAGGAGTAGACGAGCGGACATCTGGAGATCGCTCCGGATGCAGTTAGACCCAAACCCAAACCCACACAGCACGCAGTGGGGCGGGACGCGACCCCGAAGGACGCACACGACGGGGACGGGCCCGGAGCGGCGGCCGTGGGCTCCTCGTTTCTGATGGCCTTTCACAAAGGCTTTTAGGGCAAAATTAATTTAATTCGTTTGGCTTTCGGCTCTGTCGTCTTCCAGATCATGTGTTTCCTTTTTGGCCTCCCCTTCCTTTCCCTCCTGCTTGGAAGCGGGGAATTTGTCCTTGTTGTTCTCCTTTTTCCACTTCATCCTCCTGTTCTGAAACCAGATCTTTACCTGCCGCTCGGTGAGTCCTAGGGCGTGGGACACCTCGATTCGTCTCTTCCTGGTCAGATAGGGGTTAAAGAGAAACTCCTTCTCCAGCTCCAGCGTCTGGAAGCGGCTGTACGTCTGCCGCCCTCTCCTCCTCCCGGGCGCTGCTGTTTGAAACAAAAACACGGGGGTCGGGGCGGCTCGGAGCAACGCGGCCGCGGCCGCCCGGGGCCCTCCGCACATCCCTCGGGGGGAGAGGAGGAAAAGAGAGCGTGGGGAGTGCAGAGCAGCGCGAGTGCGTGGGGGTGCGGCCGCAGCGTTAAGCGCGGCTCTCCGGCGCCGCAGTTTGCGGGAGCACGGCAGCACCTGGTGACCGCCCCCAGCCCCGCGCTCCCCCCCGGCGGCCGGGCCCCGGGAGCTCAGCAGGCCCCACAACCCCCACCCCCCCGCAGTCCTCCCGTAGTTCCGTTAGCGAGAGCGATGCGGGAACGCAGCGAGAGGCACAGAGGGGAGGAACGAAGGGAGAGGGGAGAGAGGAAAGGGAGGAGGAAAAAGAAAGTTTCGAACTCAGACGTGAGATGGAAGCGAATGCCGACTGCGTCCAACCTTGCGGTCTCATCCAGGGAAACATTTGAGCAGGAGACGAGCTCTGATTTAAGTGGTCTGGTTCCTCGCCAATATTAGCACTGGACGATTTACAGTCAGGATATTGTACCAGCTCGGCCTCTTGCTGTGTCGTAAAAATCTGCTGTCTCTGTAAGTTATCGTATCCGTAAAATTTAGCGGGCTCCCCGTGACAGGTAACCCCGCTGCAGGGGGCAGGAGGCGGAGGCGCGGCGGGGGGAGGAGGAGGCGGCTGGTAGGCGGCCGCGGGGCTCCCCCCGGCCGGATGGTAAAAGTCCGCTCCGCCGCCGCCCCCCGCCCCGCCGGGCTGCGGGAAGCCGGTCCCGTAGAGCAGAGCGGCGGCGGCGGCGGCGTGGCGGCCGCTCACCTCGGGCGCGAAGTGACAGTCGTAGTACGGGGCGGGCAGAGGCTCCCCCGCCGCCACCGCCGCCGCCGCCGCCGCCGCCGCCTTGTATTTGGAGTAGAGCGGGTTGACAAAGTAGGAGCTCATCGGGGAGGGGGCAGCGGCGGGCGGGGAGCGGGCACGGGGCGCTGCTCCCCCCGGTGCCGCCGCGGTGCCTCTCTGCTGCTCTCCCGGTGCCGTCGCCGCCGCGCCCCGTGCGCTCCCCTCCTGCTCTCCGTGTGCGCGGTGACCGGGGCTGGAATATAATCGCTCCCAAAATGACCTGCCTCACTGCTTTTACTATTTCCTATTAGGCACACAGCAGCCCGCGCACGCACACACACACACACACACACACACGCACGCTCATGAGCTCAGGGGGGACTTTTGGCTTCAGTTTACATGTGCCGCTCCTCAGGCAAGAAAAAACCCGGCCCAACCCTGCCCGGATCCACCCCGGCCGCGGCGCCCCCGCTCCCCCCGCCGGGAGCCGCCGAACCCCCGCCGCGCGGGCGAGGCCGCGCAGATCCGCGCGATAACCGCGGGCGCGCTGCCCGGGGCCGGCCCGCAGCCGCGGCCGGAGAGAGCCCGCAGGGAACAGCCGCCCGGTGCGCGGGGCCGGGGGCGTCCGGAGGGCGTCCGGGGGGGGGGGGGGCGGGCGGCGGCTCGTGGGGCCGGGGCCCTGCGGATCATTTCCTCGCGGGCGAGTGGAGCGCTGGGAAATGAGATGCACATTTACCCTTGACGCCGTGCATGCATGGCTGAGGCCCCAGGTTAATTGACACTTAATGGAAATCATGCCCATGAATATACTTTCCATCATTTCACCCTTGGTGGACGTCATTAGCGAGGCAGCGAGGGGGAGGAAGAAGGGCGGATGGGTGCGAAGGCAGCAGCGCGGGGCCGCTGGGCGAAAGGGGCAGCGAGCGCGCTCACGGGCATGGAGGAAGGAAGGAAGGAATGGGAGGAAGGGAGGAAGGCGCTGCCCGTTGGGCTCCAGGACGGGGGAAGGCTGCTCAGGAAGGGCTGCACGGTCCCGCTCCCAACGCTCGGCGAAGCACTGTCCCCGTTCTCCGGTCCCTGCAGAGGTTTCTGGCGAACCGCTTTTCCTGAAGTGGGAGCAGCTTTTATGGGCAGACACCCCCCAGCAGCCAGAGTCCGCTCTGATGTGAGCAGACAGAAAATGGAGGTGGAATACTGGACTGGCCTGTTGGAGCCACGCGTGACCGTCTGGTGCGAACTGACAACAACGTTGTGGTTCCGTAACAGCCTCTCAGGCCCCTGCCCCATCACAGCCCGCACCCCAACCCACTCCCACTCCCGACTCTCCTTTTATCTCGGAAGCCGCCCTTGCCCCTCACAAGGCATCTCCATGCTCGCAGGCAACATAGCCTGGGCCTTGCCAGAGGCCCGGTGAGCATGCAGCTGGGCGCCCACAGCCGGGGCTTCGTGACAGCATGGTCCAGCTCAGCACGGCCCAGCACGGCCCACTCGGAAGGAGCGATCCCTGTCCGAGGATGGGGGGGCACGGAACGGTCCCCCCGCGGTGACCAAACGCATCTCTCACTCCCGGGTATTGGAGCGCACGGATCTCCGCTGCTATGAGAAAAACACAGCGGAGGACGCCCATAGCGGCAGGGGCTGCAGAGGTGGCACCGGAGCCCCACTCAGCCCTGCGCGGCTTCTTGCGGAGAGGCGGCCGAGAATCCCGCACCTCCACAAAACTGCAGCGGCCCCGCGGGCAGCGCCGCGCCCGTCCGCATCCGCGGAGCCGGAGCCAGAGCGCGGCTACCCGGACAGGGCGCGGAGCGCTGCGCGGGCGCGGAAAGGGGCGCAGGAGGCGGGCGCGGCTCCGGCGGTAGAATGGAGCACGGGCGCCCTCTGGCGGCGTGAGGTGGCAGAGACAGGGACAGGGACAGGGACAGGGACAGGGACAGGGACAGGGACAGGGACACGGTCAGGCAGTAAGTTGCACAGCCCTTCACCGAGAAAGGGTTTCCACAATCCCAATGACTGCAGAGCTGCAGCGACGAACCGTCATGGTTCTGATCCGCTTGTCGGAGTGCTCAGCCACGAGCGGATTTTCATTTCCTTTCTTTTTTGCATCGCTTTTCTTCCTTAAAAAAAAAAAAATATATATATATATATAAATTTCTCCCCCTCCTCCCCCCCCCTTTTTTTTTCTTGTCTGCCGGAGTTCCCAGTGCCATTTACTTAGCACATTTCTGGGACCTTCTTTTAATTTTTTTGCCAGTGCTCTAATTAACTACATACAAAGAATGTGCCTCGCTTACACATGGCAGCCAGCACAGACGCCGGAGCTTTGAAGAGCTCTGCTATCGCGTTTTCGATCATGTTTCCCCACACATTACACCACAGATACTCCATGTGTGGTAGTTTCAGAGCTATACGATTTTGCCTTGAACACGTTATTTTGTTTACCCGTGCGCTTACGTCTCTCTAGATTGATTTATGCAAACGAAAGTAAGGAAGATTCTTTGTGTAGGCGACACACGGAGCCGCTCGGCGCTGAGCTGAGCACAGCCGCGCTGTAACGCTACGGACGGACCGAACCAGGCTGCCGTTGGACGTGGAAGAGCGGTGCGGGGAGTTTTGCTTTCTGCCATTTTGAACCAAACACACGGAGCGTTAGGAAGAAGTAAAAGAAATACGGGAAAAAAAAAAAAGAAAGAAAGAAAAAAAAAAGGAAAAGAAAAAGATATTTATCCGAGGTAAAATACGTCGCTGTGTCCGAGATAAAATATTAAAAGGAAGTGGTGTGGGCTTTGTGACGATTTCTTACCCGAGCTTCCTGATGGCGTTCTATGGCAGAAATACTGCTTGCACGCTGTTAGCTATAGATTCCTCCCCCCCCCATCCCCCTAACGCACACATGGTGATTTTGGAAAACGCAGCGGTGGGATTCCTCGCGGTAGAATATCCAATAAAATGCATTTCAACAAATCAGTGCGCTCTGTAAAATCTGTTTCGTGACCCCCGTGCCTTTTCTGAGCCCGCTGCCTTGGCCTAACGCTGACATATCAAAATTTATAGTCCAAGATTTTAAGACCGAGCTTGTCTGCATTTTTTTGGCTTTTTTTCTCCTCTAACAAACACAAACATCAAAATAAGGTGGTTTCAAAGAAAAGCGCCATAGCATATCGTAAACTCATTAGGTCCAGACGTCTAGCCATCTCAATGGTTTTATTATACCGCGGTTCTTCCTGTTTTAAAAGAATTATAGGTATCTTCTCGACAATGGATGGGAAGCAATGCAACACCTTTTCCTGGCACTACATGGGCTGGCTTTTCTTTTTTCCTTTTTCTTTCTTTCTTTTTTTTTTTTTTCCTTTTTTTTTAAGAGAGAGGTAAAAACCATGAAACACCAGGTCTCTGCTCTCCCCTTAATCTTGAATTAACCGAGCCGCTCGTAAATATTTACGGGTCCTTCATTTTAATGGTTGCTCTTTAAACAAAGCATTTTTTACAATGAACTTCATCTCAATTATCTCGATAAAGCCGTGGGTGTTTATAAACGTTGGAAGCACGGGACGTGCTGCGAAATGAGCTTTCACCAACAAAGCTCGAGTAGAGCGCGCAGATTAGAAACGGCCACAAAAAATAAAAATAAAATAAAATAAAAATCTAAAAAAGGAAAAAAAGAAAGAAAGAAAAAAAGAGAGAGAATAACACCGTTTGGTTCGTTGGTTCCGCAGGAGCGATGCGGGAATATTCCCTAAACGATCCCAAGAGATGCCCGTGGAAGCCGCGGTCCGCCCGCTCACACAGCGGCGAGGCGGAGGGCCGCCCCCCTCCTTCTTCACCCCCCCCCGGTCCGATGCCCCCCGAGCGGCCGCAGCCCCGAGCGTGGGGTCTGAGCGCGGCGCGGGGACGCACAGAGTTCCGCTCTCTTTCGATCACGACAGCCTTTATTGTGTTAGGACGGACACAGATACAGCAGGTCGGCAGTTAGAGACGTGGGGTGCGCACAGCATTTACCGGGCCGGGGCTCGGGAAACGTGAGGCCTATTGCAAATGGCTTCGAGTCGGAGACGACCTCCTAACGGTGCACTAAAGGGGGGCGGGGTGGGGGGGCATCCCGTGGCCTCGCGGTGGCATCTATTGCAAAATTTTAGACCTAGAAAGCAGAGGTTGGGGCGAGATTTCCTCTCAGTGAATCGCGGACGACGCAGCGCTGCCGTCGATTGAAGCTACTGTGATTTAATATATATTTTGTTATCGTTATTCTAATTACTTTCCTTACCTTTATTTTGGCAAAGGAACTACCTAACTACATCACTTGTAAGAGACATGTCGAACACTTAACATCAGCTAAAGTCCCCGAAGCTAACGTGCACTCACAACACCACCGACCGAACGGCCTGGGGGGGAGGAGAGGGGGAAGCGACTCTGCAAACACGTCGGCGAGCAAGACAACATTTCCCCAAATACCTGACACAGACCACGTTTCACTTCTACCTAAAAAAGACCCGATTGATTTAACGATCCTGGGGCGGGGGCGCGGGGGGTGGGGGGGAGGAGAGAAGCACGCGGGGCCGAGGGGGCAGGGGAAGCATAAAACCCGACAGAACCGAAAATAAAAATACAAATAAAAAAATACAGCCCCAACCTCAGCCCCAGAGCAGCGTTCCCCGGCCGCATTCCCACCCCGGCGTTAGTCTCCTTTATTGCCTTTCTCCTTGTTCATCTTTTTCATTTTCATCCGTCTGTTCTGAAACCAGATTTTGACCTGTCTCTCGGTGAGATTTAGAATCCTAGCTACTTCGTAGCGGCGGTCGCGGGTGAGGTACATGTTAAAGAGAAACTCCTTCTCCAGTTCCAGAGTTTGATACTTAGTGTAGGGACAACGCTTTTTCCTCGTCGAACGAGCGTGGATCCAGTTTGCCGCGGGGTTATCTGGAAGAAGGGAGGCACAGGGGGAAGGGATGGGGGAGCGGGGGGGGGGAGAAAGGTCGTTAAATTAATTTAACGAAGGATGGACTGTTTTCACAACTTCGGGAGAATTATCATAAAAGCCTTAATGCCCCGGTCTGTTTACTGTACAAATGATGTCTTGATGGTAGGTGGTTATGTGGAGTCTTTTATGGGTGCTTGTTGCTGCTCGCGCTGGGGTAGGCGTCTAGACGTTTTTATAGGTTAGTAAAACTATCAGTTTTGCACATTCGAGCCTTACAGGTTTCGGCAATAAATCAAAGGGGCAATTTCTTTCTTTCTTCCTTTCTTTCCCTCGCTCCCTCTCTCCCTGCCGCTCTTCCCCTCTCGCTCCCCTTCCCCACTTACTTGGGTCAAGTTGCTGCTGCTTCTCCTCCTTCGGCTCTCCGCCGGGGCCGGGGCTGTGGCTGCAGGCGGCGGGCTCCTTGGCGCTGCCGGCGGCCGCCTTCTCTCGGGGCTCCGGCAGGAAAGCGCCGCACGTGTATTCGGGCACGGCGATCCCCTGGGACTCTCGGGACGAGGAGCACTCAGTCCTTTTGGAGGAGGAGGAGGAGGAGGAGGAAGAAGAGGAGGCGGCTGCTCCTGTCTCCGGCTTAATCCCGTAGTGGCGCCCGGCGGAGGAGCCCGAGCCCGAGCCGGACGCGGAGCCGCCGCCGCCGCCGCCGCCGCCGCCGCCGCCCGGGAAGCCCGGGAAGGGCTCGATCCAGGAGCGCACGTAGCGGCCGGCGTCGGCTGCCCCTAAGTGGGGCTGGTGCATGTAGGGGTGGTAGATCCCGGTCATGGCCGCGGGCGGCTGCGGGTGAACCGTGGACCAGGAGGTGGAGAACACGGTGGATTTTGGTGCAAAGCTACAGGAGGAAAAATCGGAACTCTCTGCCACACCTGATGGCCTGGAGGTCGCACTGTGACCCCCCTGGACGAATCTACTCCCGTAAACTTCTTCGCTTTCATGGCCTATGAGAGAATCGACATAATAGTTACTTATGGTGCCACTAGACGACATTTTAGGCTCCCCTCTTACTCATATAAAAGGTTACACTGTTAACTGTATATGATACCCTCCCTGAGAACAATCGTAGTATTTTGCAGACTGCAACCCTCAACCATTGGTTGCGGAGCCCACGTGATCATATTTACCAATACTGCGAGTAAATCAATCCGCTAAACTGGGGCTGCTGTGATTAAAAAAAAAAAACACAAAAAAACAAAAAAAAACAAAAAAATCATCATCAACAACAGCACCGCACCGCGCGGCGCACCCGGACCGCTCGGAGCCGCCCGCCCCGCACCTCCCGCCCCGCACCGCCCGATGCCCGATGCCCCTTCCGAGCCCACCCTGCCCGCTCCCTGCCCGTGCCCTTCCCGGGGCGCGCCGGGCGTGGCCGCGCCAGCAGCCCACGGCCGCGGACTATTTCTTCACCTCCTCCGAGTGATTTCTGCCATTCATTTCTTAATCAATGAGAGGCAGGGTGTTTAAATACATCCAACAGCCTTGGCTTGCTAATCACACTCCGAGCTGCCGAGGAAACCCGCTGGGAAGGGGGGATTCTTGCCTGTAAAAACAAACCGTCGCAAGCTGGGACTGTAACGACTTCTCATAAAACAGGAAAATGTTACAGTAAAAGCACATTGCGGCACTTCCATATTTCAGAGCGTGTGCGGGTATTATTATCCGTCCCCGTCCCCCCGTCCTCCCCCCCCCGGCAGAAAGTTTCCATGGGAAGGATTCGCGTTTTGAAAGAGATGCCCATTGTGTTGTTTTAAAACAGGTGGAAGACCTCTGTAATGATTTTATGCCTTTCAATAAAAATTTTATGAGGTGTATTTGATTATAGATTAATGTGTCCCTAATAAAATGGACGGATGGAAACAGCAAAACCCGCGTCTCCGAGCACGACCGACGTGTGGCCGAGCGCACGCTGCCGAGCGGGGCCGCGCTGCTGGCCGGGGACTGAGGGGAGCGGGCTGCAGGGGCTGCAGGGGCTGCAGGGGCTGAAGGGGCTGAAGGGGCCCTCGTCCTCCACCTTCCGCCCGGCCCCGGCTTCACCGCCGCCGAGGTCAGGGGGACCCAGGCCGGCCCGCGCTGCCACGTTCAATGCCTACGGGGGATTTTCGGCCGCGCCGCTTTCTCTGCCTCCTCTCCCCTGCCCGAGCCCGCTATCCTTCCTTCCCCAGCGCCTGGTTAGCGCGGACAACCAGATTACCCGCGCCGTGCTGCGCCTTTCTGCTCCTCCGAGAGAGGGAAGGTGCTGTGTCGGAATCTGGAGAAAACGCACACAGTTAGAGTGGAGCCCGCAGCACGGCCCGCTGAGGACACAAACAACAGCACTGCGAAAACACTTCCTACTCGCGGGCCGGTATGAGGAAGGGACCGAAATTCCTGTTTATTTAATGATTTATTACTCTTCTGGGTTGTTTTCTTCCCTTCCCCCCCCCCCTTTCTTTCTTTCTTTTTTTTTAATTTTTTTTCTTTTCCGTTTTCTCTTTTTATTTTTACAGTCCGGCTTTGCCCATCTCGCTCTCGCCTTTCTTCTGCATTTCAGTCTCCTCTGTTACTCCTCTGGCAGCGGGCGCATGGCGGGGCGGCCCTGCCGCACACATACGGGTTGGTACGGACTGGGGCGAACCTCCTTTCTGTGTACGTGAAGCACTCGGTGTGGAGCCAGGGAATGAGTTCCCACCGCTGAACTCCTCGGGTGATGCAGCGAGCACTTCTAAAGGGGGAGGGGGGGGCTGTGGAGGGAAGAAAAAAGAGGGTTCAAACGCACGCAACGTTGGAAGAGATGGGCTCTGAGCTCGTTGTTTGTTTTCGAGGCGGGAGCGAGAGCAGCGTACCTATGTGCCCCCGCAGCTCCGAAACGCTCTGGGTCGGGGAAGCAGTCCTCTGCCCTGCGAGGAAGCGCGAGGAAGCATCTCTTGGATCCGACAGCCGAGAGCGGGGAGCAGAGCCGCGGGGCGGGCAGGGCCGGTGGCACCGGTTCAAGGACGTGGGCACTGCCTTTCTTATCTCCACGTAGAAACCGCGCAGGGGAGGAACGGGCGTCGGTGGGCAGCGGGCGGCCGGGGGGAGGCACACGCCGTTCTCCCGCACTGAGCGAAGGTGAACGCGTGCCCACGGATTTGCACTTCAGCTCGGAGTCATGTTCATTTGCAAGCCGCTCCGCTCGGCGCTGCCGCTCGCTCCCACCGCGCCCTTCCTCAGCCGCCAGCGGCCCCTGCCCGGATTTTTCAGCCGCGCACAGAAAGGGTTAAGAGTCGTGAAGTTCACGATCTGGATGTACGCCGCTAACGCGGAATTGCGTGGAAGAAAACGGGCTCCGAGCACGGCGAGGTGGTGCAGGGCCACAGAAAGTGGGGCTGAGAGGGCGGCTGCTGCGCTGCCGGGAGCTGCGCTGCTCGGAAAAGCTGGGCTTTAGCAGATGTGGGGGACATTTCCCCGTGCAGCGCCTTCTGAAGGCCCACGGGCTGGCCAAGGAGCCCGCTCCTTACCGTTCGGTTGTGCCAGCTCCGTTTTTGGCACGATGGGCTTTTTTTTTTTTTAAAGCAAGTAAAGACACGAAATCAGGGTCTACACATTGTAAGCACGCAGAGACTGATATTTTTTAAATCAACATCCGAGCGTCAAATAAAATGACACACATATTGCTGACAGCTTGTAGTAGAAAGATTTTTTATCACTTACCATTTATGAGTTGATTGGATGAGGATGTCCAGTTTAGGTCATAATATTTTACAACTTTTTTTTTTTTTTTTTTTCCCCTTTTCCCTTTCTCTGTCTCCTTACATTTTTTTTCCTTTTTATTTTTTTTCTTTTATTTTTCTCTTTTGTTTTGCTTCCGCATTCTGATTGTCAGACTGCGAGCATCACAACATTTTATCAATTAATCATTTGTTTACAGGCACGACTAGAAATGATTCGGGTTTACATCATTTCCCGCCCCAGTCTCCTCCCCATCCCTAAAAAAAGGGATGGAAAAAAAAAAAAAAAAAAGAAAGAAAACAAAGAAAAAGGGAAAAAGAAAGACTGAAGCCCAGGCAGAGACACACAAAGAGCAGAACGTGGAGGAGAAGGAGCACCAGGCCCAGGAGCCGCTGGCAAGGAAGGCTCAGGAAACCAACCTGCATCCGCACTGGGAACGTTTGTAGAAAACCAAAGGGACCGCAGTAGTTTACAGAGTTTATTGCATTATACATGCGAACAGAACATGCACAAGAAGGACATATTGCTGCTGAACGACTACTATTCCACATATGCACCACAAGAAAATGTCTACAATGGAGAAGAATGAAAGATTCCATTTTACGAAGGACGACCTCTAAGTTCATTTGCGAGGATAGTTACATTATGATGTGCTTCTCTTTCCCCCCGCCCCCAAAGTTTCCCCCCCTTTTTCTTAAAGTATTGAATGTACTCCAAACGTTATGGCCCGTGTAACAGCCCCACATAAATACCATTTTGTTAGTAAAAACATGAAAAAAGTCACATTGCTTGGATGTTCGACAGTTCCAATAAGTTAAGACCAAATGATAATATTCAATAATAGTTACCCTGCATTACGATGAGAACAAAAATAAATTACACGTGCTAGGTTTTATATATACTCGTCATAGTAATACATATTCACTTGCAGCGCTAAAAGAAGGACGAAGAGTCACATTCTACCAGAAAATAAAAGGAAAAGGACGGTTCTGCCAGAGTCTCTCCCACACGTGGCCCCGGCGGTGCCGTGCCCACTGCTCGCTGTTGCCACCCCCGGGAACGCCTTAGGAGAAGGTCAGATTAGCGGTCAGTTCTCGGATTCGGTTCTCCCTGCTCATCTTCTTGAGCTTCATTCTGCGGTTTTGAAACCAAATCTTGACCTGCCTGTCAGTGAGGTTTACGCTCTTACTGATCTCTAGGCGGCGCTCTCGGGTGAGATACATATTGAATAAGAACTCTTTCTCTAATTCCAGTGTTTGGTGTTTAGTATAAGGGCACCTCTTCTTTCTGCCACTCTTTGCAGTTAGCCAATTGCTCGTTGGAGTATCGGACTTGATTTCCTCTATCAAAATCAAAGAAGAAGAAGAAGAAAAAAAAAAAAAAATGAACACCCCCTCCGGCTGTAAGCGCGTACCCTTGGCCATGACCCCTCCGCAGCGTCTGGCAGCCATGGCGGATGTGCGCGGAGCTGCTGCGCGGGGCGCTGCGGACGGGGGAGGCGGCGGTGGCCGCATCCTTCTCGGCCCTTCCCAGCGCCGAGCTGCGGCCGCGCGAGGCCGGCCGGGCTCACCCTGTCCGCAGCGCGGCCCCGCTCCCGGCCCGGCCCGGCCCGCAGCCCCGACCCCCGCCCTCTGCGTGCCCAAATGCCCCGCTGCAAAATGCCCCCGCCACGCGCCTGGGGCAGCACCCCCCGGCCGGCTGAGCCGCAAAAGCACACCTAGGAGCAAAACCAAGGACATTTTCCCAGCCCCAAAGATACACGTGAAATTAACGCCCTCCGCCTCGCGGGTTTTTGTTGTTGTTGTTGGGTTGTTTGGCTTTTTTTGCCTCCATTTTCCTTTTAGGTTCTATTTTTCCCCACACACACACCAGAAATCCCACGCTACCCTAGACCTGGATTGGCAACTATAATTCATAAAAAGAGAATCTCCATGCACACGTAGGGTAAAAATCGACCTGAAGGATGCAAAGCGCGTTTTTATCAGACAATTTTTCCCGTTTTTTGATTCCTCGCCACACGCTGTTCAAAACGAAGGCTTTTGAGCTCTTTTAAAGGGAAAATAAAATCAGAGAAGCACCACCTTTACCTTTCACACGCATTTCAAAATAACGCTGCGCTTTTTGGAGCTGAAGCCAAGGTTCTCCCCAGCACCATATCCGCACAGTGCACACTCTGCTCACGCAGGCAGCGGGGCTGCTGCCTTCATTGTGCGTTTGTTCCCAACTTCCCCCAGCCTGGAAGCACCTATCCCTCACCTATTTTAACAGCATCGTAATTAACTTTAAACGCAATCAAACCGCAGCCGGCCTCGGTGGCGAAAATCAGCGCAATATTACGAGATGAAAGTTGCGCCGCTCGTATTTTACAACCTCCAGAGCTGCTTTTTAAAAGGAATTTGGCCGATTTGGGCTGCAGCAGCGCACTAAGGAGCACACGGAGCTACCCCGCACCGCAGAGAAGGGCTGCATGCACAAGGGAGGCACGGCTCAAAGCAAACCTTCGGACCCTTTTGCGTGGCGTTTTTCGCCTGCCCAAATCTTCGCAGACGCAGCACCTGCAGCCCCACACTTCTCCCCGTGCAGTGGGGTGGCCGCGGGCTCGTCAGGGCAGCGGGGAGCTGCGTGGTGCCGGATCTCGGCACGGCACGGCTCAAGCTCGGTAATACAGACCTTTAGTCTCCTTCTCCTGGACCTCGGGGCTGGACACGGAGCCTTCGGGCAGGCAGCTCCTCTCGTCTTGCAACGTGGACTTGGGCTCGGGACTTTCCACTTGAGAGACTTTAGCCGCGCCGTCCTGGCCGTTCGGGTTTTCATTCATTTTCTTTTCCATCTGAAGTTGAGAAGATAGCTGCGGTTTGGAGCTGCCGCGAGGGTTTAACTGTAACATTACGGTTGAACTCGTTTCAGGGCTATTATTGTACTCTTGGGTTTTCCCAGTGGCGTAGGTCTGGCTCAGTCTAAAATATCCTGGGACGGGAACCTCGGGGTTCTCAATGGGGCATGATTCAGACACCAGCCTCTGGTAGGAAGGGACGTCTGAAGAAATGAGTTTGGTTCTCTTATCGGAATACATGCAGCAATTGCTTTCTTCTTTAATATTTGTAGTGAAGGAACAAGTGGGGACCTGCTGTGTAACAGGTTGCTCTATTCGACAAGATCTGTTCGGATCTGTCCAACTGTCTACTTGAGGTATATAAGGATGTACATTCATACCCATATTTTGGTGATTAACTTCTCTTTTAGCCAGAGACGGTAGGAGTCCACAGGTTTGCATCCCATAAGTCCCAATGTCTGTGCTAGGTGGCATATACATGCTGGCGCTGTTGGAGTAGAAACTGTCACTCCTGCACGCACTGATGAGAGAATCTACTAAAAAAGTATTAGCGGCAGGAGAGCTGTTGGGAAAGGACATTTTGGGGAGGAATTTGAGGAAGAGAGATTGTGTCCTTTGTAGGCTGACATCTCTAGGAAAACATTCCCGTGTAATTGCGGATGCCTCCGCGCGACCACATGACAGCCGGGCCAATGGCAGCGCCCGCCGCCCCGCGCCCCGCCGCCCCGCCGCTGACGCTCCCCGCCGCGCCGCCCCGCCGCGCCCCGCCGCGGTCAACAGCGACCCCTAGGCCGCCGCCGCGGCACCGCACCGCGCCCGGCCCCGCGCTGCGGCACCGCGCCGGGCCCCGGCCGCGGCCCCGCTCCGCTCCGAGCCGCGCCGAGCCGCGCCGAGCCGCGCCGAGCCGAGCCGAGCCGCGCCGAGCCGCGCCGAGCCGAGCAGCGCGGGGCCGGCCCTGCCGCGTCTGGCAGCAGCACGGCTCGACTCTGCTCGGCTCGGCTCGGCGCGGCCCGGAGCGCAGCGGCCATCGTGCCTCCCCTCGCCGTGGCAGCATCGCTTCCTGACAAGTGCGAGGTACAAAAGGTTGCGGAATTTATTAATGCGTATTAAGAAGAATCAGGGGCGATCAATAAAATCCTCATCTACATTCTTGGGCGACTTGGTAATTTTCTTGCTTCTGGAGCTTTTTAAAGAGTTATACCCTCTGTTGCCACACACGGGAAGATATTTTATTAGCAAATCAATCGAGACTTTGTAAAGGATAAGATTAATAGTTAAGATTTAGCATAATGGCGTTCGCGTTATGAATTATTGAAAATTATACTATTGATTTTTTTCCTCGCTGCTCACCGAGAAGGTCAATTTTTGTTTTAACACAAATCGTCAAATATTAAAAGCCATACTTTTGTCAGAAGTTGGGGTTTATAGTTGCGATGCATTCTTCGAATTATTTCACAACGCCTCGTGAAAAGAAAATAAAAATGAATGTGTTTTCTCTTGCCCTGGAAACTGAAAGCACCACACAGATCATCCCCCCTTCTGCAGCACTGCTGCCAGAAGCACGGAGCGCCAGGCGCTCACTGCCTCCGCTCCAGCAACTTTTTCCTTTCCTTTCTTGCTTCATTTTATTTTATTTTGGGGAAGAACGATCAGTGCGGATGGAATAGAGAGAAATGATGATAGAAGTACGGGGGGTAACGCTGAGTGCCTGCACGGCAAGTGAGATTTCCGCAGCTCAGCGCTCTCAGAGCGTTTTATTGTTTTTCCCCCACTCCGAACCCATATTTACACCCGAACCTGTTACATTTTAAACAGTGTTGGCACCAACTCTTCTTTCACTCTTTTTCCTTTTCTTTCCTTTCTCTTCCCTTCCTTTTCTTTCTTTCTCCTCTTTATTTCACCCCCCCCCCCCCGCCCCATTTTCTTTATTCCCTTCTTGCTTTTCTCCCCCCCCCCCCCCTTTATTTAATCTGTCCCCATCCAGGGGCCGAGGCCGGGGACCCCCCCGCAGTGAACTTGTTGGTGGTTCCCGTGCCGGACGCACGGGCCGCTGTGGGCCCTCTCCGCCCGCAGAACCCCGCCGGCCCCACAGCGCAGCTGCACGGGGAAGGATTTTTAAATCCCTATCCGCGCCCTTCGCCCAGCTCCAAACACGCGTTTTCCAGCAGCGTGGGCTCCACTTCTCCCCGGTTTCCCGGCGCTCGGCTGCTGCGCGCTCTCCCGCACACTTTGCGTGGCTGGAAACAATAACCCCATTTAAAATTTCGCTGTGGCAATGAGACAGACCCTTTTAAAACCTTATCGCAGCTGTTCAAATACAACATCATTGTCAGGTTAAGAGGCAGCGGCTTTTATAGCTGCCGTCCCCGGCTCCTGTGTTGCCGCAGTTTAAACATTACCTTCCTCGATCCGCCGCCTCCCGGCTCGGCGCTGCCCCGCAGCTCTCCGCCACCGCGCTCCGAGCGGGGAAGGGGCAGCTCCCGGCTCGGCGCATTTAAGATCACGATCAGAGCCATTGCTAAGATTTGGCCGAGCCGGGGAGAGCTGCGGAGGAGCCTCGGAGCGCCGCGTCCCCCCCTCGCTTTCTAGCAATTTCCTCCTCTCCAACAACAGCCCGGACGACCCACAGAGTTTAAAGCCACCAAATACTATTTTCCTCGACGCGGTTTAAGGCTTGACTGTGACATCTAATCGGGAATTTTATGCCCATCAAACGGCTCTTTCGTAATCTTTATTTACTCTTTCGGGGGGGGAAAAAAAAAAAAAAAAGAAAAAGAAAAAGAAAAGAAAAAAAAAAAAAAGAAAAAAAAGGGGGTCCCAGAAATCCCCCAGCCGCGGGCGGAGCACGGAGGGCCGCGGAAAACTGCGCGGCAGCGGAAGTGCGGGCGGCCCTGGCTGTGCCCCCGTGGCAGTGCTGAGCCGGCCCGGCGCTTAGACGGGAGGGCTCTTTGATTTTTGTAATTGAAGATATGAATTTCTTCCGTGCCACCGCACGGAAAGCGAGATGATGGCTGTGATGATCGTGATTTAAATTTCGTATTCAGGGCCGTCAAACAGCTCCGAAAGGACCCCTTCGCCCATGATAAATCACGAGGGGGGTCTGAGAAACGGGCAGCGACTTTTTATTGAAAATGAACAGAAGGAAAGTTTAAGTTTGATGTAAATAGAAGTTGAATAAACATGCGAGAGCCACTGGGGAGCTGGAGACTTAGGCTCTGGGCATTTAATGTCACTATTGTTTTAAATCATATTAAAATGGAATCAAGTAATTAACATTAATAAATAAATCAATATCGTGCAATAAATGAGATATACAGTCTACATTAATATAAAGGTTTTGCTCTCAGAGCCCCATATTTTTCCGAATGGGGGAAGGAAAAAAAAAAAACCAACCAATGGCTCCATGCAGATGTAAATTACTGTTTGTAATAAAGCATAGGTGGACATTACAGATTTCTCCTCTAGCAAATGTCAGGGCTAAAACCCGGAGGTTACCAGACGTGCTGGTGGGCTTTCATTTCACCGCCTTATCTTCCTAAACCTTATTACTCGTGATATGATGTTTTTCTCGACCGTGCTGACGATTCCCATCGTTGCAATTTGCCGTGTTTGTGTCTCATTATAGGGGGGGATGGGATGGGAGAGGCTGGATATTTCGCAGATGCCTTCAGTAACAAAGGTATTGCGAGAAATATCTGCCTTTAAAAATAGGCTGGAGCCCAGGAAGCTTTTAGTCAAATTGCTTTCATTTACTCGATTCCAGCATTTTATTTAGGGCATCTTTAAGCGCGCGGGCTGTATATTTTATACCGCTCTGTTACACGGCGGGGAGATTGAAGAATAATTTTTATTTAAAAGAAAAAAAAAAAAAAAAAAAAAAAAAACAACCATGTATTGGCTACAGTATTGTGACCTTGCTTCTTTTAATAACGCAACTGTCATGCTGCCCAGAGCTCCGTGTGCCACGTTTTCATAGAAAGAGTCGGCGACTCGGCCGGGCTTCGGATTCCCCGGATGATTTTGACCGCGAGTGGGGGGCAGGAACGCCCTGATGGCACTACGCCTTTTCCTAAATACAACACCTTGTAAAATAAACCAAATTCCTCGCCGCCCATCGCTTCAGAGGTGCTGTTTCTGCTATGGGGAGCGCACGGCAGCACCCACTCTACTGCAGCTTCGCCCGCAGCCTCAGCCTCCCCCTGCCGTATTGCCTATTTCCGCGCAGGGGCACAGCCTTATCCTTACAGGACTTTGGCGTGCAGACCGGTCGGAGATCCGGCCGCAGCCCGACACGTTTGACTTTCGGCAGACAGCTGCCGAATCTGAGGTTCGATCAGCAAAGAGGCAAATGCCCTTCTCGCTCTCCTGAAGGGACAAGCTCAAAGGCGTTCGGAAATAGCTCCCTGCCTTTTCTTTCTGAAGGAATAAAGCAGAGAAACGAGGAGGGGAGGGGGGAGAAGGATACAAGAGATGATAGACTCTGACAGAACCATCACGTTAACAAGCTGAATTTAAAAAAAAGAAAAAAAAAAAAAAAGAAAAAAAGAGAAAGGAACAAAGTGGCGTTCCCGTATTCAAGGTTGTGGTGGTTGGGTTTTTTGGTTGCCTTTTTTTTTTTTTTTTTTTTTTTTTTTTTTTTTTTTTTTAATTAACAACACACCCGGCTCCAATCAGCCGTTCACATCCTCTGAGAGCGGCCGCGCTAATTGCGAGGGGCTGAAGCTTCACGTGGGAGCCCGAAGGAACTGGGGTCGGTGCGGGCTCTCCCAAGAAGACCCGAATGCCAGGAAAACAAACGGGAAAACTTTGGTGAATGTTCCCCTCTCGAAATAGGTATCTCCGCCGAGAGCAGAGGGGTTCCTCCGGGCTCTGGGTTGGGCTCAAAGGGGCTCTCGTGGCGCCGGGGACCCGAGGATCTGAAGCTGTACAATGCCGTTTGATCGCAGACAGAAAGGCTATTTCTAGGAAACTGTTAACAATGAACTTCTAAAAAAAACCAAACCACTCAAACAACAACAACGAAAAACCACCCCCAAACTCGGCGGACGGAGTGCCAACAAATGCTTTCACGGGATGTGGGGCTCTGGCAGCGCGGAACGCGGCTGAGGAGGCAGAAATAGATTTCGGAGAATCCCGCAGCTGAGCAGAGAGAAGAGGAGCCCTTTCCTGGGGACATTCTGAGCAAAAGTGCGCATTGAAGGACAAAAAGACAGAGCACGGAACAGCAAAACGGAACGCGCTCGGTCGCTGGAGAAAGCCCAGGGAATTCATAAGCTCCGCTTTAATTTTCTAATCTCTAGTTTCATTTTAATAGATCTCCGTAGTGTTGTTAAGGAGAGAGATTGCAATCAGCAGAGCCTTGGCAAGGTGATGTTCGGATATTAAAAACGTCTTCTTTCGCTTTAGTCTCTGTCTGTCTATAAAAAAATAAGCTCTCTCAGCACCTCACGTCAAAGCCGCGTTTAAATAAAATGTGTTTTTAAAATTACGCTTTCTGTATCGAAAGGTTTATTTAAGAAAAGCCTTCAGTAAAAAACGAAAGATAAACAGTGGCAGCGCCTGGGATTTAAATTACTTTTGTTCTATCCGCGTTGAGGCCGTCCTGAAAGGAGTAAATAGGTTTTCGTTCTAGGGAACGAATTCTGAATATCGTTGGGTGTTTTTTTTTTTTTTCCCTTAAAATTATGGGATTTTTTTAAAGCTCGGATGCGTTATAAAAGATTACGAGCACCAAAATTTCTTTTAAATTGGCATATTTCTCGAGCACGTCACGGTTACGGGTTATTTGTTTAATAAATCTTTTTGATGCTTTATTTTCTCATTTGGAAGGCCCTGAAATCTTCTCGTTACTTATATATTAGATGTTTTATTAGCGGTGGAATTATTATTAGGAGGAAATATACCGGAGCACGAGGACGGCGCAGTGCAGCAGCGATGCGCCCTCGTGTGGCTCCGGGTGGAGGAGCAGCCGCCTCCCTCCCGGCCGCTCCATTCGCTGTCGGTCACGGCTTTCTCCCTTTCTTTTTAAATAGAAACCTAAAGCCGCTATAATTGAGCATTTATGCAAGATTAATGCCGGGGTGGTTAGGTTTCCGCGGCCCTCTTTTGCGGTGTGGGAGCTTTTTAAAGGGATCGGAATCCCCTAAGACGGACGCTTAGAGCACCGCGGGGAACGGAAAGCGAACGCCCTGCTCTCGCGCTGTGGATTGGGACTCGGGAGAGACGCGAGAACGCTGCTGGAAGGTTGGGAGGAATGAAATCCGCGCCGCTCCGAGCGCTCCTAATTAATGGGCTTTGTGGGGAACGCGCAGCCGGGGGAAAACTGCCGAAATCGCACCCTCCTCACTACATTGCCAAGCGTTTCTCGCCGCCTCCGCTTTTTAGCCGGAGAGACAAAAGCAGTACTTGTTTCTCCAGGATTATTTTCTTTAAAATAAAAAAGAAGAAGACGGTCGGGGAGTTGCCGGGCCCGGCAGGGGAAGGGTCGGGGCGCGGGGCCGGCAGGGCTTTCCGCAGCGTTGCGGGGCGCTGCCATGGCCGTGTGTGTGCGTGTGTGGGGAGTGAGGGTGAGCGAGAGAGAGGGAGACGGAGAGAGGGTGGGTGGTGGTGGAAAATAACAGAGGAACCTTAAGGCGCCTAATTATTCAGAAAGGTTAAAGGTGATGACCTTGACATTTTGGAAGTTCAAAGGCATACACTTATGTTTTTCTTGCTAAGGGGTTTTTGAATTTTTTCCTTCTTAGCCGCGCCTCCCTCCGCTTCCACCTCTCGATTTTTTTTTAATTCTAGGGCCGCTCCTGACTCATTTGCGCACTTTTGCCTTCCGCGAACACGAGCGTAGCGAGAGCCGCTCCGTCCTATTCAAAAAAGCCAAATTCTTTTCTCACCCCTAGCCTTTATTGCACATTGCGGAAATCTCTTTTTCACCCACCAGAAGGTGTATAATATAACCCAATTAAGCTGTTTAGAACCTCGGCTTTTATGGTGTTGTCTAGACAGTTCAAGGTTTCGCAAACAGCCCAGCCGGGTCACGAAGCACAAAGCGGGGGGAACCTCCGCCGGCCCCCGCGCAGCCCCGCGGCTCCGAGACCCACCCCTCCGCTCCGCAGGTTTTTCCTCCCCACGAGCGCCGGCGCTTTATAGCTCCCTGTTGTCTCAGCCGCTCGGAGCCCTCGCTCTGCCTCAGCCTGCGCCGCAAGTAAACACTCATTGGCGTTGGGGGTTCGGGGCTTACCGGGGGCCTGACCAGTTAAAAGCCCTTTTCGTTGTTTATAGTAATGGCTCCAGCCGCAGGGACGGGCTGCAGGCAGCCGCGCTTGCTCTGCCTCGCACTGGGGAGGGAGCAGCTCGCTTACGAGGATCTACAAAGGCAGAGCCAGAGAGCTGGGCTATTATTTATTTAAAACGCATTTAGAGTAATCCGCCTTGGCTCCCTCCCGTCACTATTTAACTGAACTTGGCTCTAGCCCGGGATCCTTCGGAGATGGAAATCCATACAGTGCACGGAATTTATAACCTTAACTTTACTAGAAACCATTTATTCACATGAAAAAGACAGTGGCCCATGCTTTTGGATGACAATAGAAACATATATATATATATTTTATATATAGCGAACGTACATTTACCATCTCTTAAATAAACCGCATTCACTTAAAGGGAGGAAAGTGTTACCCTAACTCAAAAGCAACAACATAGCCCGCCCCGAACTCAATGAATTGTAAGCAAAAACTACCAGACACACCGCAGGTCCATTGCTGGTACTGTGGGAGAGGACAAAAAAAAAAAAAAAAAGCACCTTTGGCGAGAACCACTTGAGAATAGACAGCTGGATTTACCCTAGGTTCCCTTAGCAGGAATCTGCTCCGCCAAGCCCCGAAATCTCCAGTGGCCATTCAGCGTGTGGAGCTGCGCATGGAAATGAAACTTTGAGTTCCGCAGGGCGGCTGTGTCATGTAAACCCATTCACTTTGCATTCGGATGGCAGGTCAGACTGACCGAGGGATTCTTTTTTTCTTCTTCTTTCTTCCTTTTCTCTTTCTCTCTCGATTTTTTTTTATTTTTTTTTCCTTTATTTTTTTTCTTTCTTTTTTCTTTTTTCCTCCTCAAAACAAGGGATTTCCAGTGAAATATTGGAGTCGATCTCTGTTCAGTTTCTTTTCTTTCATCCTTCGATTCTGGAACCAGATTTTAACTTGTCGGTCAGTGAGGTTGAGCATTCTGGACAACTGCAGTCTTTTCTCTTTGTTTATGTACACGTTGAAGAAAAACTCACGTTCCAGTTCTCTTATCTGATATTTGGTATAGGGACACCTCTTTTTCCTCGATCGCTGAGGAACCGCTGAAATTAAAGAGAGAAAATGCTGATTTATGCAGAATACGACCGCGCTCGGCTGGGAAGAGCTCAGACTTTGCCCGTGTCCCCCCGCCCGGGGAAACAGCCCTCCAGCAGCTCCGAAAATATTCCCCGGGCTTTTGCTCTCCGGTTGACATAGGAAAAGAAAAATAATTAAAAAAAAAAAAAAAAAAGAAGAAGAATATTTTCCAACTTCTCCTTAAAAGAGAGCACTTCGAGCGCTACAGAGAGATATTTAAATGGGCTGGAAATATTCCAAGTTTCTCCAAGCCCTCTCGCCCCCACCCCCGCCCCAAACAAACGAAGAGCTCAGCCTGCGGCGCGGAGGCAGCTCCGAGCCCTACCTGTGAGATCTCGCCGTCCGCCCCCCGCCAAATCAACAATTTAATAACAATTAATATCCTCTTCCGAGAATACCTTAAGCCCACCTAAATTGGTTTCCTATCGTAAACACGCTTTACAACGGTGAAGGAAATCTTATAGGATATATAAAATCCTTTGGATGCTTATAAAATGGCACATAAAATGCGGCTTGACAAAGTGTCGGCCTTGTACTCTTGCCCCCGCGTCACCGCCGATCCCTACCTGAACTGTTGCTCTTCTCTGCAACAGCCTCACCGGGAGGGGAAGCGGCGCCGCTCGCCGTTGTCACTTTCTTCTCCTGGCCGGAAGGTGCCTTGCTGCAGGCGCTGTGCTGGGGCTTCAGCTCGCCCTTGTCCGCGTCCCCCTCGCCCTCGGAGTGCTGCTGGTACGGGGGAGCGGGGGCCGGCTCGTAGAACTGGTCGAAGCCCTGCGGCAGGATGCCGTTCCTCCCCACCGAGCTGTAGAAGTTGGAGGCGGCGGGAGACGCTCCGTGGTGGCCGCACACGGGGTCCGTTTTGAATAACATTTCCGTCCTCCTGTTCGCGGGCTGCAGAAAGTCTCTGTGCATCACCTCTTCAGCTGAGTAATAGGGAGCGTAACTGCCCCTGTACTGCCATTTGCTGCGCTCTAATCCGTATTCCCTGAATGCCACTTCGCGCACAGGTTGGACATGAGGTAAATTAGAAGAATAAGGAAAAGTCATTTGACAGGAAGACGATTGCGACAAAAAAGAGGGTTTCGTCGAGAAGTCTGAGGGCGAGACGTAATAAGCGCACCCTGGCAGATACATATTGGATGCGCCGTGACTGCAATCGTCAAACTCGGTCATGTCTTCCTTTTTGCGATTGCGAGCGACCGGGAGGCTTCAATGCATTGAACGAGATCCATCTATTGCACAAGAGGCTTTGGACAGGATCAACTAAGAAAAAATCCCCACCGTGTGCTGACGTGCAATTCATCTTGATTGATTCTAGTGGTAATTATGTCACGTGACGCAATGTAGAAATGTCCTTATATCTATATCGGCCCCTCGGAACGGCTCCCGAGATCTCTCCAAAGAGCCCTCGCGGCACTTGGAGATGAGCGGGCGGCCCCGCTCGCCTTTTCCCCTCCTTCTCCGGCGGCCGAGCGGTGCCCGAGGTGCAGCGGGCGTTCACCTGGGGCCGCGCCGCCCTGCCCGCCGCCCGCCCGCCGCCTCCGCCGGGTGCGGGGCCCCGCGGCGCGGCCCCCCCCGCATCGCCGCCGCCCGCCCGGGAGACTCCGTCGGGGAAGGCGACCTCCGGGCCGCGGTGCGGGCTCCGAGCCGGGCACCGGGCCTCTGTAACGTGATCGCTGCTCGTTAGCGGGAGCGGCTCTGTCGGTGGCGGCCGCCGGGTGCTGTTCACGCGGCGCGGCCGAGTCCCATTCACGCGCTCTGAGGTCCGAGCGGATCTGCCCGCCCGGCTCAGGCACTCCGAGGCTGGCACCCAAATCCGTCCCGAAATTGCGATCCCCGAGCGCCTCGTGTTCCCTCGCTCGAGCTCGAGCACCGAGCGCTTGTGCAAGGGCGCCGTGGGCGAGCTGCAAGGAGAAAGATGCAAAGAGAACATCTCTCAGCAGCGGGTCTCGGGAAGGGGAGACACTCTGGGGCTCTTCTGGCAAGAGAAGGGCCGGGGCAAGGGGAGAAGCCCACGAGCACGCTTTCCTTGGAAGCGGAGCCGCGCACAAAGTGACCTCTGTTCGTGCCTCCAACTCCCACCAAACGTTCGCTTTCATTGGAAGGGAAGAGCGGGGCTGGGAGCGGGCGGCACGCACAGTGCCCGCAGCCCTGCCCTGCCCTGCCCTGCCTTCGAGGGCTCCCTTCTACCCATTTTCTCCTTCTCCTTGAAATATTATTTTAAATAAATGAACATAAACCGGGTCACAAGGAATGAAAAGGGAACAGAATAAACAATATGCGCCAGCAACAGCCTCCGGTGCTCGAGCAGCTCCTCATTCCAGCAACGTTTGCCAGCTCTCTATGGGAATGCCTTTTTCCGTCATCGCGCAGCACAGCCACACCATATGCCATATGCCGCTCTCCAAACCAACCTGCAATCCGCCCAAGCTCTCAGGCCCGTCAGGGCTTCTCCCCGCCACCCAGACACCTCCGGGCGCTCCGTGCAGCCCCCAGGCCCCGAGCTGCTCTCCAGAGGCGGCCGCCACCCAGGTAGGGAAGTAAGGACCAGCCCGCAGCACCGAGGTACGCGGAGAAAGCCCGCGGCTCTGAGAGGAACGGGCTCTGCCAGCCGCAGCCCCGCGCTGCGGACAGGTCCTGGTGGGGATCCTCATCCCGGCTCCTCAACCAGACCCCGCACCCAGAGCCGCAACCTGCCCCACCCGCCACCACGGCCACTCCGCGCCTGTTCCTCCAAAACGGGCGAGGGTTGTTGCAGGGGCTTCTGCAGCGCAGCTCCTGGCCTTTCCGAAACCGAGGGACCCGAATCCGGCTGATCAGATGGAACTCATCCTTTTTTTTTCCTCTCTGTTTCTCCCCCTCATATCGCACTGTAGTGTTGCCCTGACTCCTCGCTTTCAGACCACCTCACACGCCACAAATGGCTGCCAGCAGAGAGCCTCTCGCTATCACCAGTTATCACCAGAAATCAAGACACAAAGCCACCATTTCCTCCCTTTACCAGGAACGTTCAAGCCTTCTCGATTTTGCCACGACACACGAACCACCTCCCACAAACGATGCTTGCGAAGCTAAAATGGCTTCTGCGTCCCTCACCGCAGCGCCGGGCAGGGACCCTCCGGGTCGTGCCCCAGGGCTGAGACCGGGCTCACAACGGGGCTGGCTCTGGGACCCTCAGAAAGGTCGTTTTCTTCACCGCTCAGACAACAAATTGCGCCTCAGCCAGAACCCCGCACCTTGCTTTCGATGCAGCGAGCCCCAGCATCAATTAAATGTTGACGCAGGAGCCAACCGGTTTCAACTAATTCAAGTTCAAAGACATGGCGACGATTTGTTAATACGAAAACAGACCTTGTAGGAAACAGTCCCTTAAAAACCGATCCGATTCGGGAGCGGGAGCCCAATATCGCAGCAGAAGCCCCTCCGCAATAGGGCAGAGCCGGGGGGTCCCCACTCGCCGGAGCCTCCACCCCGGGGTCGTCCCCAGCCCAGCTCCGAGCACCGCATCCCCCCGTTGTTTGCCTCTCTCCCATTACATAGCGTCGCAACACAAACGCTCATCGCTTCCACAGCCGGGCGCATACTTTACCGTTAGGCGTCTTGAAACATCTGCAACCGTTGCGTGGGATCACCAAGGGTTCTGCTCCGAGTGGCATTTCCAAAAGCCCTCCGTGGCGGTGCGGGCACCCCGCGGACCGTGCGGGCGCGGAGGTGCGGGCGCGGCTGGCGGAGATGCGGCGCTCCGTGCCACCCAAGATAAGACACTAACTTGACCTTAACTTTGTTATGGCGCCCCTAGTATCTGGAGAACGTGAACAGACACTGTCTGGCAGCTCTCGTAAAAACCGACTGGAGAAGAGATTCTGAGTCATTTCATTTATTGCCACTACAGTTCTGCAAGAAAGCTTTTCCTCCCTGCCAAACTTTAATTATTTATGCTCTTTTAGGAAGCACAAAGGCATCCAGAGCCATTTCCAACGAGCCGAGTTGCGTTCGCAGCCTTATCAAAAGCGCAGCCACCCTCGGAGGGGCTTTATCTCGTCGGGGCTGCGGTCGGAATGCGGAGATGGTGATGTCGGAGTCAATAAAGGCACCGCCGCCCGCTACGTGGGGAAGTGGGCACGGGCGCAGCCGAGGGGTGCCCACCGCCACCCCGGACGGCGGCACAGCGCGGGGGTGCGGCTGCAGCACCCGCACCGCCCAACCCAGGGTGGAGGGTACGCGCTGCAGCTCCTGCACTCACCCCCGGGGCCGCGCCCGCGGGCGGGCACGCGTGTGCTCGCATGTGCCCGGGGTGCGCGCACGGGGCGGGTGCGTGCCCTGCCACACGTGTGTGTGCGTGCGTGTCTGTGTGTGCGTGTGCCTGTGTGTGTGCGAGTGCCTCCCCCAGTGTCCCCAACGACTGTCGTCGCCCGCAGCTTCGGATGAGCAGCCGGAACCTGCCGTGTGCGCACGTCTGTGTGCACCATTTTGTCCCGCAGATGCGTGCTCCCTGCGTGTGCCCGCTGATGCTCAGATATGTGCAAGGCGTGCACAGGCACGCACAGACACACGTAATGCACGGAGTTCTGCAGCACGTCGCGTTTCAGACCCCAACTCCCCGCTTTGTAACCTATTTCTCCTTCCGATGGCGGCTCTGACTGGTAGTATGCATTCAGCTGTCGTCGTGGATCGGATGCGTTTAATGAATAATCCATTGGACTTCCCATCTTTCCATCCCAGTCCTCTTCGGCTTTCACATCACAAATAGGGTAAAGATTACTGTTGTACCGGGGTGGGTTAGAACAGAGAAGGGCGGCACAAAGACTCCGTTTCTCAAGGGCCTGAACAGTATTCCAGAAGGAATTAAAAAAAAAAAAAAAAAGCTCTTTATCCGTTTTTCGCCTTTCTCCCGGCTCGCATCGTTGAGGCTGCTTCCAGTTTTCCTAATTAGAGGACCGCTGGCGAGGGAAGAGCCTCGCACAGCCCGCAGTGCGCCGGAGCTGCGCGCCCCGAGGGTTCCCAAGGACGCGGGCAGCGCTGTCCTATGGCCCCGCTAAGCTCTGCCCGCAGCGAGGTGGGCTCTGACCCCTCTGGGAGGCGAGAATGGCGCCTCCAGGTCGGGCTGCGTCTCCTTCTGCCTTCCGACACACCCGGGCGGTACTCTGGGGCTGCGGGAAGCTCTCGAAAGATGGCTGCGGAGCTGCCCTCAGCTCGGATATGTCTCCTTTATGAAATAATGAGTTTATTGCCTCCAGGAAGGCAACGGGCCCGATAAATACATGACTTCTTTGTGCCGCGCCTTGTGATTGTGTAGCCTTGTTGCGTAAGCTCCAAACAACCCCATTTGAGCTCGCTTTATACACCAGAAAATAGCGCAGGCTCCGCCAGCGTAATTATTATTACTACTGGGAGAGGCAGCCCAAGGTTTCGCGTGTGGAAACGCCTCTTCATTAGAAACAGATATGTGTGGAAATGGCAGCCAAACGGCGTTTTAATCCGGAGCTGTATTTCCGTGAGATATTTTTCAGCTCCGCAGTCTCAGCCGGGGCACTCCCGCATTTGCGGCCCTGCGGTAGCACGGGGCCGTGTGCCAGAGGGCTGCAACACAGCACTGGGCAGCGGGATGCGGGGAAAATCGTTTTCATTCTCGTCCTAAAGCTACGTTCTGTCGGCGTGGGCGCCGCTCCCAGTCCCTCTGGTAGAGTTTCTCCTCTGAGGTTTATAACTGGACAAAAAAAAAAAACCAAAAAACTACAACAGAGAAAGTGTCCCCCTTTTCCCTCATAAAAACCTCTGCGGAAACGGCCGTGGGGACAGTCTCAGAAAATAATCAAACCTCCCTGCTCGCCCCTCTCCTGCTCCCGCAGTACCTCGGGGTGAGAGGGGCCCTGCGCGGCCCGGCCGCCCCCAGCCCCGGCCCCAGCGGCACCGCCCGCTCCCCCCCCCCTCCCGTTTGTTTGGGGCCGCGCTTGGACAAGGCCAAAGTCAGCGGCGGAGGAAGGGCAGGGCCAGGCCCGGCCACCTGGGGCGGCCACCGGCGAGAGCCGCATGCGACCGGGCCGAGGAGGTCGCGGTCACCCTGCCCCGCCGCTCCGGGGCCGAGCCGGCAGCGGGAGGGCTCGGCGGGCAGGACTTCGCCCCGGCCCCGCGGGGAGCGGCGACCCCCGTCCTCCCGTCCCGCCGCAGCCGTCGGGGCCGAGCCGTCGGGGTGGGCGGCGGCAGCGCGGGGCGCGGAGCGGCGGTGCCTGCGGGCGCGGAGTCGGTGCGCGGGTTAGACGCGGGTCTTGCGCGAGTGTCACGTGCCCTCTCCGCCGGGCCGCGGCTGGATGCGAGTGGGGCTGGCAAAAAAAATAATGAATCAAAACTAAAAAGGTTTATTTGGTAACCGCTTTCTGCGATCTGTGCTCCAACAGGTTATTCCAAACCGCAAAACATGCGAGCGCCGCATGCTCGCCTTCAGAAGCGGGGAACACATGAAGGGACCAGCCGGCATTTACAGAGCTGACGTCTTTACTAGGCATTATTCTTTTATTGTTATTTTTTTTTTTCCTGCAAAATGATGTTTACATACAGTTAAAAGGCATCGATTTTAGTTTAGCACAGCACATTCTCCAGGGAAAGAGAGGGTTAGAAGCAGGAGAAAATCTATATAAAAGGAGAAAGAAAGGGGGAAAAGCTGATAATACGAGTTTCAGTGCTGGGCTGGCTCGTCTTCTTCGTTCTGCCTAAGAGCTCGGGGGTTGCCGAGGATCCTAAGCGTTTCGAGAATTTTTCTTAAATGGGAAAAACCACCCAGCTCCCGCCTTGCAGCCGCGACCACACGCTACTCTATGGGGCGAACACAAGTTCATGCAGGAACGGGCAGACGCCGCGCTAGTACATAGAAAGCGCCTGCTCGCGCATTACCACTCTTTTCTTTTTCATTCGTCGGTTCTGAAACCAAATTTTAACTTGCTGATCGCTTAAATTCAGTCTGTTTGATAGTTCTTTCCTCTTCTGTCGGTTAATAAACTCATTGAGGAGAAACTCGTTTTCCAATTCGGCAATTTGTTGTTTCGTGTAAGGTTTCCGTTTCTTTCTCGATCTCCCCTGGGTGGGGCACCAAGGCAAACCTACAACAAACACGTCGATAATTTAGTGGGGCACGGCTGTGGGTTATAGAGAATACGCACAAACCCGCGAGGCAAAGGGGCAACGCTAGGTCGGCAAAGCACGTCTGACAGCACGATTTTATCTACCCCCCAGTCGGGTTAAGCTATCAATGTTCCGAACGGGTTACGAGGGGGGAGAAGGAGGGGGGGGAACAAACAATTACAGACATCTCTTAGAAAGCACGAAGCGCTAGGTCGCCTCGAACTAAAGCGAGAGATTTAAGGCATACCATCCTGCACTGAAGGTCTGAGGCATGACTGGACTGCTGCGGGCTGAACTGTCAGGTTCAAGTTGACCGAATTCTTGATGTCCTCCTTTAGGCTGGAAGTGCAGGAATTCACTTCAAAAAGAGCAGCCGAGCCGTGCAAGCTTCTCGGCAGGCTCGAGTGGTCATACTTTGCGGGCTTTAAGTTGGCTGCGTGAGTAATAGTTGGGTCATTTGCGAAAGATTGCCTCTGCCTGCATCTTTCCTCTTGTTTGGAGCTCGCATCGTGGGCGTAATATTTATTGTTTTCTTCCAGGCACTCTTTGTTGCTGTTGGAGCTGATGCTGATTGGAACGGAGCCGGGGAGGTACGGCTGCGCCGCGCCGCCGAACGCGTGGCCCTGCGGCTGGGCTGCGCACGGACTGGGGCACGTCCACGGGATCGAGCTCCGGGGGTAGGAAATGGTGGGCAGAGCCGCCAACTGACTGCCATTAGCCCGCAAATTGGGAAAATAAAAGGAATCTGGAGATTGCAAGTTCAAGAGAGAACCAACGTAGCCAGATCTGTAGAGACTGCGATCACACATTTCCAACAAAGGACTTCAGCTGTTCTTACAGCAGTATTTAGTTACAACAGGGAATAAGCGGAAAGCCTAAAACGATTGGACGAAACTTTGCAGACAGGTTCTTCAAAGCCGGTAATTTCAGCACCGCCTCCAGCCACCGAGCCACGGTGTCCCCCCCCCCTTCCTTTTTTTTTTTTTTTTCCCTCCTTTCCCCCCCTTTTAAAAAGTCTTATGATAACACTTGAAATATGAAAATACCGGACTCACAAGGGGGAGGGGAAAACATGGACTCCGCTTCTATAAAAGTGCCTGGGACTGGCTGGCAGAGCCGCAGCGCTAGCGGAAAGATGCGGAGAAAACAAATCCCCGGCCGGCGCTGAGCGGAGCCCCGGGGCGGGCAGCGGCCGCGGAGCTCCGGGCGTGAGGGTGTACGGAGCGGGGCCACAGCTCTGTGCCCGCTGCTCTCGGCGGGGGAAGGAGCCGTGGCAGTCCGGACACACGGATGAGCTCTACCCTGTGCCGACAGGGCACAGCCGTGTGTGTGCTCGGAGCGCAGCTTTTACCCATTTTATACACGCATTTGTTTTAATTGCGAGCAACATGATATGCATCTGCGTACGCTTGCAATTAAAATATTAATTGATCGGTTATTGGCGGGATTGTCTTTCTGATGCACTAATGACCGGTGGTCTCGGAGGCTTTCCCAGCTTTGCACCCTACTCTTCTTACCCCTTCCGCTTTATATCCTAGCTCCAACGCTAGACACGTTTTCAAACGACTCTTCTAAATCTGGGCGCCTGTTTATTGAATTCTTAAGCGAGAATAACAATGGGAGCAAGAAGGAATTCCTTGAGCAGAGCGCTGAGATTCAAAACAAAACCAATAGCATCCAAAGACTGCACGGAGGAGAACGCCCCGGTACCCCGCAGCAGGGCACGGGCTGGCTGAGGCGGGCAGGACCGGACCAGCTCCGAGCAAGGAGCCCACTGCCACCTCCCGAGCTGCGGCCGAGCAGGTTTCGTCCGCTAAGAAGAGAATTATTCCTTACGGTCATATGGGTATATATAGAGAGAAATTGAGATATAGATATATGTATGTATATGCATGTATCTCTATCTGTATGTCGTATATATTACATTTTTTTAAAGCTCACACCAGAGCACGGCTGTTCCTCTGTCTCTCCCCGCTCCCGGGTACGAACCAAACCCCATCCGACCGCATCCTCGCGGGAGACAGCTCGAGTCCTTTCCAGACCGCGCGGGGTGGCAGACAGTCTGCTTCCTGCGGAGACAAGCCGAGCCCCCGCGTCTCACCCAGAGACGCGATATCCCCATAAAACAGCAGACTGCAAGGCCAAGGGCTGGAGCCGCCCGGCAGGCAGCGGCCGGAGCCCTGAGAGCTGCGAGGCGGCTCCGCGCTGTGCGGCCGCTGCGGGACCCTCGGCCCCTGACCTCGGCCCTTTCCGAATGGATCCCCCGGTCCGAGCGAACCCCGCTTCGGGCCGAACCCCAGTTCCCGAACGTCGTCACCTTCGCGGCTTCGTTATTAAAACTCGAGCCCAGTTAACAGGTAGGGTTAATTTTCCGTGTTATTGTGCTCTTAATCATAGTTTTAATCTCGGTTTTATTTCCACGCCGAGATCAGAGACGCTGCCCCACTTGATGTTTTCCTAATCAAATTCATCTTTCTGTCTAATGGGAAATTGGGGTGAATTCTGCAGTAATTTCATTGCCCTGAAAGAAATGTTGAAACGATTGCTCTCCCCTGAGCACACGGACCACACAAGCGTCGCTGGAGGATATTACTGACCGCTGCCCTTAATTTTTATTGTTTGAGTTATGTCTGCCAATTGCATCTCCCTCTTATTAACTTATTTGTTTTCTGCCTTTTTTATCCCCACGAGCCGAGGTGACCGCTTCTTTTCATGATCGCCTTTTGCGAAAGAGCTGACTCCAATCGTCGGCTCTGGGAAGACAGAAGCTTCAGGACCCTTTTTTTTTTTTTTTTTTCCCCTCGCAATAAACACGATGAACGGCTGTGAGTTCCCCGTTACCGGAAAGGTGACACTTCAAACTAACTTTTACGAGGTTAGAGAAAACAGAGCTTGCAATTAATGCTCATCTGTAACCGCTAATTAATGCTGCGAGAAATATGGAAAGCAAAATCCGGAGGAGCGGGAGGGCAGCGAGCTTTGTGCTGAGGTCGGTAGGGAAAGCACCGCGCACCGCCCGATGCGGGCACGGCTCCGCGCAGCGCACGGCCGCCTCGGGCTCGTTGTTGGCAGCCACAGCCGCTCCCGCGGTGTCCGCCGCCGGTGTCTGTACAGGAAATGTCACCGTGCGGCCCGGGGCTCTGCTTTCACACACTCCTTTCCGCTCTCCCTTTTTCTTTTTTCTTTTTTTCTTTTTTTTTTCTTTTTTAACAGGCAACCGAATCGGCATCACACTCCTCGCTGACCATCCCGCAATCCCTCCCGCGCGTTCCCGCAGCGGAAGGACGCGGGCAGCTCCGCGTATGAGCGCGCAGCTTCGGCTCAGCAGCGCCTGGCAAGAGCTGGAAGCCGCCTATGCCGGTCCTTGTCCAGGAGATGGCAGGATTGCCTCATCCATGCCGGGCCCGGGCCGGCCCTGCAGCTCAGTGCCGCGCAACCGCGCATCCGCAACCCGGTCCGCCGAGGTCCGCACTATCCTCCGCAAGGATGCCCGTGTGTCCGGCGGGCCGCAGGGCTTTGCTCGGAGCTCCTCCGGGCGCGGGCAGTGTGCGGTGGGCAGCGGAGCCGGGTCGAGCGTGGTCCGGCTCCCGGTGGTATCGGGCCAGGAGCACACTGGGCCCTCACTGGCTCCGGTACCGGCGGCGAGAGGCCGGCGTTCGGCTCCGCCCCGCAAGCAGCAATGACCCGCATACCGGCGGCTGTTTTCTTAATCCTTCTGCACGCTGTTAGAAAAGGAGAAGGCGGCTCATTTGCAGCTGGTCCCGATTTGCCGGCCCGTCCGGGCTTCCTCCTGCCCCGCGAAGGGAGCTTCAGCCTCAGCCTTCGAAATCCCGGTGCCGCGTTGAAGTCGCAGGAAGGCGCAGCCCCGCGGGCCGAGCGGTGCTGAGCTCCCGGAGCATCGCTGAGGCCGGAGGGATGCTGCGGGGGAGGCGTCAGGAGCCCGAAAAAGAAGAATGTGGAGAATTTTTTTCATGCAAAGAAAACAAGGCTGCAGCATCAGAGAGGGCTCCTCCAGGCACGATGTGCCCCCAACCTCCCACTTCTTAATTTTTTTTTTTTTTTTTTTTCCCCCCAGAACCGAACAAAAAGCACCGCTAGCTACAAATCCTTATCCTTAAGTGTTTCGAATTGTTTCTTTGAGGGGTCCGATTTAGGGGAAAAAAAAAGCTCTCTCAATGACCGCGAGTATGCAAGCGGAAGAGAAAGGGGAAGGAAGAGGGCGGAGGAGGCGGGAGATGGCTCCCCGGTGGCTGCTGCCGGGCGCGGAGCCCATGGGGGCCCCGTCCGGGCCGGCGGTGGGGGACAGCGGGGCTCCATCGGAGCCGGAGAGCCTCGGTAAGGCGAACAAAGGCTCTGGAGCCGGCCCAGGGTAGGCAGAGCCGACAGCCTGGACACGGGTGAGAGGCCGCTCTCCCCGGCAGCATTTCTTCCTCGCAAAAACCTTCCCCAGAGGAAAAGGGCCTCTCGGGTACGGCTTTCCCTCGTCCTCCACGTCCCCCACTGTTCTGTCTCTCCTCGCGGAAGAACCCGAGCATGTCCCGTGCGGGGCTGCGGCCCCCGAAACGCCCCGCTGCGGGAAGAAGGCCGATTTCCTCCTCTTTTCGGATATGTCGAAAAGAAATCGTTTTATTAAAGGTGGTTCAGAAACAGTTTGGCAACATCGTTAACGGCTGGGAAGCTCAGACTGTGCTTCCAGCACAACGTGAAAGCAGACTTGGAGACGAGAAGGGAAATAAAAATGGTTTATGGAGAAATAGTCTGACTGTATGTCTTACCAAGTACACGGGAAATCAAAGCGTTTAGAGCAATAGGATATTATAATAAATAATACTAGATCGAAACACACACCATTTAATAATTACACGAGGCACATGAACAGGGAGGACATCACTTCTCTTTCCCAGAAGCTGAGCGCCCTGTGTATAGCATAACATGCACGCTAGGTTTAAAATTACAAAAACCCAACCGAGTCCCGGCCTTTCGGCCTACATAAATTATGGCATCTTTTGAAATGAATCATTTATTGCTTCTGTCATTAACACCCGTTTAGTTTTGCAAACTGAAAGTTAGCAGTGAACTTCACTTCTCCGAGCGGGAAGTGCTTTAAGCGCAGCGCGGGGTCCGCACGGAGGTCCGTGCGTAACTCGGGACGGGACGGGGCGGCCGGAGGGGACACCCGGGCGCTGCTGCGAGGAGCATCGCGGCTCCTTCGGATCCAACGAAAGGAGCTGGGGCCGCGCTCCATACCCCAGGAAAAGCTGGTAGCAGATTGCCCGCCAGTATAATCAAATATTAAAAAATAAAAATAGCGATCCCACTGCAAACAATTCCCTTCCGGAGCCGCTGATTCCGAAATCCGCGGAGCCCCGTGCGGACTCCGGGAATATGGGTTTTGCTAGCGGTGACTGCGGGAAAGCCGCTTACTCGCGTTTTCCGACGGTACAACAAATCAAATCTGACACTGTTGGGCACCGGCTGATGTTCGGAGATAAAAATCACAGATCCCCTCCCCAAAGAGTTAAGCGTTTAAGAAAGTTATAAATGGAACCGTTCGACACGTTTAAATTCGTTTATACTGGCCTAGAGGGAAGGATAGAAAATATAATTAATATTAATATTATTTTTTTAAAAAGGAAGAAACAGAACGATAAAGTCAAGGTTTGTCGGCGCTCCCCTTCGACCGAGAGAAAAACGCCGACTTTCACGGAAATAGAAAACAATTCACGAAACTTCGCCACCGCTGGAAGGAGAAGAAAAAAAAATTAAATATATTTTCAAGTCTTTCCAAAAGTCCGTAGGTGGTCATAAACGGAGTTTATATATCCATCACTGTCCGCGAGTAATCGATCAAGAAACGTTGTCTTTCAGTTTGGAAACTATTTTCTTATCTTTCACTCTCCTGTTCTGAAACCAAATGGTGACCTGGCGCTCGGACAGGTTCGTGGCCGCGGATATCCTTCGCCTCTTGTCCTTGTTAATGAACTTGTTAATGGCGTATTCGTTCTCGAGTTCCTTAAGCTGGAGCTTGGTGTAGGGCACTCTCTTCTTCCTCCCGCGCCGGTAGACACACATCTCGGGCTGGTTTAGTGCAACGTCCCCTACGGAAAAGACACGACGTGAAAAATTAGAATTTTATGACAGGCGTTTAAAGGGTAGCTGATACTTGTCGGGCGCTGCCTTTCACGGGCAAATAAATAACGGCGGCTTGTTTACAGTTTATTATTATTTACACTGCCCTATTAGCCGCGCGTTGGGCAGCCCCGCGCCTGACGGACTGTCATCACTGCGAGCGGCGCGGCGGGGCTGGCAGAGCGCACAGACGGCCCTTTGCTGCGCGCTGCCCGCTTTGTTTGCATGTGGTTAGCGCCGGCGTACCCCGCTGCTCGCGGCCTCTTAAGTGCTCCGGGGCCGGGTCAGCGGGCTGCCGGGGAGCGGAGGAGCCTCCGAGCCACCGTCCCGCAAACGGAAATACAGACCGAGGCGCGACGGGAGAAGCAGAAGGAGCCCGGGGCCCCGCAGCCCGGGTGCCCCGCGGGGTGCGGCTTCCTGGGGCGGCCGGGGAAGAGAGATCCCCCCGAGCCTCGGGCCGCTCCGGGGGAGGGCTGGGGGGCGGCCGGCGGAGGGCGCGGGGGGCGCGGCTCGGCTCGGAGCGGTTCTCGCCCTCGCGTACCTGGAAAGGACGATTTCCAGAAGTGCGAGCTCTGTGTCTGATCTTTGGCACAGTACACCTGGCCGTTCCAGCCATTAGCCAGAGTCCAGGACTGATAGCCCTCCATGGATATGTACGTTTCGTGTCTCGGTTCCCCAGAGCCAAACGTTGAGACCATGTCTATGTACCCAGGAACGTGCTGGTAGGGGTTTGTATAGCCCTGGTAGAAGGACACTTCCTTCGCCCTGGTGGAGACTTCATTGGCGGGGACACTCGTGCTGGTCAGACTGGAGACGTCCATGTACTTTTCCACGGGAAAGCCGCCAATGGAGGCATGGGGGGGAGACTTCAGGGCGTTCTGCTGGATCCCAACCCCGTGGGACATCCTGCAGCTATAGTATCCGTTGCCAAAGTGATACCCGTAGCCGAGCGCGGGGGCGGCGGGCGGCGCGCCGGAGCCCGGGCAGTCCTTGGCCGGGGGGTCGGGCCGCGCCGCCGCCCCCGAGCGCTCCCCTCCGCCGGCGTAGGCGAACCCCGAGGCGGCGGCGGCGGCGGCGGCCGCGCGGCCCGTGTGCGCCGCGCCGAAAACGGGCGAGGAGAGAAAGTTACGGCACTGCCCGGGGGTGCCGCCGCCGCCGCCGCCGCCGCTGTTGTCGCCGCGCAGTCCGTCCATCTCCCAGCTCGCTTCTTTGCTCATGGCCTTGCACATCGCGGGCGGCGGCGCGGTCCCCGGCCGGGCATGGCGCAAAATTGTTATTTGCCTCCAACAGGTTGGATCCTGGCGGTACGTTTATAAAAAGCAAGTCCGGGTCGAGGGGGGGGGAAGAGGGGGTGGGGGCGGCCGGCCCCAGATTAGTTTGCCTCAGCCCGGGGGGCTGCTCATAGGCTGCCGCCGGAGCATGTGACCCTCCCGCCGCCTCGCAGCCCCCCGGCTCGCACCGACGGGGCCCCCCCGACGCCGCGCTCCCGCCTCCGGGCCGGCCTCGCCCCCACCGCTTTCATCCCCCCGCCCGCCCGCCTGCCCGCGGCTTCAAAAGGGCCTTCGGACCTTCGGTTCTCCGCTGGCCTTTCGAAGCCGAGGACAAAGTACCTGAGTCGCACTTCCCCGATGTTCCTATCTCCCTACTTTCTTTCTTCTCCCTCCCCCCACCCCCCCGAAATTATCTCATTTCCTCAAATACCTTTGCTATGATATAACGGAGCTAGGGGTCTGCTCGGTCTCCGTTGGTAGCCGGAACTTTCGAAGTTGCTTCTCTTGTAAACGTTTGCCGCAGACGTTTTCTGTATATTATATACATTGCGTAGTCAGGAAAAAGGAGAAAACAAGCGAAGAGTAAACAATCTATTTGTTTTACTCCAAAACTTTCCCCACAGGCTCGTTGTTATGTGCACTTTTCATAGCTAAGCCGAACGGACGGCCTTTTTGTTTGCCCAGTCCTTCAAAACAAGGCACTTACTGGAATGAAAAGATTTCACAGCAACGCGGAGAAAATTGTCAAACTGGTTTTTAATCTCCAAACCTGCGCCGTAGTATCTCATCTCTGTATTTACTCTCATCTCTTTATGTACCTTCCTCTCATTAAGTACCCTAATCTCCTTGGTTACCCTCATCTCTTGATGTATTCTCATCTCTTTATGCACACTCATCTCTTTTGTTACTCTCATTTTTTATTTTTTTTTTTAACTGTACTCTTATCTCTTTCTTTATTTCAGCGTTAAAAAATAATCAGTTCTGAGGGTGGAGAAGTTCCTTCGGACCTCTCTCGGGCTCTGCCCTCGGTCCGTTGTTGAGCGCAGCGTCTCCGACCCCTGCGTGCCCCAAAGCGCAGCGGGAACCGCGGTGTCCCGGCCCGGTTGAGCCCTCCGGACTGAACATAAACCCCCGCCCAGCGGCTTTTCGGACGAAGCCCCGCTTTATCGCGTAAAATGTCTGTTTGCAGAGCCCGCCTCAGGAACAATCGCGCGACCATTAACCCGGCAAAACGGGCGCCGCCGGACCGCAGCCCTTGCGCCTCGCGGCGCGACCGTGCCGAAGGCCCACTGTGACCCAGGGACACGCCGCAGCTCTTTCCCCTTCGAAGCACGGACAGACCACCTCGCAGTGCCCCGACCTTCCCTGCGGACCGGCGTGCGGCGGGGGCAGCGCCGGGCGGAACGCGGAGCACCGATGCGGGCGGCAGCGGCCCAGAGCAGCGCGCAGCCTCCGCCCCGCGCAGCGAGCGCGCAAAGCCTCGCAGAGCCGCCAGATGGCGCACCCCGCGCCCGTCGCTGCCCGCCGCGGGCACTGCGCGGGGCTCCGCGCTCCGAGAGCCCCGAGCTGCCCGGCTCTGCTCTGCGCGGAGATGTTGCGCGGCCGCGGAGCCCTGCGGCAGAAGGGGGAGTCGGAGCCCCCGCTGTCCTTCTGGCCCTGGGAGCGGCTGGCTCGCTGCGAACCGCGTTCCAATTAAGTGGAGTGACCTTATGTTTTCTCCCAGGCTAAGATTTAATAAAAGTATACTGAAAATATTCTTTGATGCCTGGGGTAATAACTTTCAAGGTAAAAATAAAAAGTTTGGCCCCGGGCCTGAGCAGCTCTTTAAACTCATAGGAACAACTGAGTAAACTTCGTCTATTTTGCAGCTCTCTGCAACTTCCTCCTCGTTTGCCCGTTAATATCGGTGTAAAGCAAGAGGCTTCTTAGGTTGTGCTGTTGTTTTTTTTGGGGGGGGAGGGAGGGGAAAATAGAGAAAGGGAAACATCGGTGCGGTAAATACGCCTAGTGTGCTAGGAGTGCCTATCTCAGATGGGTGGTTTGTTGGTGGGTTGCCGGTGTGAGTCACCGACTGCTCGGGGGCACGGTTTCGTCGCACAGATTCTTAGCGAGAGATTATTAGGACGCATTGTTTCCCCTGCATACGAACGTAGACATAATTTAAGGCGCACTGCACGTAAACGAGGAACCGGAATTATTTAAAAGGTCCCAAATGAGACGGAGGCCGACCAGCACTCCCCGCACGGCCGTCCCCGCCCGTTCCCTCCCGCCGGCCGCACTGCAGTCCGTCCCCGCGTGGTGCCGCGCTCGGGGCGCAGCCCGCGTCCGTCGGGGCTCGGCGGCCCCGCGGCGGCATCCCCGAAGGCCGGGGCAGACGCTCGCTCCGTCACCGCGTTTAAGAAAACAGACGAGGGCGCCAAACGACAGCAATAAACCCGCCGCACGCTTCCGCTCCACCTCCCGTTCCCCCTCCGCCGGGCCGTGCGGGCGGCTGCGGGGTTCCGGCTCGCGGTACCGCCGCTACATCCGTCCTTCTCCCCCCGCTGCGCGCAGCCCCGTCCCGCCGCAGCGCCCCGGTGTCCGCCCGGCACTGTGCCCGCCGCAACGGCCCGCGGGCGAGGAAAAGTCGCTATTGACTTTAGTCTGGTTTTGGAGCTGTAAAACGCAGGACACCACAGTGCAGGAGAAATTCACATATCAAAGGGTTGACATGAAACGATCGTTAATGGAAGGGAGGATTTTACAAACAACGCCTAGAATGTTTCCTAAATATTTCACGGAATGTTTAGGGAGACTTTCACACGTTATTAAAAAAAAAAAAAAAATCTGACAAGTATCCCATTTTCGAGCTATGAATCATGCGCAAGAGCACCAGAACTTAGGAGATGTGTGTGACCGACATTAGCGGGAGAGCTCTGCTCGCAAAAATCCGACCCGCGTTGGGCCACCAAACCCTCGGGTTCTCGGGCTCTGACCACGGGATGATGCGGGGGGGGTAGAAATCACGGCGAGGATAAAGGCCGGGCAGCTATCGGGGAGCGCTCCGGAGATGCTAACGACAAAGGATCTATCTTCGCTTAAATGGTCGCCATCAGCGTCATTATTACGGGCAAAGTTAGCGCTGAAGGGCCACTTCCTGAGCGCCGCGGGTGCGGAGCGTGGCAGCCCGTAGCCCCGCAGCGGCACGGAACGGAGCGATGAGCTCACGGAGCCACAGGTAATGCTGGGGGCAGGAGGGGAGGTCAATCCCTGTCGGGGACAATGGCCGCACATCGGTCATTCTGTTATTTGTCATAATAATGCTCTTAAATGGGCGGTGGGGAGGGAAGAAGGGCTGGAGAGAGGAACCCACTGGCCGCACGGCTGCGTTTCGTACCCTTCGAGCTCTTTTCCCCGCTATCAGAGCGAGCCTTGTCCCACAGGGCAGCTTCGTCGGTAAACAGGTTTACGGGAAGCAGAAAGAATATCGCACGTAAGGACGCAACGAAGAGATCTATTAGAAATCAGGGCCGCTAATTGCTATTTCAATTTGCGGGCGGCTGCTGGAGCTGCGCCCGAAGCGCGGTGTGCCGGCAGCAGCGGGCACGTCAAGTCCCAGCGCAGGGCTCGGGGTGTGAGGGGTGCGTGGGGGTGCCGCCGAAATTCCGGGATAAAAGTACGAATGCGGTCGGAAAATGGGAGAGAAAAGTAACGAGGTGTCAGCGGCGGAGATGCTCTCCCCGCCGCTCTTCTGCCGGCGGCTCCGATCTAATCCGCCTCCGAGCTAATAATAAAGAAAAGCATTATCTAACATTTAGCGTGTGGTTCTGTCCGAGGACAAATGAGAAAGAAGCTGCATCATTAGGACCTAAAAGGCAACAAAACAAAAATCAGAGCATAATGATGCACCTAAATGAAGGGGGAAATGTTGCACAGCTCATTTTATTAATCAGACTGTCAATTTCACCCCAGAGGCCAAACCCCAGAGCGATTCAAGCAGGATCTGATCAAGCTGAGGACGAGAGCTTTGCTCCTCACTTCTCGTCTCTCTTTCTTTCCACCTGGATATATTTGTCTGCTCAGAAGCCGCCTTCATTATCCACTGACAGGAGCTTGTATTTATTTGCTTATAAACCTGTTACAATAAATGATTATTCGAACAGCGTCATTCGTACCTTAATGACGAGCGCTACTTTTTGATGAATGACATTTCGGGCTAGAAAGGATGTATGGGTCATTTTGACCAGTCATTCCCTCGCTTTGGCATCCCACAGTTTTTACGCCTCCCTCAAAAAGAGATAATAATATTTAGAGACACTCTCCGGGCTGAATGTGAATTAGCCCCTGCCGCAGCTCATCATTAGTACAGGACCAGCCCTGCAACTTTGACATTTTTTATAAAGCTGAGATGATGGAAAGAATAAGAAAAGAGATGATCCTGATGGAGAGAGGGCTGCACAGCCCTACGGCTGGCAAAAGGCTCTCGAATTTGTCAGACTCAGCTGGAAATGCGGTGCTGGAGGCCCTCGAAAATTCGCAGCACAGTGGTCGCCTCAGCCCGAGACTAACTTCCTCCTCCCTGCACGGCGCGATAGGGGACATCTCCGCCAAAGGCAAATTCGAAATAGACACTTTGTTCAACCTGCAACATCCGAGCGGCGAAAGCACCGTCTCGTCCGAAATCCCGCCGTCGGAAAGCAGGAAGAAAATCAGCCTTTATCCCGAAGTGGCTCAAGAGGCAGAGATGAACAGCGACGTGGAGGTGGGCTGCTCGGCTCTGCGCTCCCCGGCCAGCCTGCCTTCCTCCCAGCTCAAGGAGAACAACACCAAAGGTAACTCGCCGCTCTCGCCTCCAGCGAGCCCCGCGCTTCGCCGCCCGCGTTTCCAGAGCCCGGCGACGCCGCCGCCACCGCCAAAGTTGCAGCCCTCTGCCCACGGCGCTCTCTCTTCCGCGGAGGCAACGCCGGGGCTGTAAAATATTATGGGGCTCGCCGCGCTGTTCCCATAGCCGGGACGCGGCTCGGCCGCGTGTGTGCGTGCCCAAAGCCACCGCCGTGGGGGGATGCGGCCGGGATGCATGTGGGCACCGTCACCCACCCACTCACTCACCCGGAGCTAGGGAAACCCTTCTCCTTATTTTTTCCCCGACCTCCTGGAGCTCGGCGCGTCTCTCGAGCTGTATATATATGTGTGTGGATGTGTATGTAGCTACACATACATATATTAAATTAGTGAGACAGAGAAGTGTGAGGAAACGGTCCTTATTTGTCTGCGTTTGCCCTTCTCTGTGTACACGCAGCCTGCCATTCCGTGGCCATTTAAGAGTAATTGGGCATTGTTCACCGTTCCTCTGTTTATAGCAGAGGCTCAGAGGCAGCCCCGTCTGTCTCCGCTTTGCGGGGCGCGGTGACGGACGGTGGTTGTTATTATCGCAGTAATTGGGGAGGGGGAGCCAGGTGAGCGTGGATCTCCTAGGGGCACGGTGCATGCCTTTTTCGTCGAATGTGCCAAAGAAAGCAAGGCAGCCTCGACGGAACGCGCGAGAAAAATCGCCTTTAAGGCTGCTCGGCTTTGCTTCACCCCTAACGGGTTCGAGCCCTTCCCGAGGCACGGTGGTTGCAGCCACCGCACAACCCGATTCGCTCAAAGAAAGGGGAAAAAAAAAAAAAAAAAAAAAAAGGAAGAAAGAATGAAGGGAAAAAAAAGCAAACCCACCCCAACCTCAACCGTATCGATCCCATTAACAGCCGCGATTTGTAACGCTGACAGCTCGCGGCGGGGCAGGGCGGCCGGTTCGGGGGCAGCCCCGCCGGCCGCTCTCAGCCCGCTGCTCGCCCCGCAGGCTTCGCGGAGAGCAGCCCGGCTCCCAGCACCCCCGCCGCCCCCGGGCTGGGCCTGCACGGCGGCAGCGCGCTAGGCGGTTCGGCGGCGGGGGCAGACCAGGTGCGGCGGTACCGCACCGCCTTCACCCGCGAGCAGATCGCCCGCCTGGAGAAGGAGTTCTACCGCGAGAACTACGTGTCGCGGCCGCGCCGCTGCGAGCTGGCAGCCGCCCTCAACCTGCCCGAGACCACCATCAAGGTACGGAGCCCCCCCGACCCTCCACCCCCCGGGGCTCCGCGGCAGAGCGGCCCTTGGCTGTCCCCGCAGCGGGAAGGTTGCGTTTGCCCCTTCGGCTGTTCGATCACGTAGGATCTCGTCGCTAGCCGATTTCCCAGGGAGGAGAGGGGAGAGAAAACGCGGCCGTTCAGCTCGCGGGGAGAGGGATGAGCCGCAGGGCCGGGAGGCGGGGGGGGCCTCGGAGGGGAAACGTTCGCTGTGGGCCGCAGAGACCCCCCGGGCCGCGAGTCGTCCTACCCCCCCCGGGCGCGGCGCGGGGTGCAGGGCTGCGGGGCGCGGGATGGAGCTGAGGCCGCGCTATGCTTGTGTCCCCGCGCAGGTGTGGTTCCAGAACCGGCGCATGAAGGACAAGCGGCAGCGCCTGGCCATGTCCTGGCCCCACCCGGCCGACCCCAGCTTCTACACCTACATGATGACCCACGCGGCGGCCACGGGCAGCCTGCCCTACCCCTTCCACTCGCACGTCCCGCTGCACTACTACCCGCACGTCGGGGTCACTGCCGCCGCCGCCGCCGCCGCCGCCTCGGGGGCCGCCGCCGCGCCCTTCGCCACCTCCATCCGCCCGCTGGACACCTTCCGCGCCCTCTCGCACCCCTACTCCCGCCCCGAGCTTCTCTGCAGCTTCCGCCATCCAGGCCTCTACCAGGCGCCGGCCGCCGCCGGCCTCAACAGCGGCGCGGCTGCCTCGGCGGCGGCGGCGGCGGCGGCCGCGGCGGCGGCGGCGGCGGGCTCGGGTCCTCCGGGAGGCTCGGCGCCGTGCTCGTGCCTCAGCTGCCACAGCAGCCAGACGGCGGCGGCGGCGGCGGCAGCCTCGGCGCTGGGCTCGCGGGGCTCCGCCGCCGACTTCCCGTGCACCGCGGGCGCGCAGCGCTCCGAAAGCGGCTTCCTGCCCTACTCGGCCGCCGTGCTGGGCAAGGCCGCGGTCTCCTCGCCGGAGCAGCGGGAGGAGGCGCCGCTCACCAGATAACCACCCGGGGCTCAGCGCGGGGCCCCCCGGGCAGAAGTTCCTTCTATTTTTCTATTGCCGCCCGACGGAGGGCGCGGGGCTCGGGGAGGGGCAGGAGGGAACGCGTTCCTGGAGTTTCTTCGTCCTCTCTCTCCCTCTCTCCCTTTTTTTTTTTTTTTTTTTTAATAATAATTATTATTATTTCGGTTTGAGTTCGAATAAATGGGAAACTCGCATAGGTATTGTACGGAGAGCGGTAGCCCGCGAGGCCGCTGCGGCCGGGCCGGTTACAGGAGGGTGAGACTGCCAGCGTGGGGAGAGGCGTTCTGCAGGCTCGTGCTTTTCACCGACCACAATCCACGCTCACTGGGAAATACTTGAATCTCTCTGGGTGTAGGTGTCGTCCTGAAGCATTTACGTTACAGACGCTTTTTTAAATTCAAAAAAAAATTTTTTTTTTTTTTCCGTAGCGCGTTTCTCCCCTTTCTGTCTCACGCTCGGATTTATTGCTCACGTCGCTCCTGTGCCCCCGCGCAGCCACCGCCGGGCGACCGAGAGCCGCCGCTCGGCACCGCTGCTACGGGAGGGACTGCCGTGAACTTGGAGAAAGGCACATCAAAAAGCACCGGTGTTACTGCCATGTCAATTTTGATGCTAATAATGTGCAGATTATGACGAAAATTGCCAATCATGTTCTCTGATGGACCTCCTTTGAATGTGGAATTGGAAAAAAGTTCCCCGCACAGAGACCTGCTGTCAAGTACTAACAACCCGCTAAGGGAAGTCATTAGAAGAGACAGATAAGAGACTCGGTACATAAAACATTGTTCTCGGTGCATAGAATGTATGTTATTTAATGTTATATCTGTTACCCGAAGTGATTTCGCACAAGAAAGCCACTTTCTTATCATCTCAATTGCCAATTTTCATTTTGGTAACTCGGACGCCCCGGGCAGACTTTTCTCTGTTAAGTTGATGTTCCACCAATGCGAAGAGCCTCATTAAATCAAGCCCAGATATTTCCATAATGCTCCCTACAGAGCCACTTCGCTCTTCCCATAATGAGATTTTTCTGAAGAGTTGAAGCCCTCATCCAACTTGCTATTGCTTGTTTGGGCCCCGTGTGACTCACACACGCGTAGGCACTCACCAAAATACGCCTCTTATATATTTCGAGTAAGTGTCCCGAAATGCTTATATTTTTAAGACACTGGATTTTTTGTCATATTCTAATAATGAACTTTCAGGAAATGATTTCAAGGCTACGCCGTTCCGTTCGCTGAACGTAAATCGTAGGCTTCTTTACCAGGCGGGACGGAGCCCTCGGGCGGGGGTAGGGATGGGCAGAGGGAGGAATAGCCCGAGGCTCCCGCGGCGGATTTATTGTACAGTCACTGCTTAGGGAACGGGAAAGTATGCGGGGAGACACCCAACCCACCTATCTCGGTTCGTAAGGAACAAACAGCAAGACTACTTATGTACAAAGGTGACGGTACCAGCTGTTGTTCGCTGAGTTTACATTTAATTTTTTTTTTTAATTAATATATAATTTAAGGCTAAAGAAGATAGACCAAAACGTAGCACTCTTTTACCAGCTCAACCTTTTCGATTGTTGGAATCGTTTGTTACGGCCGCGCAATTATGGGCTGCGCACACGGCGGTGTTGGCAATAACGTTTACATTTTTCCGAAACAGAGATATATGTCGATGAAACGATCGAGGAGAACGCTGGTTGGTAAAATTAACGTAAATTCGTTTTATGTTAGGTCCGTTGGACCTGGTTATTATATGAAACTGTAAATAAAGTCTTCGTGCTTTAAATATCGCTGGCTGTACGAACTCGCTGTAAAATATTTTACAAATGTGCAATAATTATAAAGCTTTGTATATTACGTTATTTATTGTGTTTGGTCATGTAAAATAAATGTTATTTAAATCAAAGCGGGGTTATTTGTTTAAGAGGCTGCAAAACATTGCGCACTGATGTTTGTTTTTAAATATGGCATCCAGGGCTGCGAGAACTTCTTAAAACAACATCTTTAAACGCCTTTTAATACACATATCAGATGGATTAATTCATACTAATCAGTATTTTTACTGCGAAAGCTATGCATTACTCATGTTTATAGCAGATGTGTAATAAGTCCAAACATTGGTTTAGCGTTAATTGGCTGGCTAAACAGCTGCGTGTTTACAAATACTATGGAGATATTCGGTAAGAAAAACCGCGGAGACAAAACACCGCGTCCGCCTTCGACGCTTTGATCCCTTCCTGGGGACAAAACACGGAGAATATACGAAGGTTCCAACCGTCCTTCCCCGCGGCCAAGGTGCGCCGAAGGCACCGGCCCCATCCCGGCCACCGCCGGCCCTGCGTCGGCAGGACGGAGCGGTGCTGCGGCCGCTCCGCGGAACGGGCCCTGCGCGCACCGCGCACCGACCCGAAGGTGCCGCTCCGCTCCTCTCCTCCGCAGCCTTCGTCCGTATATTTACAGATCGGCCGTAAAATCGATATTTCGATGGAAAAATGCGAGAGTCAATGGTGTGTGCAAAGCAGTCTATTTCTATTCGATTGGAAAAGCGAGATGTCCCTTCCGCGAAATTTTCCTTCACCAACTGCTCACTCTGGCATTAATTACAACGACACGGAAACTATTGGGAATACGAAGGCTGCTTTCACAAGCCATTTTGGCCCTGTAATTTACCATTATTATTGCATTAGCTCTAAATGATACAAGCTGATACTGTCTTTAATTGCAGTTTGGTTAAATATATACTGGAGTGATCCCTGGGGTTTTTCTTAGATAAGTTCTCTTTTTTTCCCCCCCCTCTCTCTTTTTCTTTCATTTTTTTCTTTTTCTTTCTCTCTCTCTCTCTCTTTTTTTTTTTTTTTTTCCTCCCTGAACGCCCCCCATTAAAGAAATACGATTATAGTTGCACATTTGGACTGGTGATGTATCACTCTGCTTTTCTGTGCTCTTTGCTAACGCGGGGGTTGTAACCCTTAAAAACAAAAGCATTGAGATAGATGGGAAAGCAAACAGGAAAAGACAGTGGCCAAAAAAACCCTGTCCAAAATAACAGCGTATTTTTTGTCTCTGGAGTGCAAAGAATGAAAAAATAATTCATCATAAAATGCAAGAAGACTGTCTGTCATCAAGCCCGAATTGTTTTTGACAAGAAAATAAATCTGTGGGTTGTTTAATATATTTTATATTTTCTTTATTTCGGCGCTAATAGAAAAACCAAATTAAATGTCCACCGGCGAGATAGAAATGCAAAGATCGATGATCCACCCCCTACTGTCCAATCACCCCTATTTAATTGACTGTATTTTC